>NC_037671.1:162719192-163047801 GCF_003255815.1 Theropithecus gelada
TTTTTTTTTTTTTTTTTTTTTTTTTTTTTTTTGAGACAGAGTCTTGCTTTGTCACCCAGGCTGGAGTGCAGTGGTACGATCTCAGCTCACTGCAACCTCCATCTCCTGGATTCAAGAGATTCTCCTGCCTCAGCCTCCCAAATAGCTGGGATTACAGGTACATGCCACCACACCCAGCTAATTTTTGTATTTTTAGTAGAGATGGGGTTTCACCATGTTGGCCAGACTGGTCTTGAACTCCTGACCTCAGGTGATCCCCTCGCCTCAGCCTCCCAAAGTGCTGGGATTATAGGCATGAACCATTGCACCTGACCTGGCAGTTAGAGATTTTAAAACAGCTTTTATAAACATATATAAGGATTTAAAGAAAAACATAAACACAGTAATAAAGAAAACATTTTTAAAGAAACAAATGTGACTTTTAAAGCTAAAAATACTATAAACAAAATTTAAAATTTACTATAAAAGCTTTAGAGCAGATTAGATACTGCAGAAGGAGAGACTAGCACACATAAACAGAGAACATGCAGAGAAACCGATAAGTTGGCTTTTCCTCAGAAATAACACAAGCAAGATGAAAATGAAACATCTTTAAAGTATAGAAAGGAAAAAGACTGTCTACCTAAAATTTAATATTCAGTAAAAACATTCATCAGAAATTAAAGTCAAATTTAAAAGTTTTAGATAAAATGTGAGAGAATTTATTGTCAATAGACAACAAAAATGGTAAAGGAAGCATTTCAGGTTGAGGGGAAACAATGCTATGAAAACTCAAACCTGCATGAAGAACTAAACTTGCTGAAAATGGTGAGTATGAGCAAATATAAGACTTTCTCATGTTTGTTAATTTACTTAAAATACAATAGATAGTTTAAAGTAAAAATAATAGCAATGTTTTGTGGGAATTATATGTAGAAATAAAATGTATGGCAAAAACAGCATACAGGATATGTGGGACAAGAGGATATTAAAAACATTAATGTCTTTTTAATGTCAAATATTAAATGGAATTATGTAACTTAAATCTTTTTGCATTATGTATAAAATGATTTAATATTAATCAGAAGTAGACTAATAAGTTAAGAATGCATATTGTAATTCTTAATGCAACCCACTTTATAAAAGGCATATTTTTAAGTATTCTATTTTATTTCTACCATTGGCTTTTTTGCTAATTAAAAAAAGTCAATTGTAGAAATAAAATAGAATGCTTAAAATTACCTTATTGATCAAAAAGAAGGTGGAAAAAAGAAAAAGTAAAAATAAAACTGATGGAAAAAATAGAAAACAAATAGTGTGTACTCAGCCATATCAATAATCACATTAAATGTAAATATAATTAACACTGAAATTAAAAGGGAGACATTGTCAGAGTACATTAAAAAGCAATCCCCAACAGCTTGCTGGGTGAGATTAGAGATGCAAATTAAAAGAAAAAGGATGGGGAAAAATACGTCAAGAAAGTACTAATTATAAGAACGTTACAGTGGCTACATTAATATCAGACAAAATAAACACCAAGACATATGGTAATATTAGAGACAGAGAAGGATATTTTATCATAATAAAAAGGTCATTATGTATACCTAATGATAAAACTTCAAAATATATGAAGCAAAAACTGACAGTACTACAGGAAAAAACAAATCCACAATTATAGTTGGTTATTTGAGCACTCCTCTCTAACTGAGAGGAAAAGTTAGTAACATCATTAAGGATATGGACGATCTGAATAATGCCATCAGACCATTTAACTAACTAATGGATATTTCTAGAATATTTCCTATAAAAAGTCCAGGTTCTTTTCACATGCACATAGAACTATACCAAGATAGACCATATACTGGTCAATAAAATAAGTTTCAACAAATTTAACAGACGTGATATCATACAAAACACATTTTCTGAAAACAAAAAGAATTAAGTTAGAATTTTTTAAAAAAGATATCTACTAAGTACAATGTGATATCCTAGATTGGATCCTGGAGAAAAGACATTAGTAGAAAACTGATAAAATCTGAATCTAGAAATAGTAATATAACAATGTTGATTTTTTTTAGTATTGACAAATGTACCATGGTAATGTAAAATGTTATCTCTGGGGAAACTGAGTGACAGGCATACAGAAACTATCAGTTATATTTCTGCAGCTTTTTTGTAAATCTACAACTATTCTAAAATGAAACTTTTTAAAAAACCAGTTTTTTTCCAAATTTACAAATATTTGGACAGTAAGCAATACCGTTACAAATATCCCATGGCTGAAATAAAAAATCACAAGAGGTATTAGAAAATATTAGAATTAAATGATAATCACAACATTTTAAAATTTGTGGAATTTACCCCTTTGCTTAGAAGTTTGGGTCTGTAAATGCTTAATTAGAAAAGAATGAAGGTCAAAAGTCAATGATCTACCCTTCTTCAAGCAGCCAAAAATGTAAGAACAAATTAAACCCAAAGTAACTAGAAAGAAGGAAGCAATAAAGGGTGGAAATCAATGACATAGAAAATAGACAAAAGGGAAACATCAACCAAGTCAGAAATCGTTCCTTTGAAAAGTTAAAAAAATTGAATAATCTCCTAGCAATACCATTCAAGAAAAAAAGGAAAATATAAGCCATCAATATTAGGAATGAAAGAGGGAACATGATTATAGAGCCTATAGACACTAAAGGACAATAAAGAAATACATAAAGAAATGTATGCCAGTAAATTTGAAACTTTATATAAATAGATTAAATTATTTGACAAATACAGATTAACAAAACTAATACAAGAAGAAATAGAAAGTCTAAAAAACCCTATATCTGTTCAGGAAAATGAATTCATAGTTAAAATCCTCCCACAAAGATAACTTCAACCTCAGATGTGTTTACTGGTGAATTTTATCAAACATTTAAGGAAGAAATATTAGCAGTCATACACAGTCTTTTCAGAATATAGAGGAGAGAACATTTCTCAACCTGTTTTATGAGACCAGCATGTCCCTCACACCAAAACCAGACAAATATATTACAAAAAAAGAAAACTGCAGAGCAATATTCCTCATAAGAATAAATGCAAAAATCCTTAACAAAATACTGGCAAATTCATAAATCACAAAAATAAGAATGTAACATGATCAGGTAGGACTTTTCCCCAGGAACGCAAGGTTGATTTAACATTGGAAAATTAATAGATCAATGTAATTCACTACGTTAACAAAAAAGGGGAAGCATATAAACATCTTAATTGTTGCAGATGAAGCATTTGCCAAATTCAACACCTATTCATCATAAAACACACAGCATATTAAAAATATAAGGAAACTTCCTCATTTTGATTTTTGACGAAAGATCTAAAACCCTAAAAGTGTCATCACACTTAATGACGAAAATACTTAAGTCATGCTAAGATTGGGAAGAAGGCACAATGTCCACTGCATACCATTTTTATTCAATATTGCACTGAAAGTCTTAGTGCAATGAAGCAAGACCATGAAACAAACAAAGGATCAAGGCTTTCCGCACTAACTAGAGAGGCATCCATACGGTCCGGTTCTAGATTCCCTTCATAACTTAAAGGGAAACTCACACAATGTCCAGAGCCCTTGATGTCCTGCAAATGAAGAAGTATATCCTCAACTATCTTGCAGCAGTAACTGACTTACATTGCACCAATCTTGACTTCCAAATGGAACAGTACATCTACAAAAGGAAAAATGATGGCTTCTACACCACAAATCTAAAGAGGACCTGGTAGAAGCATCATGCTATTGTTGCCATTGAATACCCTGCCAATTTCAATGTCATATCATCCAGGAATGCTGGCCAGCAGGCTGTGCTGAAGTTGCTGCTGCCACTGGAGTCATTCCTATTGCTGGCCACTTTACTCCTGGAACCTTCACTAACCAGATCTAGGCAGCCTTCCAAGAACTGCGTCTTCTGGTGGTTACTGGCCCAGGGCTGACCACCAGCTGCTCACAGAGTCGTCTTATGTTCACCCACCTATCAACCATTGCTCTGTTTGACAGATTCTCTTCTGCACTGTGTGGACATTGCAATCCTATGTAACGACAAGGGCTCTCACTCAGTGGGTCTGATGTGGTGGAGGCTGACCCAGGAAGGTCTACACATGCGTGGCACTATCTCCCAAAAGCACTCATGGGAAGAGGTCATGCCTGATATTTGCTTCTACAGAGATCCTGAGCACATTGAAAAGGAAGAGCAGATTGCCGCTGAAAAAGCTGCGGCCAAGGATGAATTTCAGGGTGAATGGACTGCTCCACCTCGTGAGTGCACCACTACTCAGGCTGACTGGTCTAAAGACGTGCAGGTGCCGTCTGTGCCTGTTCAGCATGTCCCTACTAAGACTGAAGCATTCAGCCTGCCACGGAAGACTGGTCTGCAGCTCTCACTGCTCAGGCTGCTGAATGGGTAGAAACAACCACTGAGTGTTCCTAAGCTGTTCTTTCACAGACTCTTAAGGAAAATAGAAATAAGGTTGATGGAAAATAAACATTAGTTTCGAAATAAATAAGAATGACTCAAAAGAAGATGTGATTGTTTATATAGGAAAATCTCAATCAATATATTAAACAAAAAAACTTAGTTATGTTAGCAAAGTCACAGAATATAAGATGTAGCAAAGTCACAGAATATAAGATGCAAAATTGAGTTTATGTCTACAGAGTAGCAATGATTGGAAGTCAACATTGAAAATATCATATATAGTGACATCAAAAATATTATCAAAAACTTTAACAAAAGATGTATAAGACTGCTACACTAAAAATCATAAAACCTTACTGAGGGAAATTAAAGACTGAAATAAATAATAAGACATACCACATCCCTGATTTAGAGGCTTCAGTATTGCTAAGACATCAGTTCTCCCCAAATTAATCTACAGATTCACTGCCATTTTAATTAAGATCCCAGTAGACTTTGAAAAAAAAACAGAAACAGAAAAACTGATTCTAAAATTTTCATGAGAACACAAACGACCTAGAATTTAGCCAGGAAAACAAAATCTTTTTTTAAAAAACCAAAGTTGGAGGAGTAACACTACTTGATTTTGAGACTTACTCTATTAGCAATAATCGCACCTCAGATAGACCTCATTGGCTACGATACTGCCACTGCACAAAGCTAATTTTGAGACTTACTCTAAAGTTACAGTAATAAACACAGAGTAGAACTGGCATAAGAAGAGACACATTGAGCAGTCAAAAGAATAGAGAGTTCAGAAACAGATATGCAATCATTTGATTTTCAACATTGGCCATGAAAAATTCGATGGGGAAAAATGTTTTCAAAAATTGTCCTTGAATAACTGTAGGTCTATATGGAAAATAAAGAAACTTGACATCTACCTCATAGTATATACAAAAATTAATTTGAGAAAGACCATAGACCTAAACATAAAAGCTAACACTTTAAGCTTCCAGAAGAAAACACAGGGGAAGGGAGGAGAGAGAAGACGAGAGGATGGGAGGGGTAGGGGAAGGGGAAGGGAATAAGTACCTTGCCCAGAGAATGCTGAATGCTGAGTTAGGAAAAGATTTCTTAGGATACCATAAAAGAAAAAAGATAAATTGGTTTTCATCAGAATTTAAAACTTCTACTCATCAAAAAATGAATGGGTCAGCCTCAGACTGGGATAAAATAGTGTGTGGGGGCAGGGTCTATATAGATCTACATATTATAGAATATATATATATATATATCTCGTCTTCCACTCAATAATAAAAAGATAACCCAATTTTTAAATGGCCAAAAACACTTGCAAGATGTATATGTATCCAAAAAGCACTTGAAAAAGTACTTACATCATTAGTCATCAGTGAAATGCTAAATAAATCACAATGGGATTCCATTTCACACCCATCAACACAACTAAAATTTAAAAATTGACAACATCAAACGTAATTGAGGTTGTGGAGCAACTGGAACTCTTATACATTGCTAATGAGGATATGAAATCATACAACCACTTTGAAAAACTGTCTATTTCCTATAAAGTTATAGATAAGCCTACCCTATGGCCTAACAATTCAACTCTAGGTATACAGAAACCTAAGAGAAATAAACAATGTATGTCCACAAAAAGCCTTATAGATGAATGTCATAACAGCTTTATATATAATAGAGAAAAAATATGGACAACCCAATGTCCATCAACAGGAAATTGCATAGACAAATTGTATGTTCATACAGTGGATACTACTCAGCAATGAAAAGGAAAGTACTGATATATGCAACAATGCAGATGAATCTTAAAAACATTACACTGAGTTAAAGAAGCCTTGCTCAAAAGTATACCTACCTTATAATTCTATGTGTATGAAGCACAAGAACAGGCAAAACTAGTCTCTGGTGATAGAAAGGTGCCTGGGAGGCCCCAAGCAGTGGCTCATGCCTGTAATCCCAGTAGTCTGAGAGGCAGAAGCAAGCAGATCACTTGAGGCCAGGAGTTTGAGAACAGGCTGGGCAACATAATGAAATCCCTTCTCTACAAAAAATACAAAAATGACCCAGGTGTGGTGGTGCGTGCCTGTAGTCCCAGCTACACAGGCACGAGATTGGCTTGAGCCTGGGAGGCTGAGGTTGCAGTGAGCGCTGAGATGGAGCCACTCACTCCAGTCTGGGCAACAGAGATGGGGGTTGTGGGGGAAGGTGCCTGGGTGGGATAGCAGGGGGCAGGGAGCAGGGGGCAGTGGGTAGGAGACCAACTGGGCGTGGGGAAACATTATCCAATGATGGCAATGAGGGTCCTAGTGTGTGCACATTTTTCAGTCTCACTGAACCATACAACTAAGATCTGTGCGTTTTACTGTGAATATTGATTATACACCCATTTTAAATGACAGACAGCGAGAGAGAGGCACGAGTAAGAAAGAAGCAGGGAGAGAAGAAGGAAGGAAGCAAGGAGTATGCAAGGAAAGAAGGGAGAGAGGGAGATGAAGGAAGGGAGGGAAAGAGGAGGAGAATAGGGGCAGAGAAGAGAGGGTGGGAGGGGTAGAGGAGGAGAGGGAAAAAGGTACCTTGCCCAGAGAGTGCCAATTGCTGAGTTTGCTGCGCTCATTTCTGAGCTTGGAAGAGCCAAAATCAGCAGGGGTGTGCGCTCTCATCTATCTCCGTGAGTTCCTGTGTAGATTATGTGAGCTGGCAGAGAGTGGATCTGAAAATCTTCCACTGAATCTTACGAAGTTGCTCTGTTTAAGTAGTTCTTTCATTTTCCTTTACCATTTTTCTTTGTTCTCTTTTCCTCTTTTCTGTTTCCCCCTTCCTCTCCTCTTCATTCCTTCTTCCTCTCTCTGTCCTTTTTAGTAGTGGATGAGGAAAATGATTTGCATATTTATTCAATGGCATGGAAAATTTTCTACTACATATTTTTAGGTGAGTTGGCAGACTACCAAAAAACCAATGTAGTGTAATGACATTTATAAAAAGGTACATAAATACAGGCGCGGTGGTTCATGCCTGTAATCCCAGCACTTTGGGAGGCCAAAACGGGCGGATCACCTGAGGTGAGGAGTTTGAGACCTGCCTGTCCAGCATGGTGAAACCCCGTCTCTACTAAAAATACAAAAATTAGCCAGACGCATGGCACATGCCTATAGTCCCAGCTACTCGAGAGGCTGAGGCTGGAGAATTGCTTGAACCCAAGAGGCAGAGGTTGCAGTGAGCCAAGATTGTGCCACTGCGCTCCAGCCTGGGTGACAGAGCAAGACTCCATCTCAAAAACAAAAACAAAAACAAACAAGCAAACAAACGAAAAAATATAAATACATAGAGAAGTGCCTACCAAAGTATTAAGAGTGGTTGCCTATGGGCATTTGGGGCTCACAACCATTGTTACAGTAGAATCTTGCTAACCCACTGATCCTTATTTCCTCTAAAATGCTGTGGACTGGTCATGCTGCAAACTCCCTGTAGGAGGCCTCCAGAGAGCACCAGCCCTGCTGCTCCCTCAAGTTCCCTGGGATTTTTACTAAGAATCACTTGTGTCTGGTCTCAAACATGTTTATGCCATTTGTATTTACTACTGTAATTTTGTATTTTAATTAAATATGTAATCAAAATAATGAGTGGCAAAGGTTTCTATAGGAACTAAGGATGAATACTTCGCAAATACTTGATAAAGACATGTTGTTAAAAAATGAATACTGTCTGATTAGGTATATACAATAGGCCATTCTTGCATTGCTATAAGAAATATCTGAGACTGGGTAATTTATAAAGAAAAGAGGTTTAATTGGCTCACAATTCTGCAAGCTGTACAGGAAGCATGGTGCTGGCATCTGTTTGGCTTCTGGGGAGACCTCAGGTAGCTTACAATTATGGCAGAAGGTGAAGGAGGGGCAGGCATCCCACGTGGTGAGAGGGAGTGTAGGGGAGAGGGAGAGAAAGAGAGAGAGTGCAAGAGAGAAAGTATGAACATATTTCTAAACAATGAGATTCCCTGAGCACTCACTCATAACAACAAGACATGATGGATCTGCCCCTGTTACCCAAACACCTCCCACCAGGCCCCGCCTCCAACACTGGGATCACAATTCAACATGATTCACAGGGATATATTCAAACCATATCAGTATAGTTCTCCCTCTTTCTACCTCTTTATTTTTTTTGAGACAGTCTTACTCTGTTGCCCAGGCTGGAGTGCAGTGGTGCGATCTCGGTGCCCACTGCAACCTCTGCCTCCTGGGCTCAAGCAATTCTCCTGCCTCAGCCTCCAGAATAGCTGGGACTACAGGCTCACACCACCACACCTGGCTAATTTTTGTATTTTAGTAGAGACGAGGTTTCACCATGTTGGCCAGGCTGGTCTCGAACTCCTGACCTCACATGATCTGCCCATCTCGGCCTCCCAAAGTGCTGAGATTACAGGCATGAGCCACCGCACCCAGCCTCTATCCCTTTTTTTAAAGCAAAAAAAAAAAAAAGTTCTCCCTCCTTTACCCGGGGTTAGATATTTACCATCAAAATTTAGGTACAGCTTTAAACGAATACACACACACAAACACACACACATACAAACACAGTAGGGAGCAGTGAAAAATATCTTATTTTAAGTATTCCTTAGGTATAGCTTTATAGTAGTAAGTATGGCCAATATAACAACTCTTATAAATACCTTTATTTATCATTTTTCCCATTCTAGAACAGCTGACTTCAGTTGCTAAATCTCATATCACCATACCTCCCAAACCTCCTAGACTCATATTTTAATGTTCACCATGATTACCAAGGCAATAAAAGATGCTGAAGTGAATTCTACAGTCATCAAAAAAATGATACTTAATATACTATCGATTTTATTTGTTGTGTTCTGATTCTTTGAAAATAATTGGTAAACCGTATGTGTTTAATGTAATAACTTTCCACTAATCAGAATATTTAATGAGCCAAAACATGATTTTCCCACTATCTTGGAAAACCGAGTTTAATGTCTTCAATATATAACAAAGTTAAATATGTAACTATGTAATGAAGCTGATGACATTGTTGTGCCATAGGTATTTGTTAACTTCCACTTTCTCTCCAGAAAGAAGCCTGAGGGGTTTTCTTGATTTAAAGCAGTGTACATCTGGGATCCTGAAATTTCAAACCAGCTAATGAATTTGAGGCTCTGTATTTATTCCAGAAAATAAAATCACTTTGTTTAAAATTAATGTGAGCATTATGTATTATTCCATTAAAGGAAGTCTCTGAGGGCAAGAGTAGCTTTCAACCAGATTTACAAGTTAGTAGTCATTAGCAAAGGACTGTACACATTTTCCTACAGAAAAATTATACCACAATCCTGTTTCCTCTCTATCCCTCTATGAACATTGACTAAGTTCAACAACTGCATTAAAAGTCTCTGTGATGGAAGGGCTTCTGAGAAGGGAATAAAAAAAAGAGAGACAAAGTAACATCAATTTATCTAATTGAACACCAAAGCACAGCAATTCATTCCTTCATTTATTTATTTAACAAGTAAATTTTGCTATATTTTAGAACGTATCATAAAATTTTCATTTTCACAAATTATACAAATACAAAAAATTATGTTGTGTGTGTAATTGTATTTAAACATATAGTATCTGCCCACGTGCATTTAGAAGAATACATAACATATTATTTAATGCTGAGGATGTTCTCTTCTGCTCAACCCTACTCTCTTGGGAAATCTGTACTTTAGATAAATTCTAGTTTAACAAACCCAGATCAGAATTCCATATTGAAAAAAAAAAAAAAAAAAGGGATTTGTTGAACAAAAGTATAGTTGCTCCAGTTGTAGTTGAAAGTCCTCTGGATTTTTTTCTCCTCGACCTAGCAGTAGACTGCCTCCAGGGGGCACCAGAGTATAGCAGATTTCTATCAAAGTGTAAAGCTAGTTGAATCAAAGTGAGTTTCGCAGACAAAAAGTAGGCCGTGGATAGAGCGCAGTTGCTAAAGAGAAAAGTACATTGTAATTTGTTCACCTGTGCATTATTTTCATCGTCTTTTAAAAATGCCTTTTTTATATTCCATAATCTGGTCCTTTTATTCAAATTTCAAGAGCAAGCAATTGTCAATGGTGATCTCTTCCTGACAATGACGTCCTGTGACAGGAAGCTACTTACCTGCAAATGTCTTATAGTCCAAGCTAAACTATAGCTCCTTGAGGGTAGATTCCATTCCTCTTTGTGTATTTCTCCAGCTTCTAGCTAAATATAGTAGTGCCCAAAATTTTTTTTCTCTTTTTTTTTTTTTTGTTTTTTTTTTTTGAGACAGGGTCTCATTCTGTCGCCCAGACTGGAGTGGAGTGGTGCAACCTTGGCTCACTGCAACCACCGCCCCTGGGGTTCAAGCGATTCTCCTGCCTCAGGCTCCCAAGTAGCTGGGATTACAGGCGCCCAACACTACACCTGGCTAATTTTTTATTTTTAGCAGAGACGGAGTTTCACCATGTTGGCCAGGCTGGCCTCGAACTCCTGACCTCATGTGACCTTCCCGCCTCGGCCTCCCAAAGTGCTGGGATTTACAGGTGTGAGCCGCCGTGCCTGGCCTCACGCCCAATAAATTTTTAATTGAAAAATGGTGCAGAGAAGAGCAGCACAGTGTAAAACTGAAGAGCCAAGGGGCTCTGGTGACTGTTGAGAGTACAGCAGAATGAAATACAGATGCGAAATTACTTAGTGGATCTGAAACATGTAAACGGCATTGGCTATCTTAAAATGTCCTTGATGTGAGGGTAATTGTTCCATTTCCTTGGTTTTTTATTTTTATCTTTTTATTTATTTTGAGACAGAGTCTTGCTCTGTTGCCCACGCTGGAGTACAGTGGTGCAATCACCCTCGACTCCTCAAGAGTCTCAAATAATCTGCCAGCCTAGGCCTCCCCAGTAGCTGGGACTACAGGTGCCCACCCCCATACCCAGCTAATATTTTTCTTTTTGTTTTTTCTTTTTTTTTTTTTTAGAGAGGTGGTCTTGCTATGCTGCCCAGGCTGTTCTGGAACCCCAGGGCTCCATGTATCCTCCCACCTCAGCATCCTAAAGTGTTAGGATTATAGGCATGAGCCACCATTTCCAACCTCATTTCACTTTAAAATGCTATTTTAGGAGGCAGGAGGATCACTTGAGCCCAAGAGTTCAAGGCTGCAGTGAGCCATGATCGTGCCATTGCTACTCTAGCCTGAGCTACAGAGTAGAACCCTGTCTCAAAAATTAAAAAAAAAAAAAAAAAAAAAAAAAATTCTAAGCTACTTTATCGCCATAGTGTTCTCCAGCACTTTTGGGAGCCTACTTTCCTACAGAGAGTGCAAAATTGAGATACGATGTGCCATGCAGTGCTACACGATGCCAGTTTGTATCAGGGACTTGGGCATCTAAGGATTTTGGTATGGAGGAAGTAGCCTGGATGCAAAGTTGGCCTGGATTGGCCCAGAACCAATCCCCCGTGGATGCTGAAGGAAAGCCATACCAACCTATTTATTTGTATTTCCAAAAAATTTTCAGACATTACATAATGTAGCTCTCTCAATAGATCACATTTACACAAAAGTTACACTCTGCTCCCAGGCAGTTCATGTCTTCTCAAAGGGTTATAGAATTAATGAGACTTTGGAAGAATTCAGACCTACTTTTTACAATGATCCTTACTGTTTATTAGAGTGTATTAGCAAAATTTTACAAATCATGCAAACGTATAAATCAGACTGCATTTAAAACTGTGTTTAAACACATTATATCTCACCAAGGGCATTTAGATGAATCTATGACATATTCCTTAATACGAAGCATGTTCCCTTAATTTATACCTCTCTAAAGGGTGGTTTGCTCCTGGCCAGCTAGGGCAGGGAAGGGTGTGGGGTTAATCATTTTGAAAACTATGAATCAGACTCTGGGCTCGCCATTAGCTGAGCTGTTCTTTCTGTAACTTCAGATTTATGCTGTATTCAGCAAATATGGACCCATCTACCTTCAACTATTAAGTATTTATCCTTCAGAACCTTAAGAAACATGGGTGATCAACCGTGCCTCATCATCACAAGGGTTCCAAAATGAATGAGTGAATTTGTTCTGAAATTTGGGGTGGGAATGTAAGAATGAAATCCTTTCTACTACATAAAATTCCATTGAGTGGGGTCACTGGGAAGGCATTAATTGCCCCTGGAGAGCAATGCATCAAAATTGAGAGAAAGGAAGAGATTTTTTGAGCCATTTTGCCTTTAAATTCAGCAACAATACTCTTGATTTTTTCAGCAAATTACTTAATAATGGAGTTCAATTCGAATCATATAAAAGAATCTGTGAAATATATTCTCCAACCGAACTTTCTTCCTACTTAAATTGATATTTTAATATTAATTATAGTTTTCATTATTTCTATATAAAAATGTTATCACATTGTATACATATGTATCAGATACATAGCCTTGGCTTGAAGGAAAAAAAAAGTCCTGGTGTTACCAAGTCCTGCTCAAAATGAAGCCAGTGTTGCAGCATTTTCCCAAAGACACATCTCCCACAAATTACCTTGTTCCTCCCTAAGCAAGGATATTACAAACAGTATAAGAATATAGTCCAGAAAATGTTAGCTAAAGACTGACACCCCAGTGGCGGAGGTGATTTAGTTGGTGAATTATAGCACAGCTTCTTGCATAGGAGTGAGGGGTGCACATTGTGGGTGTTTCTCTGTAATACATGGTTTTCATTTAAGACTCAGGGTCACTGAAGGCCAGATTACTTTAAAAATCTAAATATACATTCTTGACCTGAGTAATTTTTTAAATTGATCATTTGAATTCAATCATAAATGTAGACATTCCCGGAGTGTACAGGAACTAACTGCATTTTCTGCACCCTGTAGCCTCATGTGTTGCTTTGAACGTCCCTTCCACCCTCCAGCTGCAGTTCCATCCCATCCCTCTCTTCCTTGTCAAGTAGCAGGCACAGACTGTGGATCTCAAACTTGCAGGCATCCCAGCCATTGAGGGAACCTGTTAAAGAAGCTGATTACTGAGCCCACCTTACACCTACAGAATGGGGCGCTGCATGCTCGAAGCTGAGAAGTCCTGTCTGAAATAAGCCGCAGGCTCACTTCTGTTGTGCGAGTCCTACAGCAGTGACTGACTTCTGTGTACTCTCCCTTCCTCTAGCAACTCCCTTAGGAAATTATTTAAGGTCAATTATTGACAGAGGACTTCTCAAATTTTGTTGTGAATCACGTCATTGATTTTGATGCGGTGAGTCTGGAGAGGGGCCCGATCTTCTACATTTCTAACAGGCTCCCAGGTGATACTGCTGCTGCTGCCGGTCCTGCACTACATTTTGAGTAGCAAAGGCAGGAAATCTGTGCCCTCTTAGAATGTAACACTGGAAAGTGGTCTCCCTCTTACGGTTTTTTAAATTGTGAGTGTGCTGGTTTGAGCAATAAACTCTGAAGGTTGAGCATGCATATGTAGTACATGATTCTAATGAAATAAACTGTACAGCAAAATTAGCTGTCATTAGCATGTATACGACATGGTAATTAGGTATAACTGCTTAGCCGGCCACATAATTGTCATAATTAATGTTGCTTTTACGGAAATCACATCTTTAGATTTTCTCTTCTCATGCGACCATCTTCCTCCCGATGTAGAAGAGCTTTTCACCATCATGTTCTCCCTCACCCAATGATATGGGTAAGTTTAAAACCAGAGCGTAAATGATTTTGTCACGACATTTTATTTTGACGAGGGGAATAATTTAGGAAAATAGAAAGTCGTTTGAAAGGTAAATCATTAAAGAAAAAAGAAAACAGAGTCTGAAAATGTTAAAATCAAAATTTCCCAGATTCACAGTTTTGTTTAGGTCGACTTCATTGTTGTGAGCGCCCTTGAAGGACACAGGTGTGGTTCACTAGAAAGTCTTCGGAAAGAGTAAACAGATTTTAAACACCTGCCACTGATAGAGTGGGGAGGGGCCTCAGGATTGATAAAAAGGATGACGGTAACACCCATATGAAAAGAAACTTCACAAACGTAATTTAAGTCTTTCGTGATTGTCTATGACAGAGTGGTGGGGAGAGGGGGATGTATTCTCAGAAACAAGGCTTCTAGGTTCTGTCTAGACCTACAGTAGGCAGAGGCATGAAAAGATTCAGGCACATCACTTCCTGCCAGGGATACTGTCAAGCAAACCCCAACAAAAGCAAGAAAATGATCATATTCCTTTTTTTTTTTTTTTGTAGTATTGCCTTCTCCAAGAGTCTATTTCAGCAATCCACTCTAGCCACCAGGTTGGAGCAAAAGGAATGAATACTTTATCCAGCTGACTCTGCAGAGAAAATTAGCTCACGAAATTTAACCAACGTAAGATATCCTCTTAGAGAAATTCAGTGGAGATGGTAACACTGTAAAAAGATTTGCAAAAAATAATAATAATAATAAAATATACCAAGAGATAATAACCTGAGTGGTATTTTCATTACATTATGAAGAACAGAAAAGCTGGAAAAAAAAGAAACAATAGTCCAGAAACAATCAAGAAATGCAATCATAAACTCCTGATCCTTTGATGGCAGAGGTGGGTAGGTAAGACAGAAGTAAGGTTAGACAGAAGAGAAAGGACCATTTCCCTGAGGGCCAATCTTGCAGCAGACCTGAATTGAATTACCAGGGTGAGTTCTTCACCCTCTGCCTGGGAGCTGATGAGAGGGGTGTGATCCTGTTCACCAGGCACTGGCTAGTATTATAAACTTCCCTCACTTCTATAATCTAGTCAATGTCGACATCTATTTCATTTATTGATACTAAGACATTCTTTAGAAGTTTCTACTTTAATTTTTTTCCTGCACAGTACACCTTAATGCTTAAGTTTATAATTTTCCATTCTTCCTAATCACAAAAAAGTGTTCAGATAAGAAAAGCATTTTAAGAATAACTTCCTGTTAAGTTCTTCAGGATGGTGTTTGAGCAACAAAGCTATTACAGAAATCAAGTTTTAAAGCATTTGAAATCAGCTGCCCTTGGCAGCCCATCTTTCCCAAGGAGCTTCACGGTACATACACCTAACTGCGACCGTTCAGTTGCCCTTGTCCTCTCCCTGGAATAAATCCCAATTTTACTCCCACCACCAGTGGGTAAGAACAGCCCTTCCAGCTTCCTACTACACCCTCGTAGCAGAGACCAAAGTTGCCCTCTAGCTTTGAGTGTTCTCTGGGTCCCAGCACCACTTTTAAAAAGAGCAGTTCCTGGCTTTTCAAGTGTCCTCTCTGTCCCTGGGATTTCTAGGTGTCCCATGGGGCATTGCAAATTTGCTGAGTCAAAGTTTGTCCAGCCAGATTTGCACAGCACATGGTGGTGGCAGTAGCTTGCTTTGAGCTAACGCTACAGTCTGCTTCACCAAGCAAAAGATGACTAATCTGGCCTATGAGAGAGGAATGAAGCTGGTCATTGTATAGTGTGATTTTGTGATGCAGGAAAGTCAGTTTGGTGTGTGGTAGCCATAGTGAGACTACCCTCGGATGGGGAGGTGCCCACTTTACTCAAATCAGATCCAGCCAGGGGAGTCAGACCTAGCAAATTACACCATAAAAAATTATGCCTCTGAATGAGAAACTGCAATCTCAAGAGTGGATAATTAGGGTTCCTAATTGCACAACATTATTGAAAGTTTCTCCCACCTCCTTCAATGAAATAGCATGCCTCCATAGATCTAACCCTAAAGGTATACTGAAAGAGATTTGGCTAGCTTTAAAAGAAAATCAAGTTATATTCAAAGAAACTCAGTAACAGCTACAAATGAAGCCACAGTTCTACTCCCTCTTCAACACTGCGCTCCAGCTCCCTAGAGGCAAGCTCAGTTACCCCATGCAATGATGCTAACCCAAAGGCAGGACTGGGGAAAAGGAAGAATCCAAGTTACTAGTTGGCAGGACACTACAGGTCGAAAAAGAAGCTGACCTTGACCCAGAGCTCTCAAAGTTGACTGTCCATTGGAAACATCTGGGAAGTGTCTAAGAATACCAAGAGCAGTGTGCCGTTGACCTGGTTCTTAGGGGAGGAAGTGGGAGTGGGGGCTGATTTGTGATTTGTCTGATTTGTCAATTGCTATAATACAAATATCACATTGTGGCCATTTTTTTTTTCTTTTTTTGAGACGGAGTCTTGCTCTGTCCCCAGGCTGGAGTGCAATGGTACAATCTCTGCTCACTGCAACCTCTGCCTTCCAGTTTCAAGAGATTCTCCTGCCTCAGCCTCCTGAGTAGCTGGGATTGCAGGCACCCGCCACCACGCCAGGCTGATTTTTTATTTTTAGTAGAGACAGGGTTTCACCATGTTGGCCAGGCTGGTCTTGAACTCCTGACCTCGTGATCTGCCCACCTCGGCCTCCCAGAGTGCTGGGATTACAGGCGTGAGCCACTGCACTGCGTCCGGCCACACTGTGGCCAATTTTAAGCTACCAGAAGGATGTTGCTGAATACAGAGTTGGAAAGAGAATCGCAGCCAGAATGAGCCAGCTCCTGCATATCATTGAAACGACTGGGCTTAAAGAGTGAGGCCTGAGCATGGGGAGGTTTAAAACCTCCCCCAGGTGATTCCACTGTGCAGCCAAGTTTGAGAACCACTGACCTCTATGAGTAGCTCTCTTCCAGGCTGCTGCTGCTGCTGGCGCCCTTCCATCATGAACTCCACAACTCCCAGGTCAGTATATTCCCTTTACAATAGTCTTGCCACGTTTGGTAAGACTATTGGTAAGACTATGGGCTTAGAGGAAGGTGCTTCTCCCCTTCCCCTGGCATGCTAAGTTGCTCATTGAGGGTGCAGTGTGGATGCTCTCTAAAGGTAGTTCATTTATTAAAAAACATGTTTTAAATAATGCATTTGAGGCACATGCTAGGAGCTTAGGTAACAGGACTGAAAAATACTCTTTCTAACTTCCAGGGGCTTATAGTCTGGAAAGAAAGAGTTAGCAGCAGTGTCAACGGAGCATGAGGCAGGAGCGCAGAGAGCATGCATTGTTGCAGACGCTGTTTATCAGCTAACCCAGCACACGTCCAAAACCCTTTGTTGTCTCCAAGGTAACAACTAGAAAATCAAGGGCTGTCTTTCCCAGCTCCCCTTAAAGCTAGGCCTGGCAGGAAGACAGTTTTACCCAAGGAGAGAGAGAAGCTAAAATCAGCTGGGAGCCTCCAAAGAAGTTTTTGCTTTTAATGTTCAACAAAGAAAAAAATGAAAGCATATGCAAGGGTGGTAAAACCTCTCCCTGGAGCTCAAGGCAGCTGCCTGGAGCTGCTGCAGCCATCGTATAACCATGAGGTAAAAGCCAAAAGCATCACTGATCCACTAGCAGGAGCATCTTTTAGTCGTTGAACCAATACCAGAAGCTGCCTCTGTTGGTCTGCAGGTGTGTAGGTAAGGATTGCTCTGGCTTGCAGCTGAAGGCAATCAAAACTAGCAAACTGGTACAGGTATGGAATCCAAACTGGAAGGTGGGGATAGAATGCTTCCTCGCCGGGAAAACGAACAAGCTCAATCTCAGAAGATGAGACAAATTAGTAATGGAGAAACATGGGGAGAAAAGGGTTCTAAGCAGAAGAGTAGTATGAGCCAACGTCTATAGACACAGAAATGCAAAGCACATTTTGGCAAATAGCAGGTAGTAAAGGTTGACAGGAGCATGGGGTTTGTGTGAGGGCTTAGAAAGAAATGAAGCTGGAGATGCGAATAAACGACAGACCATGAAGCATCCTATTTTTGCTAACTACAGGAATTGAAACTTGATCCTAAAGGCAAAGGTTAAATTTTGAAAAATTTTAGATTGAGAAACTATATGACCAAATATATGTTTTAAAAAAATGTTACCGTCTAATGTGGCCTATTGCTTCTAAGAATGTTTGTCTGTTTGTTTGTTTTTGAGACAGGAAGGATCTCTGTTGCCCAGGCTAAAGCACAGTGACGTGAATCACAGCTCATTGCAGCCTCAACCTCCTGAGCTCAAGCAATCCTCCTGCCTCAGCCTCCCAAAGTACTGAGATTACAGGCATGAGCCACTGTACCTGGCCACTTCTAAGAATTTTCTGTTGAACTACTTAGTTTATAAAAGTGCAATACCAGAAACAATCTAAACCTTACCAATAGAACATGGTGAAATAAATTATGGTAACACCCTATGGTGGAATATTTTTACAACCATATTTTTAGGGAATATATTATTTTATTAGTGGCATCATAACTAAAGAAAAAAATTGGCCGAGCACGGTGGCTCACGCCTGTAATCCCAGCACTTTGGGAGGCTGAGGAGGGTGGATCATGAGGTCAGGAGATCGAAACCATCCTGGCTAACACAGTGAAACCCCATCTCTACTAAATATACAAAAAAAAAAAAGAAATTAGCCGGACGTGGTGGCGGGTGCCTGTAGTCCCAGGTACTCGGGAGGCTGAGGCAGGAGAATGGCATGAACCCAGGAGGCAGAGTTTGCAGTGAGCCGAGATTGCACCACTGCACTCCAGCCTGGGTGACAGAGCAAGACTCTGTCTCAAAAAAAAAAAAAAAAAAAAAAAAATCACAATATAAAACCTCAACATTTTAGGAAAAAAAAATGCATAGAGAAAAAGACTACAAAACTTTATGAAATTGTGATTGTAGTTCTTGCTAGGTAGGGAAAATACCACTAATTTTTATTTTTTAATTAATTATTTTCCAGATTTTTAAGTAAACATTTTTATCATCAGGGAAGATGTTACCCTACAATCTAAAAATGGCAGCCACAGTGGGGGCTAGCCTAGAAGCAAAGAAATCAGCTCCCAAAAACTGTCTGTTTTGCTTCTGGCCCTTTGTGCTGTGTAACCTAGAGTTGGAAAATAATATTCTTAGGACATTCTCAAATCTTGCTCTTCCTTCCCACCAAAAGCATTGCTATGGACCTGGCATGGTGGCTCATGCCTGTAATCCCAGCACTTTGGGAGGCCGAGGCAGATGGATCACTTGAGGTCAGGAGTTTGAGCCCAGCCTGGCCAACCTGGTGACACTCCATCTCTACTAAAAATACAAAAATTAGCCAGCATGGTAGTGAGCACCTATAATCTCAGCTACTCAGGAGGCTGAAGCAGGAGAATTGCTTGAACCCGGGAAGCAAAAGTTAGAATGAGCGGAGATTGTACCACTGCACTCCAGCCTGGGTGACAGAGCAAGACACCGTCTCAAAAATATGGTGCTATGTTCCCCTCAAAGCGTGTGTTGATTCTCTGGAGTCTCACCCTGGCATTCATACCCTTGACATACCTCAATGGGTTTTGACTCTGCTGGTTTCTTAAGCCCAGCATTTCCCACTACCTTGGGTGAGCCCCTTCCCACCCTCTTTAGGGGCAAGAATTTATATATTTTTGATATCTCCGGGAGCAACATGATGAGTGTTCGTGTTCCATGTCCTCACAATCCCTGCCACGACTACTGTTCCAGCCATGGTTTGGATCATGGGACTCTTCATTACCAAACATGGTGGACTGGGTTGGACAGTTGCTCAAGAGCAGTTAATCAGTGGAGTGGCATTGTAAAACCGAGCCAGGTCCATCCATGTCTTGACCTTGGGGACTTGAATTGGGAAGCATGGAGAGAACCAGACAGCAGGAGCTAAAGTTGGAGTGATGTTTAGATGAAGGTAGGAGGTCATGTTGTGATCATAGCAAGTCATGGCCAAGCAGCAGTGAGAAGGCAGAAACTATGAGTATGCAGATTCAATGATGTATGTAGGAAAAAAATATGCTGAGTAAAGGGGTAAATGAGATGTACTGAGAGGCAAACAGAGCATAACCCGCTACCCCTGCCCCCTCCCCCAGAAAATAGCAGACTCCTATAAATGGAGGAGAATTAGAGTGAAGGTTCAAAAACTCCAGAAGTTGAGGTTTTTAGAGACTGCTGCCTTGACAGAATACTGGCTGACCTACTCTTTCTTATTTTGTGTTTTAGTTCATCTCCCTACATGCTATTTGTTTCTTTAAGCTAAGATACCCTACCTCTATTTGTACTTCAGTTAACCTAGGCTACAAACGTCTCTGGTTCTTATAATCAAAAAGACTGAACTTGAATTGATTGGTCCATCTATTTGTTTATTCCCTTATTCATTTTTTCATATATTCTACAAAATATAGTGAAATTGTGCACTAGGAACAAGACGATATATGGTATAATGCCTGCCCTTAATGATTATTCAGTATTAGCCCTTATGATGGTGATAGAGAGAAAAATATGAGTGACATTTAGAAGGATAGAATGGGTACAACTGCATATGGGTGATGGGTGAAGAGACTATAAGGAGGGAGCAGGAGGAGAAATTTAAGATTATGCTTCAGGCTTTGCCTGGGTCATTTAGAGAATGACAATGTCATTCTCAGAAATAAAGAATTCTGGGGCTGGGTGTAGTGGCTCACGCTTGTAACCCCAGCACTTTGGGAGGCTGAGGCAGGCAGATTGCTTGGGCCCAGGAGTTCCAGACCAGCCTTGGAAACATAGCAAAACCCCATATCTACAAAAAAAAAATACAAAAAATTAGATGTAGTGGCGCACACTTGTAGTCTCAGATACTCAGGAGGTTGACGTGGGAGGATCGCTTGAGCCCCTGGGAAGCAGAGGTTGCAGTGAGCTGAGACTGCACCACTGCACTTCAGCCTGGGTGACAGATTGATACCATATCTCAAAAAAAGAAAGAAATAAGAAATTCTGGAATAAGGAACACTAGGTTTAAGGACATCCAGGCCTAGGTATTCATTATACGCAGCTGAGGAAAGAGATCATAAACATACATTTCAAAACAATAAATATCACTGGTACTATTTGAATCTATGGCTTTTACAAAGAAAAGAAGGCTGAGAACAGAGTTCTGGGCAACACCAACATTTAAGTGGAGGTCAGAGAATGAGATTTCCAGGAAGGGGACCAAGTAGATGTTACCCAAGTAGCAAGAGAAGAATCAGGAAGTAGTATGTCATGGAAGCTAAAGAGTATGATGAGAAAAATATAGGCCGAAATGCCTGCTATGTTTGTAGTATAGAAGGAAGATATTGGTGATGTAGATGAGAAAGCTTAGTCAGAGAATGTCAGACGGTAATGAGCTGATGATCATGTGTGGATTCAGTAAGCCGGACTCCATAGGGAAGGAGAGAGACAGAGGAGATACACAGTCAAAAATTAATGGAACCCATGTATGGGGCCCATCTGCAGGTCTCCACCCTTTTAAGCATGACTTCAACTCTCAGATCGAGCTGAACATCCTCATGGAACTGCTCCTCTATGTCCTGGGCTCCTCCCCATCCTTCCAGAGTTCATCATGAGCCCCTGCCAGTAGCTCCTACACACAGCCTCTTCTGCCCAGCTCCCTCCTTCTGCAAGACTAGAAGGGAACCACAACTTCCACCCTGCCTCTTTGGTATTCCCAAGGAGAATTAAGATCTCAGAGCCTTCTTTTCTTTGTAAAAGCCAAAGATTCAAATAGTACTAGTGATATTTATTGTTCTGAAATGTATGCTTATGATATCTTTCCCCAGCTGCATAACAGATCCCCAGGCCTGGATGACCCTAAACTCACCATTCCTTATTCCAGAAATCCCCCTCCCTCCTTCCCTTGCTTCTTTTCTTCCTTCCTTCCTTCCTTCCTTCCTTCCTTCCTTCCTTCCTTCCTTCCTTCCTTCCTTTCTTCCTTCCTTCTCTCCAGCAGCTCCACACCTGATGACTTGGATGTATATGCCATTCTGTCCTGAAAGACAGGAGAAATAAAGTGGAAATTGTACTGTGTAGAAGGAAACAAAAAGCCGTGCTCAAGAGCGTGGTCTGGGAAGACGGGGAGCAGGCATGGCCAGATTGGGCCTGGGCCTTCTCCATGTCAGGTCTCCTGATTGGCTTTCCCACAGCTGTGGGCCCAGGTTCACACAGCTCCCAAGACAAACATTAATTCTCAAAGGTCAGACTTATAAAGAAGAATAAAAGATACTCTTAACTCTTAGAGCTTTTAAGATTCCTTTCTGCACAGCTTCAATAAGGCACAGTATTGTTATAATCTCTTAGTTACACCAGAGAAATTTCGAGACAAGATACTAAAAAAGAACTCAAACTTTGGCAAGGATTCTCCTTAGTTTCCATAGGGAGGAAGGGAAGGGAATGCTTAATGCCGGTCTTGGCTCCCCTGCCAGAAGGGGAAAGAATGGATGATTAATGGAGCCAAGTTTTGAATAGGTAGAACGGGTGTGGCTCTGGGCACAGGCATGAACAGGTCACCTTCTGGGACAGAGGAGAAATGAAGGGATTAGGTGCAGGTGCAGACATGTTTGTAAATGGGACAAGATAAAGTTCTGTGTGATGGCTTTGTTTTCTAGGTAAATTGCAAACAAAATCTGCTAGCAGTAAAAGTTGAGGCTATTGTTACTACCACTGCCACTAAACGCAGAACCACACATTGTGCACTGAACACGTGGATGTGTCCTTTATGTGTGTTATCTTATTGAGCCCCTGACACAGCCTTCTGAAGTATTCTTAGTGCAACTTTACATATGAGAAAAATGGGACTTAAGATATTTATTCATGTTGCCCAACTAGTAAGTGCCAACAAGGAGAATGGAAGGAAATGGCAGCTAGAGCAGCAGAGAACGATTTCTTGGTTTTTGAGAAGGAAATAAACACAGCAAATTTGCAGAGACACCAGTCTGAGGACTGAGTGATTTTCTCCAACTGTGTGATGGAGCTGGGGCAGAGGAACAAGGGAGGAAGAGGACTGGACTGATCCGGGGCTGATATTCTAGAGTGTCATGGAAGGACAAAGGGGCAAAAGAGTTGAACATTTGGGCAAAAGTATAATCAAGAGACAGGCTATGGGATCCAGGCTGGAAAAGGGAACATACAGCCTGTAGACAATAGGTCAAAATAAAATGACAGGGTCATAGAAGTGGAGTTTGAAATGATGTCGAAGAGGTAAGTATTTGGGAATTTGGGATTCAGAGAATCAAAAAACTGAAATAATATGAGACTGATAAAGTTATGACCAAAGAATAGGAAATTGTAGTTATAGATTTTAAGTAGGGATCAATTCTGAAAAATCATCAAGTTCAACATTACCAAAATGAAGTAAAGGTTAATGTAATTAGACTTTAAAAGCACAAAGAATTGAACTAGTATATCAAATGAAATGAACACTAACACATTTATTTATTTACTTACTTACTTACACCTTACTCTAGTCTTTAAAATATGAGGTATAGATTTTTTTAGTAGTAGTTTTTCTTTTTTTTTTAATTTCCATAGGCTATTGGGGAACAGGTGGTATTTGGTTACATGAGTAAGTTCTTTAGTGGTGACGTGTGAGATTTGGGTGCACCCATCACCCGAGCAGTATACACTGAACCCAATTTATAGTCTTTTATCCCTCATCCCCTCCCACCCTTTCCCCTCAAGTCCTCAAAGTCCATTGTATCATCCTTACTGCCTTTTCCTCATAACTTTAGCTCCCACTTATGAGTGAGAACATATGATGTTTGGTTTTCCATTCCTGAGTTACTTCACTTAGAATGATAGTCTCCAGTGCCATCCAGGTTGGTGCAAATGCCATTAATTTATTCCTTTTTATGGCTGAGCAGTATTTCATGGTATATATGTACCACAATTTCTTTATCCACTTGTTGATTGATGGGTGTTTGGGCTGGTTCCATATTTTTGCAATTGCGGATTATGCTGCTATAAACATGCGTGTGCAAGTATCTTTTTCGTATAACGACTTCTTTTCCTCTGGGTAGATTTGGTGAGATAATGATGGTGAGACAAGCTGGAAAGAAATATGATAAATGAAGAAATATATTGTCAGTAACTGTGCAGGGAACTCATATATTTGGTACATGAAAATGACAAAGGGAAACTGGTTTTGCATGAAGCAGGTATAGAAAAGAAAAATTCTGACTTGCCTAATGGTAAGAGGAGTAATGGTGAGTACACAGTCCACACCAGAGAGGACCACAAAGAAGCATCATATCCTGGAACGACGGAGCAAGTTTTCTCCATGGCGAGGAGGCAGGATAATCATCGTGTGATAAACTCGAGAGTTGTAGGAGACTGGGGGCATGATCAGGGTACTGGAGGCAGCACTGGGTGAGAGCACAAGTCGGAAGCTCAGTGACACTGAGTCCTCTCCAGGAGAGGACTTGCAAGGTGGTATGCGAATGAGAATGAAATTTATAGTTGGTTGATTTTTTTCGTTTGTGTCTTCTGCATTTATTTCTTAATTCATGTATTTTATCAGTATGATCATGGATTTTATACTTTATAATCCAATATTTTGTTATTTATTTTGTTGATAAAATTGTTTGGCTTTGGCTATCGGGAGCTATTCCGGTTGGCTCCTGTGTCTCTTTGGCACATCCCCACTGTTTGACATAGCCCCACTGTTTTGTTTTTTGAGCACTACCTTACACTCTGGCATGACAAGATGTTCCAGGCTTATCTTGTATATTCTTTCCATTAGCCCTAAGATCAGTCATTTCTCCCAAGAACTCTAGTTCCTTATATTGGAGAATGGCATTAGAAACCAGAATTTGGATGCTGGGTGTGCTTACTGTTGCTGGGGTGTCGTGGATAGGCCCTCTCAGCAGACCGAGCTAGAAAATACATACACACTAACCCACATATACATGCATATCTGTAATTAGTTCTGTATCTATTCATCTGTGTCTGTGTTAAGCTAGACATGAGTTCATTGTGACGTCTCCAAATCTAATTCAGCATGGTTCATTGTGGCCTTTCCCCTCACTCAGCTGTAACCTTTCTCTCCAACAATGAAAAACCCTGGCTCCCATAATCTGCCATCCATTTTTTGTTTGTTCAATTGCAGTATACATGTACGGAAGTTTCAGAATTAACTCATACCCTCATGAGAAACAACCTTGCCAACTAGAATACAACGCTTATATACAATTCCTTTTGTCCTTAATCTTGTAGTTTTCCATCAAAGCACCATTTCCCAGTGTGACTTAGGCCAGCCATTTTTTCTCCCCCACTCCCACTGGTTGATTTTTAAACTGCCTTATTTATGTTTGGATATGTTATTATTGAATCATTTTCTATTCCATTTCTAGGTGTTGGCTTCTAGAATTTTAATAAGCTTAGATTTTTTAGCTTAATTTTTTAAAAAGCAACATGTTCCCTCATTTTTCTTACTTTTATTTAAAGATGTACTACAATCATATCAAGCATGAAATTCTATCTTTCTTAGCTTATTAATAAATATAAACAAAATATTATTGGAAAAAGACTCTGTGACAGGTAGATGTGATAGAAGTTGGCTGGAGTGAGCAGATTCACAAGAACCCTTGTGTAGGCAGAAAGTGTGTCTCCTGGAGGCAGAGAAAAGGAGCGAAAGACTTGGAAGAGGTCTTCAGTGATGGTTGAGGGTGAAACTAGCACACTGCCTTTCTTCAGTGCTGTGTGCCTTAGGAGGAAATTAGGCAACAGGAAACATGAGTGATTCCTGACTTTCCAGAAGGTCAAATGTGACAATGGAGACTTTCCAGTACCATCAAGAGAGGGGAGTGGAACTATTTCCACCACCAAGGGGGCTCTAACTGAGGCGAATTTTGATCTAACTGAGGGGAATTCCTAGCCACTTTCAAGATTCAGCTCACGGCATGGATGCCTGGGGAACTGGAAAGGTAAACACATAAACGGGTATGCACATCATTCTGCATACTACTTTGAAATGGCAGGTGTGTGCAAAATAGATGTGCCATCTTACACTTGAAGTAATCTATTGAAAGGCAAATTTTGCTTTCCCAGTCATAAACCAACATCCCATAGAGACCTTGGCTTCTAGGATTACAATAACTTTGATGTCCGAGAAATAGTCTTAAAAATACTTTTAATAATAGAACCTTAAGGGATCTTTGTCATTTGACCTTCTGGTTCCTGATCATGAGAAAAACTAGGGCGGAACTTTAAAAAAAAAAAAAAATTCAGGAAGTTAAAAATTGTTGGGATTTACCAGATTTTTTTTAAATGGAAAAATGTAGTAACATACTTTAGGGTCATCTTGTTAGACTACAAAGTCAATAGACCTGGAAACTGAACATAAATGATTAATGAGTGCCTACAACATACATTCTGTTGGCTTCAGGGCCTTTTTTTTTGAGATGGAGTCTCACTCTGTCACCAGACTGGAGTGCAGTGGCACGATCTCAACTCACCGCAACCTCTGCCTCCTGGATTCAAACAATTCTTCTGTCTCAGCCTCCTGAGTAGCTGGGACTACAGGCGTACACTACCACACCCAGCTAATTTTTGGGTTTTTATTAGAGACAGGGTTTCAACATGTTGGCCAGGATGGTCTCCATCTCTTGACCTCGTGATCTGCCTGCCTTGGCCTCCCAAAGTGGTGGGATTACAGGCGTGAGCCACCGTGCCCGGCCAGGGCTCTCATATAAAAATGATTCAAACACAACCAATGCACATAGGAGCTCACAATTCAGTCAGGGGAACATGAACAATACACACACAGATAATGGTTGCATAGACTTCATGGTGAAAGTTGCCTCAGGGATGGGCCTAAATGATTAATAAGATGTCACAAGGTGGAGATGAGAAGGAAAGCACTTCAAGCCAACTGACCAACAAAGCACAGATGTAAAAAATGCATGGTATTTGAGGGAAGGGTCAGTAGTCCAGTTTGGGGATAGCAATGGTTTTCAGGGTGTGATTCCCAGAGCATCTACTTCAGCATAAACTAAGAACTTGTTAGAAATGCAAATTCTCAGGTTTCAACATCTGACCCAGTAACTGCACCCCCAGGCATATATTTCAAGAGAACTGAAAACCTATGCCCGTGTAAAAACTTGTGCATGAATGTTTATAATAGCATTATTCATAATAGTCAGAAAGTAGTAGCAACCCAAATGTCTATCAACTGATGAATGGATAAATAAAATGTGATATATCCATACAGTGAAACATGATTCAACTATACAAAGGAATGAAATAGTGATACATGTTACAACATGAATGAAATTTGAAAACATGGTAGTAAGTGAAAGAAGTCAGCCACAAAGGACCACGTATTATGTAATTCATTTTATATGAAATGTCAGAATAGGTTAATTTATAGAGCGAAACAGTAGATTAGTGGCTTCTCGGGGCTGGGGACAGGGACAGATGGGAAGTGGCTACTATGGGTGTCTTTTAGGGTGATGAAAATATTCTAGCATTAGATAGTGGTGATAGTCACAGAACCTTGTAAATATACTACAAATTACTAAATTGTACCTTTTGAAAGGGTTGCTATTATGGTATGTGAATTACATCACAATTAAATAAAAAAAGAAAGGAAAACTATCATGTCTCACCTAAGTCCTCATGAATTGGAAGCCCAGGGGCTGGGACCCTGCAGCCTGCATGTCTATACTCCCCAAGGGATTCTGATGCACACTACAGTGTGTGACTACCTGGCTAGAGAATGGGTCTCAGTCCTGGTCAGACGTTATTATTAAATGGGAATTTTTTTAAGTATCAATTTCCTGGGCCCCACACCCAGAGATTCTGATTCACTGGGCCAGGGAATCAGTGTTTTTCAAAAGCTACTCACATGAAGCTCCTGTGTACCACAGTTGAGATCCACCAGTCTAAAGCCTAAGGCATGTGTACGTGGATGCTAGAGAGAGAGATTAGGGCCTTATTTTAGAAAGCCTTGATAAACAGCCTTGAGTGGAAGGAGATCATTAGTTCTGTATATTCAGATTTTTCTGGCAAAATGGGGAGAAAAGAATTGACATGTGTAGACACTGAAGACCATATGATCAGTTAAGAAATCTGGACAAGCGAAAGGAATCAAGGTTTGAAAGCAGAATTGTGGTGATGGCAAGGAAAAGGAAGGAGTGAGAAAAATGGAGAAAGACACACAGGCTGTGAAAACAAATAGGACCGGGACCCCCTCAGTCCGGGACCCCCTCAGTCTGGTCCTATTTGTTTCCACAACCTGTGTGTCTTTCTCCATTTCTCTCACTCCCTCTCAGAGGGAGGAGTCGAAGGTGCCTTCAGAGTTGAGTCCAGGTGACTGGATAAAGGTAACGTCATCAAAACAAATAAGGAAACCAAGGGTTTCTGCTGGTGTTTTGATGTGAAAGAATGAGAAATATGGGACAAAGGGGAAAGGTTGGAGAGTAAAGGTGAGAATAAAATAAGGAACAGATCATCCAGGACACACCTACTTTTAAAACAAAACAACAGCTGCAACTATTCCATGAGCAAATCAGATTCTGCCCAATTTCTCTGAAATTAGCATTAGCATTGCAAATATAAGATTAAATCAATGATGGGAGCTTTTATTATTTTCTATTGTTGCCATAACAAATTATCTCAAACTTAGTGGCTTAAAACAGCATAAGTTTATCTTAGGTCAGATGGCTGACACAGGTCTCCACTGGGCTAAAATCAAGATCTGGGCAGGACTGCATGCCTATTAAGAGGGTCCGGAAAAAAATCCATTTCATTGCTTTTTCCATCTTCAAGAGGCCACCTGTATTCCGTGGCTGATGGACCTTTCCTCCATCTTTAAAGCCAGCAACGGTGAGTTGAGCTTTTTCATAGTTCAGCACCTCAACTTCCTCATCTGCTGACCTCCTCCACTTTTAAAGGACCTCCGTAATTACACTGGAACCACCCATGATAATCTGGGTTAATCTCCCTATTTTAAGGTCAGCTGATTAGCAACCTTAATTCCAACTCCAACCTTCATTGCTCTTTGTCATGTAATGTGATATAATCACAGATTCTGAGGTTTAGGATGGGCATCTTTGGAGGTCATTATTCTGCCTATCACAGAGCCATTTCATATTTTTAGATTCACTATACAAATTCAATTCCTGCCTTCCACATCTGTTCTAGTATTCCATAATGTGCATGAAACTTTGTTCCTTTTTACAGCAGCTTTACTCTATGGTAGTGAAACTTACAACAAGCCAGATAACAGTGGGGTAACGTCAGTAGCTTATAATTCAATACTAAGGAATAATATTAAGAGGGTGCATATAAGCAAATTGCTAAGGATTTCTTTATTTTATCATAGAAATCAAGAAGTTTCTGAATCACTTTCAGTTTTAGCTCTACTTTTGTCCAGTTTATGAGACATATTAGTTTACTTGGCTGTTGTAACAAAGTGCCACGGATTGGGTGGCTTAAAAAACAGGAATTTATTTTCTCATAGCCTGGAGGCTGGAAGCCTGAGATCAAGGTGTCTGAAGGCTATGGAGGAAAGCTCTGCTCTATGCCTCCCTCCTTGGCTGATGGACGTCTGTCTTCTCCCTGTGTCTTCACAAAGCATTTCACCTTTCTATGCCTGTATCCAGATTTATTCTTATAAGGACACCAATCTTATGGGATTAGGGCCCACTCTGAGCCTTTACTCTAATTTAATTAGTATTTAAACACCCTATTTCCAAATACAGTTACATTCCAAAGTACTGGGGATTAGGACTTCAACACTTGAATTTTTGTGAGAGACACAATTCAGCCCATAGCATAATAGGACAATGGGATATTATCCATAATAGGATAAACCTATTACAAAATGCTCCTCATGTTCTGACACCAATGGTTGGTGGCTGCCTTAGAGTATCTTTTGGGAAGGATTCTGATGGCATATATAGCTCAGTTAGAAAGAGCACTGAGATCAACTAACAATGACCCCATGGACGCCAGCTTGTGGAGGTGGCAAGCTATGTGCCATGGATTTGCAAACCTTCTCATGACTCAGTTGCCACACAGGCAATGAGAGATTATTTTGCTAAGTACAGAGTAGGCTACTATCAGGAAAGATAAAATTGGATGATGATGGACTGAGCCATCAGCTACATTATAACCTGGAATTTATTGTCCCACCTCCACTCTCAGTTTGGAATGTTGTTGTTTGTACTATATGATCTCAGACTGACCAGTGTCTAAATGCTCAAATGATAATTTGAAAACCTGCCTAAGGAATACAAGCTACTAATATGAATTATTTATCAATAAAGGATGCCTTTTATAGGAAAATGAAATCATTAGAGAAGGTAGTTATTACATTATTTTGACTCTATACAGCACGGATTAATTTAACAATAATACACTTAGACATGGACCATAAAAAGGAATTGGCTGTAAAACTATCAAGAGACCTGATACTGTTTTAATTAAAAATGACAAACCATCATTATTGAAGGATGAATATTATTTTTAAAAGAGTAACTCTGTGAAAATTTTGACTGAGGTATAGTCCCCAGAATGGTTCAAGGTGCCTTTATAGTATCAAAACTCTGCCAAAAACTACCACAGTTTCAAACCAGTCACTTAGCAGGCAGATTTCTGCTGCTAAGTGTATCAGCAGGATAATTTGTTTTTTTGAGATGGAGTCTCGCTCTGTCACCCAGGCTGGAGTGCAGTGGCATGATCTTGGCTCACTGCAAGCTCCGCCTCCTGGGTTCACGCCATTCTCCTGCCTCAGCCTCCCAAGTAGATGGGACTACAGGCGTCCGCCACCATGCCCAGCTAATTTTTTGTATTTTTAGTAGAGACAGGGTTTCACTGTGTTAGCCAGGATGGTCTTGATCTCTTGACCTCGTGATCCACACACATCAGCCTCCCAAAGTGCTGGGATTACAGGTATGAGCCACTGCGCCTGGCCATTAGCAGGAGACTTTAAGACAATTTGGGTTAGAGCCTTATCTAAATTATCCCAGTCATACATCTCTAGTCTCATGCCACTGAGACCCCAAAGAGATGGCAAAAGGAGAAGGGCTGAGACTCAGCACCTTTCCCTAGCAGGAGCCAATTCTGTTGGCATTCCTGATGTTTCGAGATGCACATCAACAGACTCCGAGAGAGTTTCCAAGATAAACTAGAATGCATGCTGGATGTACTTTTAACCACAGAAGTTAGTCTTTGCTGAAAAGTATGTAGCAAGAGCAAGCTGACTTCTGCCACTCTGTTCAAGATCCTGGGGGCAGTGTCATGTGAGGCTGGAGCACAAGAGAACTAATGTTACATTGCCAGGTGGGCCAACATTAAAGTGCCCTGTCAGGGTGACCTGACCACGGTGGAACCAGGACTGATGAGAGTTACCAAGAGAGCAGCATAAATGATCCCTCCTCTCTACCCTCTCAAATGAACGAAGAGAATCTCTTGGTAGTTCTCGTCATTTTAAGTTCACAAGTAATATATGAATATGCATCACTGTGAAGAATATGAATTATTTTTAAATGTCAGCACATAAATGTAAACAATTTAAACTATATAAAATGCCTTCTTCCTGACTTTTCTAAATCTTATTCTTTTTCATAGATTTAACCATTGTTTTTAGTTGTGTGGCTATTCCTCCAAACCTTTATTTTTATACATTTACAGATAATATTTATATTATAATATTTTATAAATATACAATATATACTTATATATGACATATATGATATAATGATATTTAAATATATGAATACTATATATTATATAATAAATATATTTCCATAAGTAAAAATATAAATGTCTATATAAATATATACAAAAATTATATATTTTAAAATATATATGTATGTATACATATATGTATGTATGTATATAAAACATTTTACCTATTATCTGGCAAGTTGCTTATTTTTCACTCAGCATTTTGTCTTGGAGACTTGCCGTATTAATGCATTGATCTACCTCTTCTTTTTAATTGTTATATAGTATGATAATATCATATTTCAATACTCATTTTTCATAGAGACAGCTCCCCCGTTCTCTGAGACTGTGAGTGCTGCTCTGCCGTTCACTGGGCACTTGGAAACCTTCTTTTCCATGTTTCATTCTGACAAATGAGAGTTTTCTCTATAATTGATTCATAAAAGAACAAATGTTACAGAAAAGGTCATTTTGTTTTTGTTTTAATGACTACCCAATGTTCTATTTCTATTTGCACCAGTAGTATACGTGACAGCCTTTTTCCCACACTTTCCCAACACTTGCCATTGCCAATCTGTTTAATATTTTTCAATTTCATGGCCAAAAATAGTAAATAATTTGCACTTCTATTGCCTAGTGTTCATGCATCTGCTAAAGTAAGACAGAAACATCATGAAATGCTTAACATGGTTTTAAAAAATGTTAAGCAAGGAGAGAGAGAGGTATCTCAACTTATTAAGGCAGTTTTTGTTAATAAAATGGTGGAAACAATATTGTCTTCCCCACAGGGTTGGTTTGAGAGAAAGGAGAAAGTCTTTATACAAGTATTTGAGCATTATGCAAATATTACTCATTTACCTATTGTTATTGTAACTTTTGAGTTACTATAGTTTGATGCATTTTGGGGGAAATGAAATGAGACCAAATAACTTTTTCTTCCAGTAGACAGCTATACTCTGTTTCATTCCCTTCCTATTGACTAGTACGGAAACAAATAGCAGCAAAATGCGGGCCATGTATGATAGCTTGAGAGTGACTGGAAGTTTTGATTATTATAGAAAACATTATTAAGCTCTAAGACTTAGAAATAAGATAGTAGGAAAAAATGTGTCTTAAAACTACTCATTATTTACTAAAACATTTGACAAAGCTACATTTCAGGACTGTGACTCCTTGAAAGCTAGTGGACTAAGCACACTGTATATGAACGTCTACATCATGCCAGTGAATACACAAGGCACCAAGGATATAAAGATGTGAGAAACTGCTCCTAACAGTAGAAAGGCACACAATTGTAATATGATACGTTGGGTCAGATTGTCTAGGTATAACAATACCATTCCTACTCCCTTCTAGACTTGCCCTGTCCACAAGGTCTGGAAGCCTGAAAACTACACTTCCATTCTCTCTTGTCAACAACATTCCAGTTTAGGTCCCACCACTGAGAGGCACTACTGAGAGGCACTCATGTGAGCTTTGAGAGGTAGAAGAAAAAGGGAGGTCATTATTGCTCCAACTGCAGTGGGCAGGCATGCCTTTGACAGATGGCAGATACGAAGTTTTGCAATTTATTCGGAGTCCTAGAAATCACCCCTTTTGTGTTACAGCCACCTGAGATAGTGATGATTGCCCACAATTCCTGAAATTCCTGATCTCCTGAGAGCCAGGAGTGGCTGGGCTCCCCTGCCCTTACCACTGTTTTCTTGACATTGAACTTCCTATTTGAAATACCTTGAGTAGTTTTCTTTTCTTGACTGATACACATGGTAGGTGCTATGGGATTATAGCTTTCAGTTATTCAAAAAACAACCTAAGGTTAGGCTACATATGACCTCCTGGAGAGTGGAAAACTTGCTTGAGTTCAAGGGTGTTAGGAGCCTCGGCTGAGCTGAGAAAGAGCTGAGCTACCAGGTATTGGAGCAGCCAATTAAAGCAACAATCCAAAAAAAGTGAAGAGAGGCAGAAAGGGCTAGGCCTTTAATCTCTTACTGCCATAGTACGAGAAGAGAAAGTGCCGACCCCCTGAGCAATCTTCTGCCAAGGAATGATGTGCAGGTCAAGGGTCAGGTGGATTAGCACATATATGGGCATCATCTCACTGCTGGGGAGCTCAGAACAAAAGACTTCAGCAGTTTATGAACCCTGAGGTCAAGGGGAGTGTGAGGAGTAGAAAAGTACTGGGTGCTGAGTCAGTGGGGAAAGGTATGCATTTTCAAGGTTTTTTCCTTCTTCCCTCATAATAAGGCATCTGAAGACGATCTGTACCCAAGGCCTCAGATAGAAAGACCTGGAATGAAGGACTAGTATAGGAATGCAAGCATGTGAAGAGCCTGATTCCTCTGCTGCATCTCCATTCAGAGGCTGCCATGCAAGAGCTATGGCTGTGAACCATGCACAGGCTGTGCTTCATATCTAGGATGGGGAGGGCAGTTTTGCCCCTGAGGCCTGCCAGCTAGAGCCTCTGTCATTGCCTCTGGACAGGCCTGAAAGCTCACACATTGGTTTTTAACCAGAAGTAAACTTCTCTGAAGGAGCAAGATTGGCAGTTTGCTAAAAGGAATACAGAGGGACCAATGTGAATGGACATAAAACACAAGGCCCTTTGCCCCTCCCCTAAACACCCAACAGAATATCCACTGCAGAGTGGCACTCAGCCAGCAGGAGGAGAAGACATGTCCTATGGATGTCAGCCAGGCTCTCTCTTTGGCCACCGTTATGCTTGCAAAATGTGCCCATGGATAGAGACTGCATTGCCTCAGTGTTTGGGCTCCCTCTTGCAAAGCCTGATCTAGTTATTGATTCTGGTCACCACCTGACCTTCCAGCAGCAGTAATGGATGCTGAACCCTCAACATGGAACCATTCCTCAGGGAGACTAAAGTCACCTGGTGGCAAGTTGATAACATTGGCCCCTTCTGCCCTGGAGGAAGCAAGGATTTGTCCTTGTTAGGAGAGGCAACTGCTGTAGACTCTAAGCCTCCCTGCATGTTCTTGCTGGGTATGACAAGAATGCAAGGCCTTCACAGCTCTTGCCAGGTCATTTATCAAGGTTGTGTTTGCAGTAATCAACCTTGAGAGATGAAGTAATATCTCCCTCCAAGACAAACAGAAGGTTTGTTTATTGCTTGCTACAAAACAATGGTTCCCCAAGCTGAATATTCCTCAGTTGTGATACAAACTTACTACATCTGTGCCCTCTATCATACCCCCATGAGACTTGGAGACAGGGGAGCTGACATATATAATGCTGCTTGCTGTGCTGGGAGTAAAAAGTCTTTGTCTCTGATCTAAGAGTCTTGTATCTTCTGCCAGAATCCATAAAGTAGTAACAGGTTAACTTTTTACCTTCAAAAGTAAGATAAAATCTAATTCCAAACGTAACAGTTTTTACCAGAATTGCTATCAATTCCTGATATACACTTGCCTCCTCCACCTGTAGTACCTCTCTATAAGCACCGTGAACCAAGGCCTCATAGAATGCCTGAACTATTGACTTGGTACCCTGTACAAAATTGCCTTAGATCAAGGAACCTTTTTAACAGCAATGGAGGTACCAAAAAATGACATGACCACAGCATCTGCAGTTCTTATCACATGCCTCCTCATTCAGAGGCATTTGGTTTAATAGAATGATGGTCTGTTAGGTAAGGAGTCAGATTAGGCTCAAAACCCCAATGGTTCTGGGATATTTGCCTCCAGAATGTGCTAGACACATTGGAGCATGGATGGATATAGAGTACTACATCCCTCATAGCTTGAATGCCTGGGACCTGAAACCCAGTCGTGCAAATAAAAATGGACCTTCTCCCCATCCCTCTTGGTGTCCTCTTTATAGAATCTATGCTTCCCTTCCTTGCAAACTTTGGCACTGCCAGGTTAGAAGTCTCAGTTCTTTGGGGAAAAACTTCAACCAAAGGACACAATAAGGGTTCCATTGAACTTGGAGCTATAACTACTACCAAGACACTGGTGGACCAGCAACCATGGGAAGGAGTTATACTAGCATGGAAGTAATTCACCCTGATTCACATGAAGTTCTATTTTTTTTTTTTTTCTACACAGTGGAGCAGGGAAGAATATGTTTAGAATCCGGGAGATGCATTGGGGCATCTCTTGGGAATTCCATGTGCAGTGAGAATGATAAATGGGCAATTGCAAGTACCAGAGCCCAGTAAAAACAAGGCAACCTAGAGTCCTGGATACCTTGAGGATAAGAATCTGAGTCAACAAACAGGCAAATCCTCCAGGTCAGTTCAGTGATGGCTGAGTAAAAGGGAACTCTAGAATGGAGGGTGCAGCAGGAAGAGGATGAAAATCAATTATGGTCACAGCGCCAGCTACAACTTTAGGAGCTGCAGTTTACTTCACTGATTTTCTTGCTTTCGTCTTCTTAGACATGCGGCTGGCTACACCTTGCAATAAACTCTATGTCATTGAACTTATACTTTTTCTCTTAAGGAGTAAGCGAGACTATCTTGTTCTAACAAAAACGGAGCCTTAAAAATTAACTGCACATGGTAGTGCACACCCATAGTCCTAGCTACTCAGGAAGTGAGGCGGGAGGATGGCCTGAGCCCAGGAGTTTGAAGCTGCAGTGAACCATGATCGCACCATTGCACTCCAGCCAGGGCAACCAAATGAAACCCTGTCTCTAAGAAAATAATAAATAAAAATAAATTTTTTAAAAGGCAGCTCCATATTTTCGTTGTGGTGCTAGAAACACTAGAAAGTGCAACTGAATCTGAGTGGCGCAAGAGGCGGACTGCATCAAATACCCCTTAGGCACCACATCAGATCCTTTTGGCCTCACCCCTCTGAGGTCTTTGGCTTTTTCCACTTACTTGGAACAACTTCTTGCAGCCACGCCCAATAGCACCTGTCTCATGCCAGTGCCACATACTTTTTGCTACCTGCCCTGGCTTCCCTGTTGATGCTGAGGCGTAAATCACCTGAGAACTTCTCAGGGAACTCCTGTAACCACAACCCAGAAATTCTGGACACTATGAATCCCACAGGAGCGATATGTAACCAATGGGAAAAGGAGCTGAGTGAATAAATTCTTCTCTATTTGCCTCCTACCCCTACCCGCTCCAAACAGCAGATACGGAGAATGCCACTCACTTAAGGGGAAGTCATATCACCACCCCCACCCCCACTACCCAGCCTTATTGGCTTGTCCTTGAGCCCAAATAATTATGGTAATTACATTAGAACACAATGCCACTTAACAGACTCCAATATTCCCCACACACCAAAGCCTTCTAGGTAAGGCAGGGTCAAGTAAAAAACCTTTAGCGCTCAAGTCCTTTTAAGTTGCAGAGAAAGTGTCCAAAAATTATCTCCCAAGAGGCAACCTAAATCTCTGTCTCCCACACCATGGTAGAAAAGTAGTATTCTGATTCTTCCTGCTCCGGCTTTGCATGATCTTCTTTCAGGTTTTCTCATAGCAGGCTTGGTGCCAATGGTTACACCCAGACACTTAGCAATTGCCCACGGCTCTCTGAGCCATCAGACAGGTAAAGCCTGTAATGTGCAAGTGGTACCTCCCAGCACTGGGGCGAGTGAGCCAACCTCACTCAGCCCGACTCGCCCATCAAATGATGCCACAGGTTCCCACTCCCAAGGGGCCACTCCTTGTTTCATCTGGAATGAGTGCCAGACACTTCCAACTCATGACTTATTTCTTTTCTTTTTATTTTTTTTTTTTGAGATGGAGTCTCACACTGTCGCCAGGGCTGGAGTACAATGACACGATCTTGGCTCACTGCAAACTCTGCTTCCCAGGTTCAAGCAATTCTCCTGCCTCAGCCTCCTGAGTAGCTGGGATTACAGGTGCCCACCACCACACCTGGCTAATTTTTGTATTTTTAGTAGAGACGAGGTTTCACTATGTTGGCCAGGCTGGTCTTGAACTCCTGACCTCATGATCCGCCTGCCTCAGCCTCCCAAAGTGCTGGGATTGCAGGCTTGAGCCACCGCACCTGGCCTAACTCATGACTTACTTCATGTGGACCCTGAGAATGCGGTTCTGGACTGTAACACTGCTTCAGTTGTTTCTTGGCCTCCACTTTTCTCCTCAGCTTAGCTCCCTACATAAGCCCAAGAGGAGCCCTGTGCCTCTTTGTTTCCTAGGATGAAAAACACTGAAAAATGCAGTTAAGTAGAAATTATGTTTGGAGGACAAGAAGGAGATGTGATCATAACTCAATTATTACTTTTTCTTTTTTCTTTTTTTAACAAAGCACCAATGGCCTTGGGAGGACTTGATAAAGTTGTCAGGGACCAGCAGTGCTTGGGCCAGTAGGATGGTGAGCCTTAAGACTTGTTTCCCAAAAGCCTGGTTGGCATCTGCCTCTACAATGATTCCCAGGCTAGTGGAAGTTAAAAACAAACAAACAACACAAACTTTAGAGAATGACAGGATTTCTTTTGTCAAGTATAGGCATTACAAACAAATGAACAATAGACTCTGTCATTTATTCTTACATTGTTCTTAAATGAAAGAGCAATTAACATCTAAAGATGGGAAGAACCCAATTGGAATAAATTAAATTAATTTTATAAATTAATCAGATTAACTCTAAGAAATAATATCACTGTTTGTCTTTTATCTCATTTTACCCCAGATGAATGTCAATGGGTTAGACTAGATCTGCCAGAGTCCATGGTCATCCCTTGGAAACCATTTCTCTGCAGCATATAACTCAGCAGAGGATTAGCACAGAGCTTCCTGTGCATTAGTAGGATTCATACGGTGGGCACTGGAATATTCTCCACTTGTTCTCCATGGCCGTTCCTAGAGACCTGCTCCAGCCCTCTGACAGTGAGCAGTAGGAAGCCATCATTTGGCTCATAACGGAGACTGCAACCACATGGAATCTAAAGGAAGCTGTGCTGTGTAAACCATGCCTAGGAATGGTTATTGTCAGTGTTGGCTGTGCCAGGCCAGTTTCTTGGCTCTCATTTTGCTAACTTGCCTACATATTTCTAGAAGTTATTCTAAATGAGAGAAATTTCTGTAGCTAGTCCCAAGTAAATTGATTATTTTAAAATTCTGCCTTAAATCAATGCACATTTTAGATCTGTTAGGTAAGATCTGTTTGACAATGTTGCAAAAAAGAGACAAACAAACAAAAAAAACACCCACGTGTACTGGAAGTATTACCTTATGGTAATGTGTTTTTAATCACATGAACTATGAAATTACTAAGAAAATTCAATATCAAGGGATAATATTAAAAGGGACCCTAAAAATCGTCAAGGCCAACTCTCTACCCAGTTCCGGAATCCTCGCCACACACCAAATCCCTCCCTCTGTGACACATGGCTTACACAGACCACAAGGCTGCTACGCTTATGCCTGGCTCCCACAAGGTCTCCTTGATTCTGACCATTGCCCGTTGCTAGAATCTTAAGTATCACAAGGAAATAGTACTGTCATTTGTGCTTCATCTCAGAATTAGAGAAAAGATAGAGCTTATTCTCATCTCAACTGCTATTCCAGAAAATCTCTTTACTCTGCTTTGAGTTACACAATGGAGTCTCACAAGTATACCTGGTTGAAAACAGATATGAGGATAACAAGAAGGAGTGGAGAAGGAAGAAGGGCCCTCACTCACCCATCAAAATTCCCTGTGGCATATGGGATTTTATATATTATTTTTCTATAAAGTATCTTCAGCAACTACCTCCATGGAAAAATTAATTTGAAAACACAAATAAAAGCAAACAGCAATGAAGAGCAAAGTTAGGACTTGGCTGGGTATTTAGAAGGCCAAAGCCAGCCTGGGTGAGGTGCTGCGATGTGACATGCGACAGAGAGAAGCCATTCCAAGGAGGAGCCTGGGCAAGGAGGAGTGGGGCTGAGCTGCAAAGGGTGGAGTCACTGCCACATGAAATTTGTCAGCTGAACGCTGGGCCGATCCGGCCCTCATGCTGAGTTATTTGGAAATGTTACCCATTTTCTATCTCTGTCATCATTAACCAGTAGTATCCTTATTCTAGAGACAATTCTGAGACCATGTTTTTACTCTGTCCTCAACTTCACGAGACCGTATTTTCCTGAGCTCCACTGTTCATTTCATTCTGAATTTATTGGCTCCTTTTCAGGCTCAGTTGTTCTGCCATAACTTTGCTCATCAAGGCCCTACCCAGAAGTCTGACAAAATGGATTTTGAAAATAGCCCTTCTTGTGAATTTCAGGCTGTAGGAGTAAATATCAAGCTGCAGAGTGTCTCCCAGAATCCAATTCTGTGTTTGGTCTGATAATGTGAGGCAATGAGAATATAAGTCTTGCTTGGAGCGCACTATTTTTAAACCCCTGAGTGATGCAGACAGATACTGTGAAGCGAGATTGCACAGGCTTATACATGTCATTTGAACAGAACGTTCTCAGGAGAAGGAAGGTGCTATTGAGAAAGCATAGCCAAGAACAGTGCTGTCTGGGGAAAGGGAGAGAACAGAGCCTCCGAACAACTGTCTATCATTCCCATTGCCTGAGCTCTCCGGGCTTTGGGCTGGACCAGTACTGGAGAACATATACACTAAGCCAATAAATGTTCAGAGAAATGAGGGGGAAAATAGTTCTACCTGATTCTCTGTCAAGTTTACCAATGGCCAAGTTCAAGAAAGAACTTGGCAAAGCAATGACAGGACTTCAGGACCCACTCAGGTGACTTGAAGAATGACATTTTCCAGGATGGAAAGCTTTTCAGTTATTCTGAGACACTGACTTGAGTAAACCTGAGCAAATCACCTCCACAGGGTTCCCATTTCAACTAGCTAAGCTGTATGATTCAGAGCAAACTAAAATGAGAGATAACTGAGGGAGGTTTTTAAGAGAAAATGAGTTTCGGTACCAAACTATTCCTCTAAGGCATCAACAGCTATGACCAAGTCAAGCAAGAATGCTACCATCATGCACCAAGCTGGCTTCAGAGCAAGCACTGGCACATAATTTACAAACTCTCCACTGTCTGTCTCTCTCTATACACACACTCCTACTATGATATTGTGATAGGTCTGTTAAAAGGGGCTGAGTTACTAAAAAGAACCAGAAGCATCAGAAGCAGGATCAAGAAGTGCAGATGTTAAGGACAGCACTAAGCAACATACAGCTGAATTGGAAAACCATTTTTAAAATGTGCAAGAAATGAGTCCCTTGAGCTGTGCATGCCCGCATCTTCCAAAGGGCAATTTACAAAGAAGTAAGATTTAATTTAAAAAATTAAAAGTACAGGTGTCCCCTCAAAATCAATGTCCTAATATAAATACTAGATTCAGTTTTGACTCTAAAATGACTCAGTTATGTGGCCTTCACCTTAGAAGAATAGCCACCGTTCTAGAAATGCACATTGACCTAGGCTCTTATATGTAAGGTTCAGTGAATATCCATGGAGAGATGTGGTAGATGAATGCAGGCACTCCGGGCCCTCAAAATCCAATTTAGCTTGGAGCCAGCAGCCACCACTGCTAAGTCCTGCCTTGTGACAGGGTTCCTGGGCATACTCCCTGTCTGCAATTGGTTTTAGGAACTTCAAGACCAGTTGTTAGGCCTCCTGAGTTAGATCGCACAGCCTCAGAACACACCCAGGTGAGTAAATTCAACACAGGCAGTGTCATAACATGGAGGACAGGGACAAATAGAATAAAGGAAAAAAGTGCCGCACCAATCATACCTGATTATCTCCCCAAGTGTAGTGAACTCAATTACCTATCTAAATAAGTGCTGGATGAGACTCTTGCTGTAGTGAGAATGAACAGCTGCCTTTCCCTCTTCCTATCCCTAATCCGCAAACCCACCCTCATGTCATGAGTGACCCGGGGTCAGAGAGCTCTTGGAGTTACCCGTTTGTGTGATAAGATTGCAGAAATCCTGAGCGGACAGCATAGAATATCACCGGCTAGGGCTCTTGGGTTCTGGGTGCCAAAGAAGCTCCACTGACGACAGAGACGGAACACAGTGGTCTCTGCAGCTGGGGTTAAGCAGCCTTGTCCACTGTGGCATTGGTCAGCCACTGGAGCAGTGTTTCCCAACTGGGATTTTGCCCCCAGAGGAGAGTAGGCAATCTAGAGACATTTTGGGTTATCATAACTGGGGGAATGCTACTGACCTCCAGTGAGTAACATCTAGTTAGGGGTGCTGCTGAACACCCTTCAACACACAGGACAGTCCCTCAATAAAGAATTACCTGGCACAAAATGCCAATAACACCAAGATTGAGAAGCCCAGCTCTAGAGTATGTCACCAACTCTGCTTTGAGTAAGAATTTGCTTCAAAGGAGGCTTGTCAAGGGTATCAGTGTTTCCCGAAAGGAAGTAGTCATAATATGGTCTGGTCTGTCCTGGTTGAGGCCTTTGAATTGGGCTTGGTACTTGCTACTTGAAGTCTTATAAACAATTATACAGAAAAGTATATATATATATATATATATAAAAGAATTCTTGCAACTCCCATAGACAAAAGTTCTGAAAATCCCACTTTCTGTTTTACAGTCAACAGAAAAAGATGACATAGGGCAGGGCGTTTTGTTCGTTTTGTAGACTGATACATCCCAGGTTCCTAGAACAATACCTGGTATATGGTAACCACTCAAAATATATTTTATCAAGTGAAGAATAGCCTTAGATCCACACAGAATCTTCCTCAGGACTCCTCATCATTTGGAGAAGTAATAGCTAATAATAATTGAATATTGATTGATTGTTTATTAAGTGCCAAGAACTGTTCTAAATGTTTATGTTAACTAAATTAACTGAATTAATCTTCACAGTCACTTTTTATGAAGTAGGCACTATTATTAATCCCCATCTTGCAGATGAGGAAAATTAGGCAAAGAGAAGTCAAATAACTTGTCCAAGGTCACACAGCCAGTAAGTGCTAGAGCCAGGATTCAAACCCAAGCATTCTGGCTCCAGAACTCAGGGTCTTAACATTCCACAGTGCACAGCTTCGCCCTGCATTATCTCACTCAGTCCCAGTGGGAAATATCCCTAAAGTCAGAAAATAAGAGTACTTCCTGGCCTAGAATCAGGCCCTAAAATTATGATAAAGATGCTAGTCTAGGAAAAGAAAGAATTGAACCATCCCCAAGTTCTGGAAGAATTAGAGGAGTCTCTGAGGCTGAGAGGTGATGGCTGGGTGTGTTTGGAGAAGACACTAGTGATTTGCCTGGCTCTCTACTCAGTTTCCTGAACTTCTGTCCTTGACCACCAGCCAGAGTCTCCTCCCACTCAGCACTCACCCCTCCGGCTCAGTGGTGCCTCTGAACTTCATCAGAGAGAACTGGAGGAGCCCGGCTTCTAACAGCTCAACTTCACTTTGATGTTGGCCTTAAGGTTAAGCATCTCCTGACCCTGTGCTCTGGATAACCCTCAGCTTGCACCCTAGTTCCTCTAGGCCAACAACCTCCTTAGCTTCTGCCGTCCCACTTCCTCCCTCCCTGTGGGGAGCTTTGCTCTTAAAACCCCTTCTTCAAGCCTATAATCTCAGCACTTTCGGAGGCCAAGGCGGGCGGATCATGAGGTCAAGAGATTGAGACCATCCTGGCCAACATGGTGAAACCCTGTCTCTACTAGAATACAAAAAATTAGCCGGGTGTGGTGGTGTGCACCTGTAATCCCAGCTACTCGGGAGGCTGAGCCAGGGGAATCACTTGAACCCGGGAGGCGGCGGTTGCGGTGAGCCAAGATCGCAGCACTGCACTCCAGCCCGGGTGACAGACCAGACTCCATCTCAAAAAAAAACGAAAACAACAACAAAAAAACCCCACACATTTTCAGTTATGTCCTGTTTCTTCTGCCTGCCCACATCTTCTCAGATTGTCTTGGCTCTGCTGTGATATCCCTACACACTGCTCCCCAGCCCGCACCCTAACCTGCCTGGCCAGCCCTCCCTGATGCCACCACCTGACTGGACTGCCCTGGCATCAGTTCCCATTCTTTCCGCATGCCATGCTCCACCTGCCTGGACTTGCCACTGCTTGCAACTGCACTTGCTCTGGAGCATCCTCCCTGCCCCCTGGGATGGGTGTGCCTGTCTCTAGGTTCTCTCTTCTCATGTGTCTGGGGCAACCACCTCCTGAGAGCTGACACCTCAGCTATGACGCTGCTGAGAAACCAAGCTAGACCCATGCTGAGGTCAGCAAAACTATACCTCTATTCTCTACCCCGCTTCCCAGAGCCTGACACCTGTGCCACCACCTCCATGAAGTTCTTCCTAAACTCCCAAGCAGAGTGGACCCCTCATCCTTGGTGAACCTCGAGTACCCTGGATATGTCTCTTTGAGGATACCTGTTGCTGCCATGACATTTCTTTTTAACGTATGTAACAGGACAGAGACTATTCTTTTTGTTAGTAGCAGGTATGAGACTTCTCTTAGGGCAAAAATCATTTTCGTTGGGAAATATTTTCTTGAGATCACTTGGGTTTAGTGAGTTCCTGCAAGAAATAACAGCTGGTACTGAAGCCTTGAAGAAAAGAGCAATACTGTATCACACAAGGAGAGGGATTTGTTTGCTCCTCAGAGCAAATGGGGAGAGTAAAGGAAGATGAAACTTACAAGCGTGGAGAGAAAGAGTAAAGCCATCAAAATACAAAAGGCCATATGCTCTGTGATGAGACTCTACCCCTGGAAAAGCCCGCCAGGCTTATAAAACTAACGTTATGAGTAGATTGTTGTTAGAAAGCAATGATGAGTTTGGCATTGGCATCAGATTTATCTGAAAGGAATCAGAAACAACGCGTGGATACAGATCCAGAAACAGCAGAATCATGAGACTGCAAGCCCTTGGGAATTAAGTATATATATATTATATACTGCTGAGAAAATAGAAACTACTATGTGAATAATCCTCATCGTGTCTTATGAAAAATCATTTCAAGAGAGTCACCAAGCCAGTGAATTATACTTTGCTGCCTTGCTTGTTGGGACGGAGGGCACAGAGACCTCGGTGTTGGGGCCGTCATACTCCCAGGCCTCCAGAGAGCGCCACAGCCAGCCCTCCTGAGTCAGTGTGAGGGTGTGGCCCGTGTGGAGCGCCCCAGGCGAAGGGTGGGGAGTACTGTCAGAATCTGAGTGGGGTAAGATGGGGTGGGGTAGGGAGGAGCCATTTCAGCGTCTGTTTTTTGCGTGTTTTTTGGTCTCACAGTTAACCTCCTAGACAAGAGGCTGGGTGTGAGAGCTGTGTATGTACATACTGGAGACAGAGGGGACTCCAGGCAAGACATGAAAGCTATGAGAGCTTCAGGATGACCAGCCCAACATAGAAACTTACACCTGGCTCTGCTTTGATGCATTGCATCCCTTTATCTGGCCCAATTTACCTAGCCAACTGATTTCACAGCATCAATGAGAGGCCTGCGGAAGTTGACCTCACTTGCTAATTTGAAAACTATGTAGATTGGGCTCAAGTAATACATTTCCACAGAAATCATAAAAGCAGGAACTCTAAGAGACAAAATAATGATCTTATAATTGAATGAGCCACCCCATTTACTGCTTAGCATGTTAGTCATTTACTATGTGCTCTAATCAAAAGATGAGGTAGCCTCTGTTGAAACCACCAGTTCAGGTGATTTCTGATCAGCTGATTTCTATGTGTAATTCACACAAATCATATTTGTGTATTGTCTAGACCATATCACCATCCCATCAGAAGCTCAAGCAATACTTATACATGATATGTACTAGGACACATTATTTTCCTGGAAACAATTATAATAAATGCCATTTACTTCCTCTAATGAAAACATATCTGCCCATATATCATCCATGAGGAATAAAAACAAGGAGGTCTTAAAATGCTCTGAATGAGCGTCTATGACTGGCCCCATTACCTCTTCACAATCAACTGAGTTCAAAGAAAGAATAAGCAATTGCTCACTCTGAGTCTGACTTTAACTAGAGGCTGATGTCACGGCCATTTAGGCTGCAGTGGGATAACATTCAAGTAATAATAACTGGAGTCATAGAAGGGATACTTGTGCTCTCTAGCCTGAAGCAAACCTATGTTAATTAAGCACTTAGGACTCTCACAGTTGTAGTGTGAATCTCTTGAGATTGAACACTGCCTGCCACCCAATCTCCCACAAATCACCACCAAATATCAATAACTTTGACCTTTGAGCACATATTCTTAGCAGGCTGTGCCCTTAGGGATCCCATGTATTGACTCATTTAATTATGATGTCAAAACACTACCCTCTCTTGACAAAAATGGAAACTGAGGCTTGGGCAGGTTAAGTAATGTTCTGGAGGGCATACAGTTAATCCATTGCAGAACATGGACTGAAACTCAGGAAGCCTGACTCCAAGACCCACATACCTAAACAATGTGCTACACCAAATTAAATAAACAATAAAACTCAACGAAAAGGAAAAATGGTATGTGAGTGGAACATTATAACCAACATACATTAAACGACCTGAACAGGGAAAAACAGAACCAAAAAAAACCACGAAGAAGAAAAATTATCCCTTCATGAACTCTGTAGTTATCTCCGTTTAAACCTAACCTTGGTCCGAACTACCGTAGGGAAATGAGGCCATGGTTAAAACACAAGGGAAAACCAAAAAAGTTTGCCGCTGGGTTCAGTGTTAGAATAACATGAGGAACTTTCAAGGATAATCTGATTACCCAGTGTTTTACCTTCCATGCCAAGATTAGACCCTGAGCCCCCAAATAAAATGTGACTCTACTCCACTGATGTGACTGATTTGGGGCAAATCTTGTAATATTTCTTTCATCATTGAATCGCAGTTAAGAGGCATCATGAGGACGACCAACTGTGCTCTGGATTGGCATTCAGAGCTGTACCTTCTTCCTACTGCTGTAGCAATACCCCTCCTGCTGAATATAGGTTTCTGGGCTCAGTAGGCACGGAGGCAGAGCTCACAAAATAATAGCAACGAAATAAAAGCAACACAGATTGTAGTCATCTGTTGATCAAAACTCCATTAGGTGTTTCTCCATACATAAATCACACACATTAACTAGAAGTGCTTTGTACAGAACCTATGACTACGTTCACTCAACTGTAGTGAAACATCTGCCCGTGCACAGCCAATACTAATTGCTCTTTCAACTTGAAAGCCACTTCCACTGTGCAGTGTCCCTCAGTGTCACTTGATGAATGCATTTTGCCAAAAGCACGTTGAGCCCTCCTTCTGATGATAACATTAGTCAATACCTTTGTAGCTGGTTTTAGAAGCGTCTCATAAATAGTGCCACTCATACCAATTTTGCTCCAAGAAGCACATTTGTGTGAATCTTCAGGTAGAGAAGAGGGTCTCCAGATGCGAAGCAGAAACTTAAGAAGCAGCCAGGCTCGGTGGCTCACACCTGTAATTGCATCACTTTGGGGGACTGAGGCAGGAGGATGGCTTGAGTCCACAAGTTCAAGACCAGCCCGGGCAACATAGTGAGACCCCATCTCTACAAAAAATAAAAATATTAACCAGGCATGGTGGTGCACACCTGTAGCCCCAGCTACTTGGGAGGCTGAAGTAGGAGGATCACTTAAGCCTGGGAGGTTGAGGATGCAGTGAGCTGTGATTGCACTACACCACTCCAGCCTAGGTGACACAGAGAGACCGTCTCTCAAAAAAATTAACTAAGGGCTGGGCACAGTGGCTGTAATCCCAGCACTTTGGGAGGCTGAGGCAGGTGGATCACCTGAGGTCAGGAGTTTGTGATCAGCCTGGTCAACATGGTAAAACCCCTTCTCTACTAAAAATACAAAAAATTAGCCAGGCATGATGGCATGCGCTTGTAGTCCCAGCTACTTGGGAGCCTGAGGTACGAGAATCGCTTGAACCCAGGAGGCAGAGGTTGCAGTAAGCCGAGATCGCGCCACTGCACTTCAGTGTGGGCAAGAGAATGAGACTCCATCTCAAAAAAAAAAAAACAAAAAAAACCAAAAAAGACTAAGAAGTCAAGTGTTCAGGAATTGAGGAAGAATGTTCTGTCTCCCTTTTGGTTTAGACCAGTAGTCAATTGCCATACTTCAGAGTCACTGGAAAAACTTGAAAAAAAAAAAAAACTCCTGATTCCGACCCTCAGAGTTCTGATTCTCTAGGTCAGGTATGGCAGGACCAAGGCTTTTTTTTTTTTTTTTTTTCAGGCAGAGTCTCACCCTGTCTCCCAGCCTGGAGTGCAAAGGCGCCATCTCAGCTCACTGCAACCTTCGCCTCCCAGGTTCAAGCCATTCTCCTGCCTCAGCCTCCCGAGTAGCTGGGATTAGAGGCACACGCCACTACACTGGGCTAATTTTTTGTATCTTTAGTAGGGACAGGATTTCACCATATTGGTCAGGCTGGTCCAAAACTCCTGACCTCGTGATCCACCTGCCTCGGCCTCCCAAAGTGCTGGGATTACCACGCCTGGCCCTTTTTTTTTTTTTTTTTTTGAGACGGAGTCTTGCTCTGTTGCCCAGGCTGGAGTGCAGTGGTACAATCTCGGCTCACTGCAAGCTCCGCCTCCCAGGTTCAAGCCATTCTCCTGCCTCAGCCTCCCGAGTAGCTGGGACTACAGGCGCCTGCCACCACGCCCAGCTATTTTTTCTTTGGTTTTTGTTTTTTGGTTTTTTTTTAGTAGAGACGGGGTTTCACCATGTTAGCTAGCATGGTCTCGATCTCCTGACCTCGTGATCCACCTGCCTGGGCCTCCCAAAGTGCTGGGATTACAGGCGCCACCACGCCCAGGCCTGGCCTTTTTTTTTTTTAAGTTTTACAGGTAATTCTGATAATCAGATTAGGCCAGAGCGCCATTGAAAAAGTAACAGGTTCCAAAAAACCGTCTCTACTGCAATTCTTTTCTGTTAGTTCTAGACCTATTATCAACATTTAATTTTTTCAAGGTTTTCTGTTTATAAAGTAAGACCAACTATTATTTAGCCTCTCTTAATGGGTGTTTACAATCGCAACATTAGCTTTTTCATGTAATAACAGTATTTTTTTCTAAATCAGAACAAGTACCACATAGAAGGAACTCCACAGATTGACCATGGCCTTGCAGCAACCACCTTCCTCCTTATCCCTAGTAGGAGAGAAACAGGCAAGTTTCACATGTGATTTAATAAGAAAACAAACAAATGTTCTCGGCAGCATAATAAGATACTGCTCCCCATATCCTGCTTGCCCTTGGAAGTCAGGGCATATTTTGGGGAATGGCAAGTAGAATACATTACAAACTAGCAACTATCAAATGCAGAATTTATTCTTCTCCTGTCTCTAGCCCACGATTTCCTTAGTAGTGTTGACTGTAAACACACTGGTATTATAGCAGAAGCTGGGGATATAGGACAGTGCCCAATATCTTCAAAACGAAAAATTTAACCAGAGTGTAAATTTCTCTCTCTCTCTCTTCCCCCCGCCCCCCGCCCCCACCGCCATATGGAATCTCACACTGTCGCCCAGGCTGGAGTGCAGAGGTACCATCTCGGCTCACTGCAACCTCCACCTCCCGGGCTCAAGCGATTCTCATGCCTCACTTCCCAAGTAGCTGAGACTACAGGCGCATGCCACCATGCTTGACTAATTTTTTTGTATTTTAGTAGAGACAGGATTTCACCATGTTGCCTAGGGTGGTCTTGAACTCCTGAGCTCAGGCGATACACCCCCTTTGGCGTCCCAAAGTGCTGGAATTACAGGCGTGAACCACTGCACACAGCCTAATTTGTCTTATTCTATGGGAAGATATTTAAAAATACATATCTTATTAGTTGATTTAATTATTGGATGTTAGTAATAGTGAGTGTTTTATTAATCTAGTTACTGATACCGGTTTTTAAACATTAGGTCTGATTAGTTTAATTCTGAAAAACAGGTTTCTAGAATGGTGTTCTGCATTCCCCCTGGATGCCTATGAAGCTAAACCTATTGTAGACATCTCTTAGTTGGATGTCAATATCAGGGATTAATTCCTAAGGGATTGGATAAGAAGATGGTATCTGCCATATGCACTCAGACTGGAGCTGGAAAGCAAAGGCCCGGTCTAGAATTTGTCTTTCCCCCTCACTCCACAAACCAGAAGCAGGTTTTCAAACCAGAATTAGGCTTATTTTATAAACCAATTTAGGCTCAGAGAGCCATCTGTGTTTATCTCCCACAAGTTATCCCCTAAAGCCTTATTTGCAAGTCTCAACCTGTCTCAGCAATACTTCAAAGACCCAAGGAAAGATTTGTATTCCACAGTTAGCCTGACACACCAGAGAGGAAGGATTCTTTTAGAGGCAAGTGCCATAGTGAGTTGAAGTTTGAGGGAAAGAGGAAACCTTAGAAAAAGGTGGTATGCTCCAACTGTACCTCTCCATCAGGAAATTCTTCTTTTAGGGAAAAATTTAGAGGTTTGACATTTTTTTCCTTATTAGATAAAGTATGCATATCCTACAGAGATAATCTCCCTGTCTTACACAAAAAATAACTGAAGCCGACATGTCAATGTCTGTCTCCAAAACAACACAGCTGCAAATGGTGGCATAAAAAGTCAGAACTGTGCCACTTAGAGTTTTACATCACTGGTTTTCAAATTTTGCAGCATTCTGGCATCCTTTTTGTTTATTATTTTAAATTGTGGTAAAAATACATAATATAAAATTTACCATCTTAACCAAGTATACAGTTGAGTAGACTGAGATATATTCACATTGTTGTGCAACAGATCCCCAGAACTTTTTCATCTTGCGAAACTAAAACTCTATACCCGATGAATAACTCCCCATTCCCCCTTCCCCCAGCCCCTGGCAATCACCATTCTACTTTCTGTTTCCATAAACTTGACTATGTTAGGTATGTTACGTAAGTGAAATCATGCAGTGACTGGCTTATTTCACCTAGCATGATTTCCTCAAGGTTTATCCATGTTGTAGCGTGTAAAGCCATTTTCTTCCTTTTTAAGGCTGAAATATATTCAGCTGTGTATACATATTACATTTTACTTATCCATAATCCATTGATGAATGCTGGGCTGCTTCCACATCTTGACTATTGGACATAATGGTGCTATGAACGTGAATGTGCAAATATAACCTTAAGATCCTGTTTTCAATTCTTTTGTATATATACCCAGAAACGATATTGCTGGATCACATGGTAACACTGTTTTTAATGTTTCAAAGAACTATACCATTTTCCATAGTGGTTGTACCGTTTTACATTTGCATCAACAATTACACAAGGGTTCTAATTTCTCCACATCCTCACCAACATTTGTTATTTTCTGTTTTGTGTGGCTTTTATTAGTAGTAGCCATCCTGAGTGTGAGGTGACATCTCACTGGGGTTTTGATTTGCATTTCCCTAGTGGTTAATGATGTTAAATATCTTTTCATATGCTTGTTGGCCATTTGTATATCATTTTTAGGAAAATATCTATTCAGGTCCTTTGCCCATTTTTTAAAAGGGTTATTTGGTTTTGGTTGTTGAGTTTTAGGAGTTCTTTCTATATTCTGAATATCAATCCCTTATCAGGTATGTAATTTGCAAATATTTTCTCCTTTCTGTAGGTTGCCTTTTAACCCTGTTGATTGTGTCCTTTGATGAACAAAAGTTTTAAGTTTGATGTAATCTCATTTATCTGTTTTTGCATTTATTGACTGTGCTTTGAGTGCCATATTCAAGAAATCAAGCAAACTAACGCAGGAACATAAGAACACATGGATACATAGAGGGGAACAATACACACTGGGGCCTATCAGAGGGTAGAGGATAGGAGGAGGGAGAGGATCAGGAAAAATAACTGATGGGAACTAGGCATAATACATGGATGATGAAATAATCTGTACAACAAACCCCTATGACAGAAGTTTACCTATATAACAAACCTGCACATGTACCTGTAACTTAATATAAAAGTTAAGTTGTTTAAAAAAGAAACCATTCGGCCGGGCACTGTGGCTCAAGCCTGTAATCCCAGCACTTTGGGAGGCCGAGACAGGCGGATCACAAGGTCAGGAGATCGAGACCATCCTGGCTAACCCGGTGAAATCCCGTCTCTACTAAAAAATACAAAAAACTAACCGGGCGAGGTGGCAGGTGCCTGTAGTCCCAGCTACTCGGGAGGCTGAGGCAGGAGAATGGCGTGAACCCAAAAGGCGGAGCTTGCAGTGAGCTGAGATCCGGCCACTGCACTCCAGCCTGGGCGACAGAGCGAGACTCCGTCTCAAAAAAAAAAAAAAAAAAGAAACCATTTCCAATTCAATGTCATAGGATTTTATCCAGCGTTTTCTTTTAGGACTTTTACAGTTTTAGATTTTATAGTCTTTAATCTATTTTGAGTTAATTTTTGCATATGGTATAAGCTAAGAAACCAGCTTCATTCTTCTGCATGTGGATATCCAGTTTTCCTAGTACTATTTGTTGAAAAGACTGTCCTTTCGTCCATCGAGTGGTCTTAGTACCCCTGTTGAAGATTATTTGACCTTATGTGTAAGACTTTATTTCTCTGGTCTCTATTCTATTCCATTGGTTTGTATGTCTGTCTTTGTGCCAGTATCACACTGTTTTGATTATTGCCACTTTGTAATAAGTTTTGAAATCAGGAAGTGTGAGATCTCCAACTTTTTTTTTTTCCAAATTGTTTTGGTTATTTAGGGTCTCTTGAGGTTCCACATGAACTTTAAAATAGACTTTTCTATTTCTGCAAACACATCATTTAGTTCTTGACAGGGATTGCATTGAATCTTTAGGTTGCTTTGGATAATATCAAAATCTTTTTTTTTTTTGAGACGGAGTCTCGCTCTGTCACCCAGGCTGGAGTGCAGTGGCATGATTTATTTATTTATGTGTTTATTTATTTATTTATGGAGACAGAGTCTCACTCTGTTGCCTAGGCTGGAGTGCAGTGGCACAATCTCGGCTCACTACAAGCTCCACCTCCCGGGTTCATGCCATTCTCCTGCCTCAGCCTCCCAAGTAGCTGGGACCACAGGCGCCCACCACCATGCCCAGCTAATTTTTTTGTATTTTTAGTAGAGACAGGGTTTCACCGTTTTAGCCAGGATGGTCTCGATCTCCTGACCTCGTGATCTGCCCATCTTGGCCTCCCAAAGTGCTGGGATTACAGGCGTGAACCACTGTGACTGGCCGGGTAATATCGGAATCTTAACAATATTAAAGCTTCCAATTAATGAATACAGGATGTCTTTCTACTTATTTGTATCTTCTTTAATTTCTTTTAGCAAATTTTTGTAGTTTTCAGTGTATAAGTCTTTCTCTCATTTGCTTAAGTTTACTCCTAACAATTATAATTTTTGATGCTATTATAAATGGACTTATTTTTATAATTCCTTTTCAAGTTTTATATTGTTAGTGTTTAGAAACACAAATAATTTTCTGTGTTGATTTTGTATCCTGCAACTTTGCTGACTTTATTTCTTAGTTCTAACAGTGTTTTGTGCATGTTTGAAACCTTTAGGGTTTTCTACATATAAGATTGTGTCATCGGCAAACAGAAATAATTTGACTTCTTCCTTTCCAATTTGGAACTTTGCTGACTTTATTTCTTAGTTCTAACAGTGTTTTGTGCATGTTTGAAACCTTTAGGGTTTTCTACATATAAGATTGTGTCATCGGCAAACAGAAATAATTTGACTTCTTCCTTTCCAATTTGGAGCCTTTGATTTATTTTTCTTGTGTAAGTGCTCTGGCCAGGACTTTCAATACAACATTTATGGAAGTGGCAAAAGTAGTTTTGCTTTTGTAAACTATTGTAGTTTTTTTTTTAAATGTTAAGAAAGAAAAGACCAGAAGTACACTTCAAAACCTTACTAATTTTTTTCTATAAAATAAGATAGGATTATGATTTTTTTTAAACAATAAGTAATTAGAAAATAAGAAAAAGCTCTTGGAAATTAAATATGCCAGGTATTTTCAAAGTTCATGGGAAATGCAATAGACTTCAAAATCTTTTGAACCATCGTAAACTCATGCTAACTGGTTATAACTTCTGGACAGGATCTGGTTTGTGGCATTAAGAAAGATAGGACAGGCCAGGCACAGTGTCTCATGCCTGTAATCTCAGCACTTTGGGAGGCTGAGGTGGGTGGATCACGAGGTCAAGAGTTCAAGACCAGCCTGGCCAACATGGTAAAACCCCGTCTCTATTAAAAATACAAAAATTCCGGGCATGGTGGCGCATGCTTGTAGTCCCAGCTACTCAGGAGGCTGAGGCAGGAGGATCGCTTGAACCTGGGAGGTGGAGGTTGCAGTGAGTCAAGATCGTGACGCTGACCTCCGGCCTGGGCAATAGAATGAGATTCCGTCTCAAAAAAAAAAAAAAGAAAAAAAAAGAAAAAGCTAGGACACAGTTTGAAAAGAGCTTCTATCAGAGTAACATGAATTCTGCTAAAATTAAACAAACATCAAATTTATGATGAAGCTTAGGTGGAAGAATGGTGAAATAATTGATGCTTTACAAAAAGTTTGTGGGAACAATGCCCCAAAGAAATCAGCAATTTACAAATGGATAACCTGTTTTAAGAAGGCACAAGATGATGATGAATATGAAGCCCACAGTGGCAGACCATCCACCACAATTTGAGAGGAAGACATTTATCTTGTTCATGCCTTAATTGAAGAGGACCAACAATTAACAGCAGAAACAATAGCCCACATTATAGATATCTCCATTGGTTCAGCTTACACAATTCTGACTGAAAAATTAAAGTTAAGCAAAACTTTCCACTCAATGTGTACCAAATCTGTTGCATCCAGATTAGTTGCAGATAGGAGCTTTCAATGGAAATTTTAAACAAGTAGGATCAAGATCCTGAAGCATTTCTCCAAAGAATTGTAATAGGAGATGAAATATGGCCTTAACCAGTGTGATCCTGATGAAAAAGCACAAGCAAAGCAATGGCTACCAAGAGTGGAAGTGGTCCCATCAAAGCACAAGTGAACCGGTTAAGAGCAAGGGACATGGCAACAGTTCTTTGGGATGCTCAAGGCATTTGGCTTGTTGACTATCTGGAGAGCCAAAGAATGATAACATCTCTGGTAGCACTCCTCACATAGGGCACCAGCTGAGGTCGTGCTCCTCACACGGGGGCACCAGCTGCAGGGGTCTTTCTCTTGCAGACCCCTGACCCAGCGATGGATGAATGAAGTACACGGACAACACCAGCCTGATTGAATCCCTACAAACATCTGCTTATTATGAGAGTGTGTTGAGAAAGTTAGCCAAAGCTTTAACAAAAAAATATTCAGGAAAGCTTAATCAAAGAGGCTTCTCCACCATAATAATGCTTCTGCTCATTTCTCTACTCAAACAAGGGAAATTTTGCAAGAGTTTCTATGGGAACTCATTAGGTTTCCACCTTACAATCCTGATTTGGTTTCTTATGACTTATTTGTGTTTCCTAATCTCAAAAAATATTTAAGGCCGGGCACGGTGGCTCACACCTGTAATCTTAGCACTGTAGGAGGCGGAGGCAGGCGGATCACGAGGTCAGGAGTTCAAGACCAGCCTAGCCAACATGTGAAACCCTGTCTCTACTAAAAATACAAAAAGTAGCCAGGCGTGGTGGCGCATACCTGTAGTCCCAGTTACCTGGGAGGCTGAGACAGGAAAATTACTTGAACCTGGGAGGCAGAGATTGCAGTGAGCCGAGATTGCACCACTGCACTCCAGCCTGAGTGACAGAGCAAGTCTGTCTCCAAAAAAAAACAACAACAAAAAAAATTATATATATATATATATATATAGAGAGAGAGAGAGAGAGAGAGACTTAAAGAGTATTCATTTTTCTTCAATTAGTAATATAAAAAAGACGGCCTTGACATGGTTAAATTCCTAGGACTCTAGTGCATCATGGATGAACTGAATGCTTGGTATCATTGTTTACAAAAGTTTCTTCATCCTGATGGAGCTTATGTTAAGAAATAAAGTTCATATGTTTCATTTTTATCTTTTTTTTTTTTTTTTTTTTAGACATAGTCTCGCTGTCACCCAGGCTAGAGTCCAATGGCACGATCTCAGCTCACCGCAAACCCTGCCTCCCAGGTTCAAGTGATTCTTCTGCCTCAGCCTCCTGAGTAGCTGGGACTACAGGCGTGTACCACGATGCCTGGTTAATTTTTTATTTTTTATTTTTGGTATTTTTAGTAGAGATGGGGTTTCACCATATTGGCCAGGCTAGTCTCGAACTCCTGACCTCCTGATCCGCCCACCTCGGCCTCCCAAAGTGCTGGGATTAAAGGCATGAGCCACCACGCCTGGCTCATTTTTATCTTTTAACTCAATTTTCCCACAAAGTTCCTGAAGTCCTCTCATATATGATAGAAGAAAAATTTTTAGACTCAACAGAAAGATTGAAAAATTAATATTGACAAAATCACTGAAAAGGAAGAACAAAAAAAAAAAAAAAAGAAATGAAAAATGGGCTAGGCACAGTGACTCATGCCTGTAATCCCAGAACTTTGGGAGGCTGAGGTGGGTGGATCACTTGAAGTCAGGAGTTTGAGACGAGCGTGGCTAACATGGTGAAACCCCATCTCTGCTAAAAATACAAAAATTAGCTGTGTGTTGTGGTGTGTGCCGGCAGTCCCAGCTACTCAGGAGGCTGAGGCAGGAGAATTGCTTGAACCTGGGAGGTAGAGGTTGAAGTGAGCTGCAATTGTGCCACTGCACTCAAGCCTGGGCAATAAAGCAAGACTCCATCTCAAAAAACAAAACAAACAAAAAAAAAAAAAAGAAAAAGAAAAATGGAAGAGAAGGTAAAACATAAAGGAAACAGAAGGAAAGGGACAGAAAATTAGAAGAGTAACTAACAGGTCCAATATATGACTAATAGGCAGTACAGAAAGAGAGAACGGAGAGTCGTCCTGAAGCGGCGGCCAGAGAAGGGACAAGGGTACGAGCATCGGATCGCCATGCCTTTCTTGGACATCCAGAAAAGGTTCGGCCTTAACATAGATCGATGGTGGACAATCCAGAGTGCTGAACAGCCCTACAAGATTGCTCCTCGATGCCGTGCTTTTGAAAAAGAATGGATAGAATGTGCACATGGAATTGGTGCTATCCGGGCAGAGAAAGAGTGCAAGATAGAATATGATGATTTTATAGAGTGTTTGCTTCGGCAGAAAACGATGAGACGTGTGAGTGCCATCAGGAGGCAGCGGGATAAGCTGATAAAGGAAGGGAAGTACACCCCTCCACCTCACCACATTGGCAAGGAGGAGCCTCGGCCCTGAGCAGAGCAGCTGGTGATGTCTGGAGGCTGATTTTCCCGTTTTCTGTTCTCCACTGGAAAGGTTGTTTACGGAAAACCTCCTTGTCAAAGTGTGTAAAAATAAAGGATTGCTCCATCCTATTTGTTCAAAAGAAAAAAAAAAAAAAAAAAGAAAGAGAGAACGGAAAAATGAAGCCCTTGGATAAAAGTGGATTAAAAAGCAAATACAACCTTGCACTGAGACACATCATAAATTTGAGAGCACAAGAATGAAAAGAAAATACTAAAATCTTCACATGATGAAAAGATGACTTACAAGCAAAAGATTGGAAATCACAATGGCATCTGACCTCTCAAGAGCAATATAAAAACTAGGAATGTAGCAGAGCCTGCAAATTCTGAGAAAAAATGATCTCCAACCTGAAACTCTATATGTAGACAAACTATCGATCAAGTGTAAGGGTAGGATAAAGAAATTACCAGAAATGGGAGCTGTATTAGATTCCTGTGGCTGCAGTAACATAGTATCACAAATTAGGTAGCTTTAAACAACAAAAATATATTCTCTCACAATTCTGGGAACTGTAAGTCTTTAATTATGCTACTGTCAGGGCATGTTCTCTCTCGTAGCTTCTAGTGATTGCCAACAATACTAGACACTCCTTGACTTGTAGCTGCATAATTCCAATCTCTGTCTCCTCCATCACACAGCTGTCTCCCCTCTGTGTGTGTGTCTTCACACGGCATTCTCTCATCTGATGTGTCTCTGTGCTTTCTTTTCTCCTTCTTATAAGGGTACCAGTCATGTTGGATTAAGGACCTGCCCTAGTCCTTACATCTTAATTTACATCTTAATTATGTCTGCAAAGATCCTGTTTCCAAAGAAGGTCACATACATGTACCAGAAGTTAGGATGAAAACATCCTTTGCAGGGGACAAAATTAACAGAGGATGTATTTACATCACATGTAACCATTCTCAGCTACTTGATAAAGTGCTTTACTCTAATGAGGGGAGAAAGCAAGAATATAAAATATAAATGCTTGAAGAAACAGGAAATCCAATCAAGAGAGAAACAAAATAAATTCCTAGGATGATGGTGAAAGGAATTCTCAGAAGGACAGCTACACAGCAGCAGAGAGCAGCCAGGTCAAATTGGAGCAGGAGTCTACATGTTCAATGCATTCAACAGGAAGAGAGAGAAAGAGAAAGAGAGAGGAAGGAAGGAAGGAAGGAAGGAAGGAGGAAGGAAGGAGAAAAGAAAAGGAAGGAAGGAAGAAAGAAAGATGAATGGATGAAGGGAAAGAAAGAAAGAAAGAAAGAAAGAAAGAAAGAAAGAAAGAAAGAAAGAAAGAAAGAAAGAAAGAAAGAAAGAAAGAAAAAGAAAGAAAGAAAGAAAGAAAGAAAGAAAGAAAGAAAGAAAGAAAGAAAGAAAGAAAGAAAGAAAGAAAGAAAGGAAGGAAGGAAGGAAGGAAGGAAGGAAGGAAAAGAAAGAAGGAAAGAAAAAAGAGAAAAAAGAAAGGAAGAAAGAAAGAAAGAGAAAAAAGAGTAAGAGGAGAAGGCTTCTGAGAATAATGTGTTCATGAGAAAAATAAATGCATCGAAGACCTGATGCATATTAATATAACTAAGGAGATTTTTCAGGTCTGTTGAAGAGCTTCCAGATGAATTGTTGCTTAATACATAGACAGATAAGGAAATAAAAAATGAGCCAAGAATTAATTCCAATAAAAACAAAAAGCTGTAAAAGAAAGAAAATGAAATCATTTACTATAAGACACAGGTGAGAACAATACAGAGAGTTATATTGTAAAATGTGACTATTGATATAGCCAGAAAGAGTGACATAACACCACTGGGAAGTTGAGAAGAAGAGAAGCGTCTGAACGTGTACATGTGTGCTTGGCCATGTGCACACGTGAGCATGTCATGCATGTGAGTGTTTGCATAAGTTGGGTGAGTGAGATGGATCTCAAAGTTACATCCTCATCTCCCATGGTATGAAGTCAATATAAAATCAAAAACTCAAGAAAAAAAGGCACATTACTTTGAATTGCGGAGGTGAATATCAGAAGAAGCAACTGGAAGAGTTGTCAGTAATTACTTCAGGAGCCTGGACACAAATGGTGAGGAGACGATGGGTAGGGCTTCCTGTTTTCATGCTAAGCTCTTTGTAGCATTTGACTTTTAAAGTCAGCATATGCAATATTTTGACTTGTTTTTAAAAAGAACAGAAGAAGCTTGGGAAAATATTTGCTATGGTTCTGCAAATGAGTTAATAGTCATTAGGTTTAAAAAGAAATACTGCTAATTATATTGGTATTTACAATGCTGTTGTAGAAAGGGTTTTACAGTTTTTTCAAGTGAGATTGACTGCAAACACCTTAACAAAATTTTGGTTTTGTCGATTATAGAAACACATTTTTTATTTGGAAACATTTTAAACATTTAGAAAAATATAAAGCATCCAATATATACATTTCTGTACCTACCAACCACAAGTTAAAAAAAAAGTGATAATTTTATCATTTCCCTTCAGTTTTTTTGTATTAAAGAAGTAGAATGTTATGGACAAATTTGAAGTCTTTTTCATTCTCCTCTAGTCTCATTCCCTTTCACCTCCTCTGAAGGCAATTCTCATTATAAATTTGGTGAATACATTTCCAGTCCACGTTTTATGCTTTCATTGCATATGGAAATATTCTCATAAACCATGTAATATATTCTTGCTGTGTTTTTAGTATTTTGTAAATATATTCATATGTGTAAATTAGTCTGCAACTGCACCTGTCATCTAAAATTCTTTAAATTTGTGTATGTTAATACATATAGATCTAGTATATTGGTTTTAACTGCTCTATAGTATTCCATGGTTTCAATTTTTTTTTTTTTTTTTTTTTGAGACAGAGTCTTGCTCTGTCACCCAAATTTATTTATCTAAAATTTATTCTCCCATTCATGGACATTTAGATTGCTTCCTATTTTTTACTATTACAAAAATTACTTCAATGAAGATATCTGTATCTATCTCCTAGTACACATACTAAAACTTCCTCTGGCATTTAAACACAGAAGTTGAATTTCTGGTCACAGGATATGCGCATTTTCAACTTTTCTCAGTCTTACAAAATTGTTCTTCCAAATCATTTAGGTAATCTACACTCTCACAAGCAGCTTATGGGCAGCTTAAATAATCTCATGGAGTTACTGAAGTATTACCAAGGTATCTCACTTCACCAGTCTAGTCATTATGAAATAGCACATTATTATTTTAAGTACCTTTTATCTGAAATTTAGTGAAGTTGACCATCTTTTCTTACGTTTCTTGGCTGTTCAGTTTCCTGGTTTGTGAATTGCCTGTTCGTATTCTTTGCCTAGTTTTCTCTTGGGTTAGTTTCTGTTTCTAATTTCTTTATAGAAACCTTTTAAATTCTGGACACTAATTTATACACACACACACACAAAAGCATACCTCAATTTATTGTGCTTCACTTTATTCAACTTTGCAGATATTACTTTTTTTACAAATTGAAAGTTTGTGGCAACCCTGCTTTATGCAAGTTTATTAGCACCATTTTCCAACAGCACGTGCGTACCTCATGTCTCTGTCATTTTGGTAATACTCTCAATATTTTAAACTTTTTTATTATTTTTATATGTATTATGGTGATCTATGATCAGTGATCTTTGATGTTACTATTGTCATTCTTTTTGGAGCGCCACAAACTGCACCCATATAAGACAGCAATCTTAATTGATAAATGTTATATGGTGTTCTGACTGTTCCACCAACCAGCCATTCCCAAGTCTCTCTTTCTCTTCTTGGGCTTTCTTGTTCCCTGAGACACAACAATATTGAAATGAGGCCAATTAATAACCTACAATGGCCTCTGAGTGATCAAGTGAAAAGAACGGTCATATGTCTCATTTTAAATTGAAAGCTAGAAATGATTGAGTTTTGTGAAAAGGACATGTGGAAAGCCAAGATAAGCCAAAGCCTAGGCCTCTTGCACAGCAAGCTGTGACTGCAAAAGAAAAGTTATTGAAGGAAATTAAAAATGCTACTCCACGGAACACATGAATGATAAGAAAGCAAAACAGCCTTATTGCTCGTGTAGAGAAGGTTTGAGTGGTCTGGATAGGAGATCAAACCAACCACATTTCCTTAAGCCAAGGCCTAATCCAGAGCAAGGCTATAACTCTCTTCAATTCTATAGAGCCTGAGGGAGGTAAGCAAGCTGCAGAAAAACAGCTTGAAGCTAGCACAGGTTGGTTCATGAGGTTTAAGGAAAGAAGTCATTTCCGTAACATAGAAGTGCAAGCAAAGCAGCAAGTGCTGATGAAGAATCTGCAGCGAGTTATCCAGAAGATCTAGCTAAGATCATTGATGAAGGTGGACACATGAAATAACAGATATTCAATGGAAATGAGATAGCTTTCTATTGGAAGAAGTTGCTATCTAGGACTTTTCATTGCTAGAGAGGAGAGGTAAATGACTGGCTTCAAAGGACAGGCTGACTCTCCTGTTAGGGGGTAATGCAGATAGTGACTAAGTTGAAGCCAAATGCTCATTGACCATTCTAAAAATCCTAGTGCCCTTAAGAATTATGCTAAACCTACTCTGCCTGTGCTCTATAAATGGAAAACAAAACCTGGATGACAGCACATCTGTTTACAGAATGCTTTACTGTATATTTTAAGTGCACTTTTGAGACCTACTGCTAAGGAAAAAAGATTTCTCTCAAAATACTACTGCTCATTGACAATGTGCCTAGTCACTCAAGAACTCTTATGGAGATGTACCAGGAGATAATGTTGTTTTCATACCTCTTGACACAACATTCGTTCTGCAGTCCACCAATCAAGGAGTAATTTTGACTTTTAAGTCTTATTATTGGAGAAATACATTTTGTAAGGTCATCAATGCCATAGATATGGATTCCTCTGATATATCTTAGCAAAGTAGATTGAAAACCTTCTGGAAAGAACTCACCATTCTAGATCCCATTAGGAACATTTATGGGTCATGGGAGGAGGTCAAAATATCAACACTAACAGGAGTTTGAAAGAAGTTGATTTCAATTGTTATGGATGACTTTTAGAGGTCCAAGACTTCAGTGAAGAAAGTAACTCCAGATGTAGTAGAGAGAGCAAGAGAACTAGAATTAAAGGTGGCACCTGAAGATGTGACTGAATTGCGGCGATCTCACAATCAAACTTGAACAGATAAGGAGCTATTTCCTATGGGTGAGCAAAGTGCTTTCTTGGAATGGAATATACTCCTGGAGAAGACACTGTGAACACTGTTGAAAAAACAACAAAGGATTTAGAATAGTACATAAATGTAGTGGATAAAGTAGCTGCAGGGTTTGAGAGGACTGACTCGAATTTTAAAAGAAGCTTTATTATGAGTAAACACTATCAACCAGCACTGCATGCTACGGAGAAATCCTTTGTGAAAAAGATGAGTCCATTGATATGGCAAAGTCCACTGTTGTCTTATTTTTTTTAATTGCCAGAGCCATGCCAATCTTCAGCAACCACCACTCTGATTAGTTGGCAGGTATCAGCATTAAGGCAAGACCCTCCACGACAAAAAGATTATAGCTCACTGGAGCCTCAAATGATTGTTAGCAGGTTTTTGTTGTTGTTGTTGTTGTTTTTAGCAATAATGTATTTTTAATTAAGGTGTGTACTTTTTTAAACACAATGGTCCCACACACTTAATAGACTATAGTATAGTGTAAATATAACTTTTATATGCACTAGGAAACAATAAAATTTCTGTGACACACTTTATTGCAATATTTGTTTTCTTGCATGTGTGGTAGTTGAGAACCAAACCTACAATATCATTCAGGTATGCCTGTGTGTGTGTATATATAGAGATACATATATACACATACACACATATATGTATGTGTGTGTATACATACATATATTATGTAAAATATATGTATATGTATCTATCTTGGTTTTCTAAATGACTGCATGACAAAAAATTTAAAAACACCTAGAACTAATAGAACCATAAATGCCTCGGAAAGCAATATTGCAGTATATTTGAAAAACCGTAAGATGAAGGAAAGCGCTTATTATATGCTAAGTACTGGAATATCTTATTTAATCATTTTAGCAAACCTGTGAGATTGATATATTTTTCCACTTTGCACACAAGTAAGCTGAAGTTCAGTGAGGTCAAACCTACTGCTTTAGCCATGCCATTAACTCGTGAAAGAGGCACGATTCTCTTTGATAAACAAAGTTACTATTTTTTCACAACACTATGCTGGCTTTCATTAAAATATTGATTCTTTATAACCTGCCAGTTCCCCGCCTAAAAATCTATTCCCAAAGAAAGAAATCTAATAGATAAATGCAAATGTTTATTGCAGCATTTATGGCTAGTGGCAAAAATACTATAAAAATCGAATCCCTCCACATAAGGGAATGATTTACTAAGACACCTCTGCTAATGCAGTCTGAGGAATTAATAACCATGCTCTCTCAAGGACAGTCCTTGCTACATTACCTAGTAACAAGAAAAGAATTCTTTAGTGATAAAGACAATCCTCTGTGGTGGCAGATGAGTTCGTAGTTGCTTAAAGTGACATTCTGTGGGCCACAGAGGCAAATACTGTAAGGGATTCATTCACTCATTCATTCAGCAGCAGTAATAAGCACTTCTAGGCTCAGACATTATGCTCTATGCAGGTGATAAAAAGCAAAGATATGCCCATCAGCCATCAGGAGTTTGCAGATAGCATGATGAAACAAAAACATCAATGTTGAGGGGTCAACATTTACACACTGTGAGAAGCAAAACATAGCTCTTGTATTTTCCACACCAAAACCTGCTTGCCCCTGGGTAATGGTGGGGCAGTGGGGGAAGCTGGAGCTAGACTTAAACTTGCCAATGAAAGGCACTTTAGCTTGTTCTGGTTTAAGTCTCTCTTAGGTGACCTTAATTCCTTTAGAGGCAAAAATTTCGCTACTCAAAGTCCAAACTTCTTTGTTTTGTCCTTTCCTCGAGGGTCCCCAACCATGTCCTCCTTTCCCGGGAGACACCTGTAAGCAGGGAGCATTTACCCGTCTGTGGGAGAGAGGTGGTCTTCACAATCGATGAATCATAATGCTCATAATTGATTATCATCATTGATAATTTACTGTCAAAGGCCCATTTCTGGAATGAAGACTGCTCTGCTTTCTTGGTTTTAGAAAGGCATGGAGGTGAATTTTCAGGGCCCTTGGCCACGAACAGCTGCTGGCATGGCCACTCCTTGGCCTTAGCTGGTGCTATAGGAACCTCTAGCTCCTAGGTCGTGAGATGTCAGAACGGCTACAAGATTGGCTGTCTTGCTAGATGGCCTGAGGTTGAGCCTCAGCGCTGCCATTAACTAGCTCTGTGATTTTAGCAAAGTTACCTCTTCCCCATGCCTTAGTTTCTTTATCTGTGAAATGAAATAATTTTTTAAAGTATCCATCTTGTTGGGTGATCAAGAAAATTAAACGAGATAATGCATTTAAACGGAATAGAGCAATATCTGCAATATTATATGTGCCAAATAAATGCAAACTATGTTTCTAGCCTCTGAACTCATCAGGTGATTCGATAGCCCCACTCTCAGCAGTACCACCTGACATAATGGTGTGTGTGTGTGTGTAAGTGCGTGCGTGCGTGTGTGTGTGTGTGTGTGTGTAGGGGGAGATCTAAATCTCTTCCATGCCACCTGAGAGAGATGACTTATTTCTAAAATTCTCAGTGGGAAGCGGGGTGCAAGATACCACACACACACCCACGTATTATTAGCTTCCCCCTCTATTTCTTTGTAATTTCTACTCTAATTCCTCTTCTCAACCTGGATCTTGGGGACATAAGATTTTTAAGCCTGACCTTTTGCCTTGGTCTACCCTCTACTTCCACCCATAATTCCTCCTTTCAAGCAGAAAGCTTTCCGGTTCTTTCTGTTTAGTGGGAACTTTACATAAATCATATCCTGAGTTCTCTACCTATGGCTTAGAGCAAAACTTTGTTGTTACCTGGCAACAGCAAAGCATACTGCCATGCTTTGCTCTTACCAGGTAACTCAAGGATCTTTAGAATATAGAAATCCTTTTTCTTTTCCAATTAGACCGACTTCAAAACTCAGGAGACTCCACCTAACACAAAGAAATGACATATGCTTGAGGGGATGGATATCCCAATTACCCTGACTTGATCATTATACATTGTATGCCTATATCAAAACGATTACCCTGACTTGATCATTACACATTGTATGCCTGTATCAAAACTGTTACCCTGACTTGATCATTACACACTGTATGCCTGTATCAAAACAATTACCCTGACTTGATCATCACAGTATACGTCTGTATCAAAACATCACATGTACCCCATAAGTAATACAATTATTATGTACTCAAAATAATTTTTTTTGTTGTTTTTTGTTTTTTTTTTTTTTTGAGACGGAGTCTCGCTCTGTGGCCCAGGCTGGGGTGCAGTGGCCGGATCTCAGCTCACTGCAAGCTCCGCCTCCTGGGTTTACGCCATTCTCCTGCCTCAGCCTCCCTAGTAGCTGGGACTACAGGTGCCCGCCACCTCGGCCGGCTAGTTTTTTGTATTTTTTTTAGTAGAGATGGGGTTTCACCGTGTTAGCCAGGATGGTCTCGATCTCCTGACCTTGTGATCCGCCCGTCTCGGCCTCCCAAAGTGCTGGGATTACAGGCTTGAGCCACCGCGCCCGGCCTCAAAATAATTTTTAAAAATCATTTAAAGATTTGAAATTTTTTAAAAAAGAATCAGATAGACAAGAAGACAGATCGCTATTTCCGTAGAATTGTCTAACTTTGACAGAGTACACAGTTTTCTCAGTGCAATTTGCTCTTTAATCATCCCATGAACCTCCCTTCCTGTGGTGAGTGTACTGTACTGTGTCTCCTGATCTCGACAGCTACCTCAAAGATGACACTCAAAAATCAATGTGTCCTCTGACATAGGATGAAATGAAGATTTTAAAGCTACATACTGACATGTATGTCCATGTGGTTTTCATTTTTTCAATCTCTTTAAAGAACTGTTTCACCAATGTTATCAGAGTTGATGTTTTTTACTGTTTTTCTAATCAAGTGTCCTAATGGATTTGAGTACCAATTCAAGATTTAAATTTTTTAAAAAAGAAAGGAAAAAAACCTCAAGAGAGTCAAGTCAGCGTGGAGACTCACATCTGGTCAATTATCTCTTTATTTTTGTGTTTTATATCCTCTCTCTGAAGGGGGAAATGCTATACACACCCCTATACGTTATTAGCTTCCCTCTTCCCTCTCCTCTTCTCTGTGATTTCTGCCTTTCTTTCATTGCTCTTCTCAACCCAGAGAGAACCACAGCACCATAGGCTTATGGAGGAAATGATGTTAGAAAATGTGGCTGTGCACGGTGGCTCACACCTGTAATTTTAGCACTTTGGGAGGCCAAGGCAGGAGGATTGCTTGAGTCCAGGAGTTCAAGATAGTGAACTATCTTGAACATAGTGGGCCTGGGCAACATAGTGAGACCCCATCTCTACAAAAAAATGCAAAAATTATCTGGGTGTGGTGGTGCCCACCTATCATCCCAGCTACTCTGGAGACTGAGGTGGCAGGATTGCTTGAGCCTGGGAGGTCAAGGCTACAGTGAGTGATGATCATGCTGCTGCACTCCAGCCTGGGCAACAGTGTGAGACCCCATCTCTAAAAAAAAAAGAAAAGAAAAAATGTTTCAAAAACTACACCCATTATATGTAAATATATACAAATTATAACAAATTATAAATTCCTTGAACACTTCCTGTGTGCCAGGCATTACACTGAGATCTTTTCTTTCAATCTATTCTCACAACTACAATTATCCCCATGTTATAGGTAAATCAAATCAGCATTAAAGATATTAAATATTTGCTGAATGTCACACCACTAGTAATGAGTGAAGATGTGTGACAGCAGAATCTGCTGGCAATCACGGTGCTATTTGGCTTCATACAGATGCAATGATGCAGTGTAAAAATGATTTGGTGGGCCTGCTTGGGCCAGAGCTTAGTGGCTAGCTAGTGTCAGTGCTTCCGGGAGAGGGAGAAACAATTCTGGGTAACATAAGGGAAAGAATTTGAGTATTTTGAGAGATTTCAAAAGAGAAAGAATGGGAATGGGAAAGGGTAAGTGGATGGTATGATGGCCACTGTTCACTGTGACCACTTTCCCAGCTCTTCCCTAAATCAACAGTGAAAGGCACAAACATTGAAAAATGCTTGTGCTCTCTGAGATCTTGTAAAAACATTAAAAACTGTTGAGTCCTGCACTCAGGTGGATGTGGGAACAAAACAGGAGTCAAATAGCCGTGGAGACAGAGGGAAAATGGAAACCGTAAGTCCAAGGGTTTTTGACAAAATCTGGGGGAACATTGCTATGAACTACATCCAGCCTTTGAATTTGTCTTCTTAAGAAACTTTCACCTAAAATGCAAGGGATGATGTATTTGTCTGAATTCTCCAGAGAAACAGAACCAATAGCATGGAATATATACATAGATATATAGAGAGATACATAGATTTCTTATAATAAACTATGACTCATATATAAAATTTGTTATATAATAATTATATTATTACATATTTGTGATTTTATATATTCATAATTTATTATAACAAATTTTAAATCTTATAAATAAATAGGGTTTATATATAAAGGCATTTATTGTAAGAAATTGGCTCATGTGTTTATGGAGGCAGAGAATTTCCAAGATCTGTAGTCAGCAAGCTGGAGACCCAGCAGAACTAATGCTATAAGTTCAAGTCTGAGTTTACAGGAGGAGAAGACCTATGTTTCAGCTCAAAGACAGCAAGGCAGAGAAGTATAGTCTTCCTCACTACCTTTTTTGTTCTATTCAGGCCTTCAGTGGTTTGGATGAGGCTCACTCACATTGAGCAGAGCAATCTGCTTTACTTAGTCCATCAGTTCAAATGTAAATCTCACCCAGAAACACCCTCATAGACACATACAGAAAAATGTTTCACCAAATATCTGGGTACCCTATGACCCAGTGAAGTTGACACATAAATTAGCTTTCATGATAGGGAACCCCCAAATGGTATCTTGCTCATATTTAAGACATAGAAAAAAGGGCTCATTCAGTTGAGAAGACGTTTTCATAGTAGGTTAGGAAGTATGATGCATTATCTAAATAATGACAGATGGGGATATTTAGGTTGGGGGAGGGAGAGAGTCCAAGATATTTATTTTTAATTTTAAAATACTTTAATGTTAAAATTTATATATTATATTTATATCTAATATTAAGGGTTATAAATAATATTTAAATATAAAGATAAAATATAAAATATTTGTTTTAAATATTATTTTATTTTTAATGTTAAATAATAATATTTTATTGTGAAAATATTTCAATATTATTATTTTAATATTTTAATTTAATTATTTTATATTTTAATATTTTTATTGAGAACTCCAGCAAGGGTTCTGTGTCCCCACCCAAATCTCATCTTGAATTGTAGCTCCCATAATTCTTACATGTTGTGGGAGGAATCTGGTGGGAGATAACTGAATCATGGGAGCAGTTTCCCCCATACTGTTCTCATGGTAGTAAATAGGTCTCACAAGATCTGATGTGTTTATAAGGGGTTTCCCCTTCCACTTGGCTCTCATTCTCTCTTGCCTGCCACTATGTAAGATGTGCCTTTCACCTTCTACCATGATTGTGAGGCCTCCCCAGTACTGTAAGTCCATTAAGCCTCTTTTTCTTTATAAATTACCCAGTCTCAGGTATGTCTTTATCAGCAGCATGAAAACAGACTAATATAGTAAACTGGTACCAGTGGAGCGGAGTGTTGCTGTAAAGATACCCAAAAATGTGGAAGTGACTTTGGAACTGGGTAACAGGCAGAGGCTGGAACAGTTTGGTGGGTTCAGAAGAAAACAGGAAAATGTGCGAAAGTTTGGAACTTCCTAGAGGCTTGTCGAATGGCTTTGACCAAAATGCTGATAGTAATATGGACAATGAAATCCAGGCTGAGGTGACCTCAGAGGGAGATGAGAAACTTGTTGGGAACTGGAGTAAAGGTGACTCTTGCTATGTTTTAGCAAAGAGATTGACAACATTTTGCCCCATTCTAGAGATTTGTGGAACTTTGAACTTGAGGCAGTTGATTTAGGATATCTGGCAGAAGAAATTTCTAAGAAGCAAAGCATTCAAGAAGTGACTTGGGTGCTGTTAAAGGCACTCAGTTTTAAAAGCAAAACAGCATAAATTTTGGAAAATGTGCAGCCTGATTGTTTGGTAGGAAAAAAAATTTTCTGAGGAGAAATTCAAGCCATCTGCAGAAATTTGCATAAGTAACAAGAAGCCAAATATTAATCACCAAGACAATGGGGAAAATGTCTCCAGGGCATGTCAGAGACATTTGCAACAGCCCCTCCCACAACAAGCCTGAAGGCCTAGGAGGAAAAAATGGTTTCATGGGCTGGCCCAGGGCCCCCTGCTATGTGTAGCCTAGTGACTTGGTGCCTTGCGTCCCAGCCACTCTAGCCACAGCTAAAAGGGGCCAAAGTAGACTGGGTGCAGTGGCTCACACCTGTAATCCCAGCACTTCGGGAGGCCAAGGCAGGTGGATCACCTGAGGTCAGGAGTTCAAGACCAGCCTGGCCAACATGGTGAAACCTCGTCTCTACTAAAAATACAAAAATTAGCCAGATATGGTGGCATGCACCTGTAATCTCAGCTACTTGGGAGGTTGAGGCAGGAGAATCATTTGAACCTGAGAGGCAGAGGTTGCAGTGAGCCAAGATCATGCCATTGCATTCCAGCCTGGTGACAGAGCAAGACTCCATCTCAAAAAAATACAAAAATAAAAATAAAAGGGGGCCAAGGTATAGCTCAGGTTGTGGTTTCAGAGGGTGCAAGCCACAAACCTTGGCAGCTTCAATGTGGTGTTGAGCCCACGAGTGCACAGAAGTCAAGAATTGAGGTTTGAGAACCTTTGCCTAGATTTCAGAGGATGTATGGAAACGCTTGGATGTCCAGCCACAAGTTTGCTGCAGGGGCAGTACCCTCATAGAGAATCTCTGCTTGGGCAGTGTGGAAGCAAAATGTGCGGTTGAAGGCCCCACACAGAGTCTTCACTGAGGTAATGCCTAAGGGAGCTGTGAGAAGAGGATCACCGTCCTCCAGACCCCAGAATGATAGAACCACCTCAGCTTGTAGTGTGCACCTGGAAAAGCTGCAGACACTCAATGCCAGCCCATGAAAGCAGTCAGGAGGGAGGCTGTACTTTGCAAAGCCACAGGGGCAGACAAGACCATGGGAACCTACCTCTTGCATCAGCATGACCTGGATGTGAGACATAGAGTCAAAGGAGATCATTTTGGAGCTTTAAGATTTGACCGCCCTGCTGGATTTTGGCCTTGCATGGAGCCTTTAGCCCCTTCATTTTGGCCAATTTCTCGCATTTGGAATGGGTGTACTTATCCAATGCTTGTACCCCCATTATATCTAGGAAGTAACTAACTTGCTTTTGATTTAACAGGCTCATAGGCAGAAGGGACTTGCCTTGTCTCAGGTGAAACTTTGGACTATGGACACTTGAGTTAATGCTGAAATGAGTTAAGACTTTGGGGTACTGTTGGGAAGGCATGATTGGTTTTGAAATGTGAAGACATGAGATTTGAGAGGGACCAGGGGTGGAATGATATGGCTTGGATGTGTCTCCACCCAAATCTCATCTTGAATTGTAGCTCCCATAATTCTTACATGTTGTGGGAGGGACCTGGTGGGAGATAATTGAATCATGGGGGCAGTTTCCCCCATACTGTTCTCATGGTAGTAAATAAGTCTAATGAGATATGATTTTTTTTTTTTTGTTGTTGAGACACAGTTTCACTCTTGTTGTCCAGGCTTGAGTGCAATGGTGTGATCTTGGCTCACTGCAACCTGTGCCTCCCAGGTTCAAGCTATCTGTCTCAGCCTCCTGAATAGCTGGGATTACAGGCACCCAATACAATGCCTGGCTAATTTTTTTTGTATTTTTAGTAGACACAGGGTTTCACTATGTTGGCCAGGCTGGTCTTGAACTCCTGACCTCAGGTGATCCTCCCGCTTTGGCCTCCCAAAGTGCTGGGATTGCAGGTGTGAGCCACCCCGCCCAGCTGAGATCTCTTGTTTTCATAAGGGGTTTCCCTTTCTCTTGGCTCTCATTCTCTCTTGCCTGCAGCCATGTAAGAGATGACTTTCGCCTTTCACCATGATTGTGAGGCCTCCCCAGCCATGTGGAACTGTGAGTCCATTAAACCTCTTTTTCTCTATAAATTACCCAGTCTCAGGTATGTCTTTATCAGCAGCATAAGAACAGACTGATACAGGTTCTATAGACAGAGCTCTGATCTCTCCCTGAGATAGAGCTTCTGGGTAGAGGGATAGCCACCATCTCTGGTTCAGAAGACTCAGCTGTTCCAAACTGCTGGTTTTGGAGAATACAAACAGTCCAGACAAGGAAGAGTTCTTCCAAATTGAGCACACCTACTCTATTAAAAAGCAGCCAGACTGTATCTTTAAGCAGGTCCCTGATCCTGTTCCTCCTGAGTGGATAAGACTTCCCAACAGGGGTCTCCAGCAACCTTCTACAGGAATGTTCAGGACAGCAACAGGTCAGTACCACCCTAGGACGGAGCTTCTAGAGGCAGGAGCAGGCTGCTATCTTTGCTGTTTTGCAGTCTTCACTGGTGATACCTCCAGGTACAAGAAAAACTGAGGCAACTAAGGTCTGGAGTAGACCCACAGCAAACTGTAGCACCCCTACAGTAGAGAGGACTGACTGCTAAAAAGAAAAAAAAATCAGAAAATAACAACCTCAACAAAAAACCCATTCAAAGGCCAACAACCTCAAAAATTGAAGGTAGGTAAGCCCACAAAGATGAGAAACAATCAATGCAAAAACACTGAAAACACAAAAAGCCAGAGTGCCTCTTCTCCAAATGACTGCAACACCTTTTTAGCAAGGGCACTGGACTGCGCTAAAGCTGGCATAGCTGAGCTGACAGAAGTGGGCTTCAGAAGGTGGGTAATAATGAACTTTGCTGAGCTAAAGGAGCATGTTGTAACCCAATACAAAGAAGCTAAGAATAATAATAAAATAATACAATAGCTGATACCAGAACAACCAGTTTTGAGAGGAACATAACAGACCTGATAGAGCTGAAAAATACAACTTGAGAACTTCACAACTTCACAATCACAAGTATCAGTAGCTGAATAGACCAAGTGGAGGAAAGAATCTCAGAGTTTGAAGACTATCTTTCTGAAAAAGACAGGCACAGAAGAATAGAGAAAAAAGAATGAAAAGGAATGAAGAAAACCTCCAAGAAATATGGGATTATGTAAAGAGATAACCTGTGACTGATTGGAGTAACTAAAAGAGATGGAGAGAATGGAACCAAGTTGGAAAACATACTTCAGGTTATCATCCAAGAGAACTTTCCCAAGCTAGCAAGACAGGCCAGCATTCAAATTCAGGAAATGCAGAGATCCCCACTAAGATACTTTATGAGAAAATCAACCCCAAGACACATAACCATCAGAGTCTCCAAGGTTGAAATGAAAGAAAAAATGTCAAGAGAAGCCAGAGAGAAAGGCCAGGTCATCTACAAAGGGAAGCCCATCAGACTAACAGCAGAACTCTCAGTGGAAACCCGACAAACCAGAAGAGATTGGGGGCCAATATCAACATTCTCAATGAAAAAAAGAATTTCCAACCCAGAATCACATACCCAGCCAAACTAAGCTTCATAAGCAAAGGTGAAATAAGATCTTTTTCGGCAAGCAAATGTCGATGAAATTCATCACCACCAGGACTGCCTTGCCAGAGCTCCTGGACGAAGTGCTAAATATGGGAAGGAAAAACCATTATAAGCCACTACAGAAACACAGAGGTACACAGACCAGTGACACTATGAAGCAGCCACATGAACAAGTCTGCAAAATAACCAGCTAGCATCATGATGTTAGGATCAAATTCACACATAACAATACTAACCTGAAATGTAAATAAGCTAAATGCCCAAATTAAAAGACACAGAATGGCAAGCTGGATAAAGAGCCAAAACCCATCCATATGCCATCTTTACGAGACTCATCTCACGTACAAAGATACACATAGGCTCAAAATAAATGGATGGAGGAAAATTTACCAAGCAAATGGAAAACAGAAAAAACCAGAGGTTGCAATCCTACTTTCTGACAAAACAGACTTTAAACCAACAAAAAATCAACATAAAGAAGGACATTACATAATGGTAATGGGTTCAATTCAACAAGGGAAGCTAACTATGCTAAATATATATGCACTCAATACTGGAGCACCCAGATTCATAAAGCAAGTTCTTAGAGACCTACAAAGAAACTTAGACTCCCACACAATAATAGTGGGAGACAGATCATTGATGCAGAACATTTACAAAGATATTCAGGACCTGAACTCAGCTCTGGGTCAAGTAGACCTGATAGATATCTACAGAACTCTCTATCCAAAAACAAGAGAATATACATTCTTCTCATCGCCATATGGCACTTACTCTAAAAGTGATGACATACTCAAAAGTAAAACTCCTCAGCAAATGCAAAGGAATTGAAATCGTAACAGTCTCTCAGACCACAGCGCAATGAAATTAGAACTCAAGATTAAGAAATGCACTCAAAACCACACAACTGCATAGAAATTGAACATCCTGCTCCTGAATGACTTTTGGGTAAACAATGAAATTAAGGCAGAAATCAAGAAATTATTTAGAACTAATGAGAACAAAGAGACAACATACCAGAATCTCTGGGATGCAGCTAACACAGTGTTTAAGAGGGAAACTTATAGCACTAAATGCTCACATCAAAAAGTTAAAAAGATCTCCAGTTAACAACCTAATATCTCAACTAAAATAACTAGAGAACTAAGAGAAAATGAACACCAAAGCTAGCAGAAGACAAGAAATAATTGAGATCAGAGCTGAAATGAAGGAGACAGAGACACGAAAAACCCTTTTAAAAAAATCAATGAATCCAGGAGCTGGCTTTTTGAAAAAAAATAATAAATGAGATAGACCACTAACTAGACTAATAAAGAAGAAAAGAGAGAAGAATCAAATAGACACAGTCAGAAATGATAATGATGGGGTATCACCACTGACCCCACAGAAATACAAATAACCATCAGAGAATACCATTAACACCTCTATGCACATAAACTAGAAAATCTAGAATAAATGGATAAAGTCCTGGACACATACACCCTCCCAAGACTGAATCAGGAAGCAAATGAATCCCTGAATAGACCCATAATGAATTCTGAAATTGAGGCCATAATAAATAGCCTACAAATCAAAAAAAAAAAAAAAAGCCCAGGACCAGATGGATTTATGGCTGAATTCTACCAGAGGTACAAAGAAGAGCTGGTACCATTTCTACTGGAACTATTCCTAACAATGGAAGTGGAAGGACTCCTCCCTAACTTATTCTATGGGGCCAGCATCATCCTGATACTAAAACCTAGCAGAGATACAACAACAACAAAAATTCAGGCCAATATCCTTGATGAATATCTATGCAAATATCCTTAGTAAAATACTAGCAAACTGAATCCAGCAGCACATCAAAAAGCTTCTCCACCAAAATCAAGTTGGCTTTACCCCAGGATGCAAGGTTGGTAAATGCACATCAATAAATGTGATTCATCACATAAACAGAACTAAAGACAAAAACCACATGATTATCTCAATAGATGGTAGAAAAGGCCTCTGATAAAATTCAACATTCCTTCATGTTAAAAACTCTCAATAAACTAGGTATTGAAGGAACATACCTCAAAATAGTAAGAGCCATCTATGAAAAACCCACAGCCAATATCACATTGAATGGGCAAAAGGTGGAAGCATTCCCTTTAAAAATAAGCGCAAGGCAAAGATGCCCTCTCTCACCACTCCTATTCAACATAGCATTGGAAGTTCTGACCAGGGCAATCAGGCAAGAGAAAGAAATAAAGCATATTCAGATAGGAAAGGAGGAAGTCAAATTACCTTTATTTGCAGATGACATGATCCTATACCTAGAAAACCCTATAGTCTCAGCCCAAAAGCTTCTTAAGCTAATAAACAACATCAGCAAAGTCTCAGGATACAAAAATCAAGTGCAAAAATCACTAGCATTCCTATACACCAACAACAGGCAAGCAGAGAGCCAAATCATGAATGAACTCCCATTCACAATTGCTACAAAAAGAATAAAATACCTAGGAATAGAACTAACAAGGGAAGTGAAGGATCTCTTCAAAGAGAACTACAAGTCACTGCTTGAAGAAATCAGAGAGGATACAAACAAATGAAAAAACATTCCATGCTCATGGATAGGAAAAATCAATATTGTGAAAATGGCCATACTGCCCAAAGTAATTTATAGATTCAATGCTGTTCCTATTAAACTACCATTGACATTCTTCACAGAATTAGATAACACTATTTTAAAATTCATATGGATGCAAAAAAGAGCCTGAATAGCCAAAACAATTCTAAGCAAAAAGAACAAAGCTGGAGACATCACGTAATCCAGCTTCAAACTATACCACAAGATTACAGTAACCAAAACAGCATGGTACTGGTATAATAGACACATAGACCAATGGAACAGAAGAGAGATCTCAGAAATAAGACCACACACCTAAAACCATGTGATCTTTGATAAACCTGACAAAAACAAACAATGGGGAAAGGGATCCCTGCTTAATAAACAGTGCTGGGAGAACCAGCTACTCAGGAGTCTGAGGCAGGAGAATTGCTTGAATCCCAGAAATGGAGGTTGCAGTGAGCCAAGATCATGCCACTGCACTCCAGCCTGGGTGGCAGAGTGAGACTCCATCTCAAAAAGAAAAAAAAAAAAAAAAAAAGACCCCTAAAGGTCTAGAGGCAGAAATACAATTTGACTCAGTAATCCCATTATTGGAGATATACCCAAAGGGATATAAATCGTTATAAAGATACAAGCAAGTATATATTCATTGCAGCACTATTCACAATAGCAAAGACATGGAATCAACTGAAATAACCGTCAATGATAAACTAGATAAAGAAAATGTGGTACATATACATGACATGGAATTCTATGCAGCCATAAAAAGGAATGAGATCATATCCTTTGGAGGGACAAGGACAGAGTTGGAAGCCATTATCCTCAGCAAACTAATGCAGGAACAGAAAACCAAACACTGCATGATCTCATTTATAAGTGGGAGTTGAATGATGACAACACATGAACAAATGGCAGGGAGCAACACACACTGGGGCCTGTCAGGGTCAGGGGAAGTGGGGTGGGAGAGCATCAGGAAGAATAGCTAATGGATGCTGGGCTTAATACCTAGGTGATGGGATAATCTGTGCAGCAAACTACCATGACACACATTTACCTATATAACAGACCTGCACATCCTGCACATGTGCCCCTGGACTTAAAAGTTGGAAAAAAACCAAACAAACCTGTTTCCTATACCATCATGGGAAAAAAATTATATTTAAAGATACATATAGAAATACAAAATAATTCCGGTTTAAATATTATTTTATTTTTAATGTTAAATGATTTAATATCTTTATTGTGGTAAAATATAAATAAGCTAAAATTTACCATTTTAACCACTTTTAAGTGGTTGTCTTGGGAGGCTGAGGCATGAGAATCGCTTGAACCCAGGAGGTGGAGGTTGCAATGAGCCAAGATTGTGCCACTGCACTCCAGCCTGGGCGACAGAGGGAGACTCTGTCCCATAAAAAACAAACAAAAAACAACCCAGCAGCCATTGCATAAAAAATCCAGTTTCCCTGTCTTCAAGCAGAACTATTTTGAGATATATTTTACAGAGCTCTTTAGAAGTCCCCAGGAGCCCATGGCAGTGATCTGATTATAAACACACACATTTGATTCTTTTTTCCCTTAAACTACCCTACTCTCCTCATCCCTTCATTTGTACATCCTGGAATCACCTCCTGTATAAATCACCTACTCCCAAGTCCCTGTTCAGGAATCCAAATTAAAGCAATGTACCATTAAAAAACAGGAAGGATTCTGCTTGATGATTATAATCCATTTCAACATATTAATGGTTCTGCAATTTGTATAGTAATAAAAAACAAAAAGCAAAAATAAAACAGAAACCTTTAAATCATGTCTACCTCTGTATTTTCCAAATGTATTTGCGTAGTGGTTAAGAGGATGGACTTTGTATTTAAACCAACCTAGCTTCGAATTATAACTTCATTATTTACTTTGAAAGTCAGTAGCCTCTCCAAGGCTCAGTACCCCTAACTCTAAAATGGGAATCATAATAGAGCTACAAAAAAATACAGGAAAAAAAAGTTGGGTGTGGTGGTGCGCACCTGTAGTCTCAGCTACTTGGGAGGCTGAGGTGGGAAGACCACCTGAGCCTGGGAAGTCAAGGCTGCAGTGAGCCTGATCATGCCCCTGCACTCCAGCCTGAGTGACAGAGTGAGACCTTGTCTCAAAAAAAAAAAAAAAAAAGTGTGTGTATATATATATATATATATATATGGAACATGGATTGTTTTTGAATTATTGATATGCATTTCTCTAGGGAAAATCTAGATTATGATTCTAATGTGGCTTTTTTTTTTTTTTTTTTTTTTTACGGAAATCTTAAAGACATTTGTAGAATTGAGAAAAAGAGGGTTCCTATCAGTTAACTCCTGCAAATAAGAATCTAAGTTAAAATCTCAGCTGGCACTGAATATAAGCTCACAAAGCTTCTTCGAAGATAATTAGTTTGCCTGTTTTTGAAACTTCTTCATTCCATGCAAATGGTTTTTCAGAATGTATCTGTGTTTTAGAATGTTGAAGTTGTTTATACTTTGTCTGCTAGTCCTAACCCATGCTGTGATGACTCACTCACCCCCAGGTTGAGAGGAAAGATTGGACTGCTCTGTTACCAAAGTAAACGCTAGGGCGGAAGTAGTGCTTTTTCCATTGATCACTTGCTAAAGGACAGACTATGCAAACAGGCTCCCTTGGTGAGAACATGTAGAGCTGCCTTTATTTCCAAATGCATCCCTTGGATTACAGAGCTACATATTATGAAAATTCTTCTAACGTCTTTTGGAACAAAAAAAACTGTTGAGTGAAAGAACATGAACAACCAGGCATGTTTGATACATAAGCTCCTTAGTACCAAACAAGCTGAAACTGGGATGACTCAGACAATGGCTTAGAAGCAGGTTCTCTTCTTGACATGGCTTTTCTTTAACAGCTCAGCTTTGCTACAGTCCAAGGATAGTACCACTCTATGCGAGAGTGAAAGAGACAATTTACTCCGAGATTCCCAGAGAGCCCCTCTAGGGCAATTAGGCTAATAATTAGCCAGTTCCAACTAGAAGCTTCCTGTTAGTCTTGGCAATCAGTAAGCATGGAGGTTGCATGCTGAACTGAGAAACTTCAACATAGTATTTCTTTTTAAAAAAAAAAAAATCATAGTTTCATTTAAGGCATTGTGTGTTTGCTGCAGAAAAAGACAAACATCATTTGACTTAGATGTTTGTGATGTTTCTGAATGTTGAATTTAGCCTTCAAAGTCATAAACTGGAGAATGCAGGGAGAGGTCTATTCACCCTTTTACTTAAATCCCTGACGCTGATGGAAAAAGATGCCTCTGTGTTTCTGAGCCCAATAAAAGACAATTTGGGAGGTAAATATGGGGATATATGGAGTGAGGGAAGAGGAACAAGACTTGCCTGACTTCTTTAAACAGTCCTGGCAGTAATTTTCATCCCTCTTGGGGTTTGTCTTTGGATTGCAGACTGTTCCACCATGGTGTCTGGATGCCCTAATCCCATAGCCAGTGCTACCTGGTAGGGTTGTGCAGCCTTGCCCTTTTGCACAAGGGCACCCAGCCCAGGGTGCTCTTGGTGGGAGGAGGCTGTGTCAGCCCAGAGGAAGGGTCGCCTCTCCCTAAATTACAGAAGCTCTGTTAGGAAGATCACTCCAGAGTGAGGGCCCCTAGGTGTCCTGCATAGCTAATGTACTGTTCTGAGACAAAGGCGGTTGTCTCTGTTTGGGATCTGCCAGGAATTCATGTAATCAGGTTGATGTCTCCAGTGGTGATGTGTCTCACTTCTTATCACATACACATCTTCAGAAGAGGGTATTATTCCAATGATAATTCTATCAACATGAAATCAATCATGCAGACGCCAGTGTCTTTTGTGTCCATTTCTCACAGTGTTCCACTGAAGTCAGTTTTTCTTTAGTGTTGTTGTTTTTTCATTGAGAAAGGATTAAGCATTGAGGTGTTGCTTGACTTTAGAAATTGGGTGGGCTGGCATTTGGAAATGCAAATTTTCACTGAAGCATTTCAACTCGAGTATCTACTGACTAGCCAGTATAGAAAGGATAGAATAGGGAAACAGGGCATCCTCGTGGAACTTGCTTTCAAAGTCTCACTTGGCAATTTGCTTTTATTTATGAAATTCAGAGTTTATGTTTCAAATCTAAGTATTTCCTCTTGAAAGTAACTTAATCAAAAGCAGTTGATAATAGCAGGTTAATTACCTTGAGTCTTTGCACTGGAAAAACTGGCTGGGTCACCCCCTTATACAACCATCTATTATGATTATATGATGACTCATTATCACGAAGACAAGCTTGTGCCATTTAAACCAGCAGGATTCCATTTCTTCACCAGAGAACTATCTCTAAATACACACACACACACAGGCTCACACACTTCTGAGTTTCCCTTTGTTTATTTTTGCAGCTAACAAAGTATGTTTCTGAGGTTAACAACAAAGCACTGGATAGTACAAGTGGAAGATCATTAATATGACTGGATAGGAACCTCTTTTAATTTCCCTTTCTTGGCTTTTTCCACACCCTAGGTGGATTATACTCAGCACTGCCACACCTAGAAAATACACTCAGATACCAGAATTGCAAAATTCAGGAAGAATGCACTGCACGCTGTATCCAGGCAAGCCAAGCTCACCCAAAAATGGTCTCAAAAAGCAAAGGGCTCTGACCATCGACTGAGGGGGTTGCAAGCCCAGCCCGTCTGCAGAAATTTTTAAACTTGAAACCACACTACAGAAATTATTTTATATATTATACACTTATTTTTAAAACTCAACTGTAAAAATAAGTGTTGCAGGAAGAGTGAGGAAAAGAAGAGGGAATATAAAAGAGGAAGTTAGGACTGAATCCATTCGTTCCAACTTCCCTAAGCAATCCACTTATTGATCAGTGTTTCCAACTCAAGGAATATTTAAAATTTTTTAATTAAAGAAAAAATTCTATCAATCAGAGAATCTTGAAGGAAAGGGGATCACTTACAATCATTTTACAGGTGAGGATATTGAGACCAGCAGGAAGATGACCTGCCCAAGCCTGCACAGATAGCAAGGACCAAAGTTGGGGATGAGACTCAAATATTCCCTTTCAGATATGCTTAGAAAAACAAGTCAGTGTTCACATTTACTGTATTAATAGGAATGTCTTTCAGGGGGAGTTTACAGAAAAAAAATTAAACCGAATTAATTTAGGATGACTATATTTTCCATTGTTTTCATTTCCTTAAAAAAGGAAAGGCTATGGAACTTGATTATCAGTTCTGCAGTCTATGGTTTTGAAGCTAAGTTATTACACCCCACAGCTACCTGTGTGAACATGGAAAGACCTTGACATATTACTTCTTTGTTACATTCAGCAGTAAGTGGCACTTAGCATGTCTGGCTACTTACAGAGTGAAATAATTGCTTAGGAACCTAGAACTGCTTATTTAAAGGGTGGGAACTCAATATTTAATTACCGAACCAAAAAGCACCTCAGCTTTACCGTGGGAAATCTCATGCAATGCACTGTTAGCCTTCAGGTGTTTCTCAGCCCAATTCTTCATTACTCTCCAGAATCCTCTGGAACTTCCCTTCTGTTCATGACATAAAGGTATCTGTCTTGGTGAATCTGGACCAATAAGGAATGGCAGATCTCTATACTAGAACAAGGCTGAAGGAAGCAAAACATTTTTGTAAAGTATCAGACTTAGTATCTTTGTCATAAATACTTGAGGTTGACCTGGTTCTATTATATCAGGCTCGTTGGTCCCAGGAGGTTGCATTTTTCCTAAATGTGCACCGTTAAGGTGTTGTGTGATTGAGGAGGGGAAGAAGGAGGTTGGATGGGAAATAATGCAAAGACAAGTTCATGGTTAAAGAAGCTTATAAATGGAGTAATTTTCATGTATAACAGGAGACCACATTTCTTTATCTCTAGATATCCATTATCTTCTTGAAGGAGCTGTGGTATTATTTTAAATGATGGGATTTTTAACATTTTTAATGACCACTTCAAATTCTCCACCCGTCACGGCATAGTTGGTGGATTTTTCTTTTCAATTTTGGTATAACCACCCAGATTACATTTCTCTAACATTCATCTTGCATTTTGAAAAGCATAGAAAAATTCACTGCCAAGGACTAGCTGGCCAACAGTAGCCCTAGGGAGAAATATTTCCATTCTCCCACCCAGCCTCTCTGCACCCATCCTCACAATGACATACACCATAGCGGAAGTAACCTATAACCTATGGTGGGAAAAGGAGTAACAAATGATAAAATGGGAAGGTGGGCAAGGGGAAAATAAATCGAGACTGCTACCCCACCACCTGAATGGAAGGGGACCCCAGCACAAGGAGGGGGCTTCAGCTACACTCCACAAACGTCCCCCGGTGTCTGAACCTGCCAGAAATCTCTTAGTCCATTTTCCTCTGGTTGGTAGGACTGTAGAGAAATTGTTTAATGTGTGTCTAGGGTATTGTTCATTGAGGAAAAAGTTCAGGGAGTAGATGACTAGAATTCATTCATCTCCACTCAAAAATTGGTTTTGGACACCTAAAATGAGCAAGGCCTTTAAAACTTCAAACAAACAACAAAAACCACTTTTCATTATAGACCATGTTCTTATTACCCATTGTTTTTTAAATTCCCTTACCCAGATTTGAAAAACGGAAAAACTACAAACTGGAAACAAGTTTAGAATACCTGGTTTATTGGGAAAACTTCATAATGAAAACTACAATTGGCTTTTTCCACAACTTACAAAATAATAATCTGATATTTAAAATGAATTGGTTTTCATTATGTAAGTAGAAATGGTAAAAAAAAATAGTAACCCATTTGATGCATCATATATATGCTATTCAGAGAAACTCAAATCCCCGAATTCTCCTGTGGCATGTTTTACATCAGACATTTGACATCTGTTTACCAAGAAAGACCAGGATTTTAACTATATGTAGGTTTCTGCTTACAGTTGCAAACTATCAGAAGCCTGTCTATATGATAGAGCCCAGATAAACCTGAGATTTAGAAAAGCGAGTCATTTATTCTCCTGAGGCTGTTTTAGTGGCACTTTTGTGACAGGAATGACCCTCCTGATGCTTTACTACACAACTTAACCAGATCTATCAGTCATGATAAATTAGACCCAGTCCATCTTTCAATCCAGTCTACTCTGGTTCTGAACATATAAACACAAAACACTACAGATTTATTAATATAGCATTTTCCCATATCCTAACCCTATAAAGAACTTTAAAGAGAAAATTTCGTCTAAATATTTCACACTTAAAGTAAAGCCTTACTAACTATGGCAACAGGTTTGGACCACGAAACAGTACCTTCCTAGATGACATACCGAGTCAACATGAAGCCTTAGCAAAAAGGAATGATTCAGGATATTAATGAGAAATTCTCACAAACGATATGCATTTAGGAAATGATTTTGCTTTCCTTAAATAGTCTGAAGGCTTAAAAATAAACTTTTTGTGTGTTTATTTTAGAATATTTGGTCATTAATAATTTGTAACATTATCTTCCTCTTATCCTTAGCCCTTAACAGACCCAGTGCATTCTATTTGGAAATAACAAGAACTTGATCAGATTATTAAGTCTTGGAAACCGCATTTTTACCTTATAAAGTGTTAAGTTTCATATTCATATTCTCTTCTAATTGTACTATAAATGCTACAGATAGATATAAGGAAATATTGGCATAGTATAGGTAATTAGTGAAAAGACACAACTTTCACAAAACATATTAAAAGATAAACATGAAACTATAACACTACTTAAAAAATATTTTCACCCAAATTATTTTAGCATTTTTGACTAGTTTAATCATATGAACACTGCCAAAAAATGGGTTCAAAGTCGCCTGGAGAAACAGAAGAGTTTCTTCTTCTGGAGTCCATCTCAGCAGCGGCGACTTTCTCCCATACTCATTCTCAAGTTAGGCAGATGTGTAGAAGTACCTGGGCTTGGCATTACCCAGAAGGTCATCTTCGTAGTTGGGGAGGCAGCAGAAGAAGAAGGCACAGCCAATCAGGATAATCGTGGCTGCCCACCCAAAGCCGTAGGCCCAGTTATAGATGTAAGTGACAGCAGGGTTGGCATGAAGGGCGAAGGTCTGGGTGTACTTCACGGGGTAAATTACCAGGGAGATGATCTGGAACACAGCTAAAGGGAAGAAAAAAATCCCAGGGTATGAATGCATACATGCATGAAGGAATAAATACACAGTAACGACAGATTAACTCCTTCCACCAAGTTTCTGCCTCGAAATAAGTATAAAATCTACCTGGAGGCAGGAGGAATCTGGTTAGGCAGAGGCCAAAAAAGATTCTTGACTACTGTGTGTAAGAGATGCCTGGCACTGAGCAGTATCACACACATATGCCAAATATGTGAAAAACACACACACACAAAAATAATTGGAGAGCCATTCTATATTACATAAGCATTATATATACTATAACAAAAAAGTACAAAACTGGCATACAATACAAAGCAGCACAGTAAAGAACAACCTATTTTTTTCATCTTTGTGTTTCCTATACCAAACACATACTTCATATGTTCAGTGTTAGCAAAAATTACATACATATACATATATATGTATATATACACACAGGCATGCACATATATACACACAGCCATGCACACATGACTCAACATTGATATTCAATAACAAATCACTGGAATATTCATTCAATAAGTAAATGACTAAATGAAACAATGAACTGATATTGAGAATGATCAAGGGGAGAATCCGCAGAGAAGCCTGCAGAGGACGTGGGAATCTGAAGAGGAAACAGACGTGGAGGGAGGGCAGGGGGAAGGGCATCGGGAGGTGCGGTGGGGACAGGAAAAATAAAAGCAGCAAATGATCACAGTGCTTAGGGAGGTGTGAGTGAGGATGTGGAAAGAAACACATGAAGATTTCTAAACTCTCTGGGATAATAGTCACATTATTACAATTATTAACCATTGTAATAGTATTTAAGTAATTTCAAACAAATTATAAATTTCAAACGATAATGAACATAATGTTCATTATCGAGTCTACTTCCGTGGTCTTTTTCAATGAACATGCATGATTTTATAAAGCTACAATGAGTATATACATGTGTGTTCTGCATCATTTTAACTTAATATTTATATGTACATTGCCATGTCAAAGGGTCTGATTTTAGCTCTTTCACCGTAAGACACTACTCTCCACAAGGAGGGACCAAGTAGCTGTGCCCGCCAGGAAGGTATCAGGAAATCTATAGTCCTCACCACCATTTTTCTACCATCTTAATTCTTTTCTACAGCTCCACAGATGTACCTTGAAGTAGTTTTCTTTTTCTTCTTCATTTTTTTTTCCACTGCTAGAAAGGCTATAGATGTTTCTGTATCTTCATTTGTTGCCTCTAATTCTTAACTAAACTAAAACATTCCTCTTGTAATTTACAAAGGACAATCTTAGGGCAAATCTTAAATATTTATCTACTTCTGGTATACTTTATTTTTTTTTTTATTTATTTTTTTTTTTTGAGACGGAGTCTCGCGCTGTGTCACCCAGGCTGGAGTGCAGTGGCGCGATCTCGGCTCACTGCAAGCTCCGCCTCCCAGGTTCAGGCCATTCTCCTGCCTCAGCCTCCGAGTAGCTGGGACTACAGGCGCCCGCCACCACGCCCGGCTAGTTTTTTTTTTTTTTTGTATTTTTAGTAGAGACGGGGTTTCACCATGTTAGCCAGGATGGTCTCGATCTCCTGACCTCGTGATCCGCCCGCCTCGGCCTCCCAAAGTGCTGGGATTACAGGCTTGAGCCACCGCGCCCGGCCTACTTCTGGTATACTTTAAATAGCAAACTCTTACTATTTAAGTTTGTCATTTGCTACCACATACTGTGTAAGATACAAAAGCAATGCTTTTCTACGTTGACTTCTAATTTTCTTGGTAATAAATATTAAATATTGCTATTTATCAATTCTGGCTCATCATATACAAAGTCCTTATAATAGTTTGGATTAATTTCTGCCTAATTTAAATTGTATCAGTGTTCAATTTTTCTGATGTTTAATGTAAGAATATATATAAAATTTAAAACAACTGTTTCTATGAAACATACCTTAAAAGTCAAATAGGCCTTATTCAACATTACCACTAAAAGTGTGTTGAGATTTCTAGGGTTTTTATTCTTCTAAATACATTTTCTGTTCTATTTTTCATACTCTTTAAAGGAAAGGATGAGTATTAAATTACAAAATGAAAATTCTAAGTTAAGCCAACTGTTAAGCTATAAATCTGTTGAAGCTCACTGAACTAATTTTCTTTACAACAGTAACTCTGCTACCCTGTCACTGTGGATGCCCACTGCTAGATCTTTTTGTTTTAATGCTACAAGAAAGCAATGGATAAGAGTGTTACTAGGATTTTTTTTTTATTGTGGTAAAATATACGTAACATTTATCATTTGCACTTTCAACTGTTCACTATAAGGGTACAATTTAGTGGCATTAAATAAATTCACAACGTTGTGTAACCATTACCACTGTCTATTCCCAAAACTTTTTCATCCATACATAAACTCAGTATCTCTTTAAAAATAACTCCCCATTCTTCCCTCCCCGCAGGGAGTAACTTTTATTCTGCTCCCTGTCTCTGTAAATTTGCCTATTCCAGGTAGCTCATGTAAATGAAATAATATATTTGTTCTCAGTCTGTGCCTGGCTTATTTCGCTTGGCATGTTTTCAAGGTCCATCATGTTATAGCATATATCAAAATTTCATTCCTTTTTATGGCTAAGTAATATTCCACTGTATGTATACACACACTCTGTTTGTCCGTGCATCTGCTGATGGACACTGGTTGTTTCCACCTTTGGGCTGTTGTGAATAGTGTTGCTATGAACATGGGTTACAAGTATCTTCAAGTTCTTGTTTTTAATTCTTTTGGATATATACTTAGGAGCGGAATGCTGGGTCATATAGTATTTACTAGGATTTTTTCAACTAACATTAATGTCTTAGTGTGTTATTTATTTATTTATTTATTTGAGATGGAGTCTCACTCTGTCACCCAGGCTGGAGTGCAGCGATGCATCTCGGCTCACTGCAACCTCCACCTCTCAGGTTCAAGTGATTCTCCTGCCTCAGCCTCCCATGTAGCTGGGATTATAGGTGTGCACCACCAAGCCCAGCTAATTTTTGTATTTTTAGTAGAGATGGGGTTTCACCATGTTGGCCAGGCTGGTCTCGAACTCCTGACCTCAAGTAATCTGCCTGCCTCGGCTTCCCAAAGTGCTGGGATTATAGGCATGAGCCACCACGCCTGGTCTTAGTGTGTTATTTCTAATGGTGATTTAAACTGGCATCTATGGAGTTTTCTAAGACATGTGAAAGGAAGATACATCAAGTGTGTTTCCTTGCTAGGGTCTCATAAATTTGAACTATAAAAATAACCAAGTAGAAATGAAAGTGGACACCAACCAGGTTCTTTATATGTTTTGTGATTCCAAGTCACTTCTGATTTTAAAATAATATTCAAAAAGCAAACTTTGAAAATATGAAGATCAAGAAGTTTATTTTTAATGAAGAGAAACTGTCAGATGTGCCGTGAAGAGAGCAGGGCTGTGTATGGACCAGCCGGTTTTCTGAGGCACTCCTCCTACCTCACCTGTGCTGCCCACAGCTCTATGAACTTAACTCTCCTAAGCTCAGGGAACCAGCACAAAATGGCCTTCCTCCTGGTTCATGCATGATCATACAGACCCCTTCGAGTCATAAGGCTTCCGACCTGTTTCCAAGACCATCTGCTCACTTTGTATTTGTACCTCGGGTCTGTAGCTTGAATGTCTGCTTTGGTCCCGTAAGCCTAAACTGGTAAGAAATGACCTGTGGCCTCGCTTTGCCGCTATCAACACCTTCTCTTTCTTCCCTGCTCGGGAAGTCCAGTTTTACTTCTGAATCTAACTCTGTGGCTAGGGTCCTGCCCTTGACAGATTTCCTTAGTGCCACATACCTGACTACAATTTCCAATAATTCTTCTCCTAAAATCCTAGTTCTTGTACTCCATCAGTAAGTGTTCACGCTGGGCCCTGCATACGTGAATAACTAAATTTCCTCACATCACCCATGTCTGGACCACTATCTCCCCACACAGGCACTATGCTGCAGATTCCCGTTCCGGCCCCTCCCAGGGTCTTCCCTCCCACGGCAGAGCACCATTTCATGACCCACATCATAAGATCACGAGACTCTTTCAACAAGGGAAATAGTTCAGGGGCGTTCAGGTCCCCTCAGCAGGGGGCTCACAGCAGGCCTGGGCTGGGGGCCACAATGGAGAGCACTGCTTTTCCAAGGCTGACATAGCCTAGTTTCTTGGGTAGAGGAGTCAGTGGATAGGGCCCCTTAAGAGAGAGAGGGGCATGTAGAGTGACAACCCTTGTCACTTGGATGGGGAGTACAGAACACTGCATGAGCCACAGGAGGAAAGGGACGCAGATCTTAAAACACTTCTCTCCTCTGTTACTTCTACCCTAGTGATACATTTTCCAAGAACAGACTAGACACTGTAACAGTCATGGGTCTTCTTTGTGGAATTGACCGTTACTAAGCTGATGCCCACTGAAGGCATAAATGAAGAATTGCTGACACACAATCTTACCAGCCAAGGCAAGGAGACCTCCAATCACTCTTAGGAAGACAAGCATCTGGGGTCCACAGAGGGCGAAGAAGGAGAGGATGAAACAGATCACCAGGATGATGAAGCCACAGAAGAGCATGGCAGCCGCTGCTCTACCCCATGCTGCAAGAAAAAAAGAAACAGCAATTAACAAGACAGACATACCAAGTTTAAAAATTTCTTATTGTAGTATCAATATAGTTTTTGGCTTTTTTCCCCTACCAGTTGTATTTGGATGGAAGGACAGTTTTTCTTTTGACAATACTTAAGCATCTCCATATTTTAAGGGAAGAACAGGCAATTCATATGTAGGACGTTAATATACTGAGACTCAGAAATGTCTTTTCCCCCTCAGTTTTTGGCAAAAGTTTACATCTCTGAAATTAAAATCAAACTTCATTAATCTGTTTCTCATGTGATAAGTTTGCCACATAATGGGTATAAGGTTCACCCAAGTTCTAACACAACATGATCATAATAAACAACATTTTTGGTACTGAATAATCCAGATTATAAACTCCAGGAAATGTTTTTGAATATCTTTAAGGGATCTTTGTTTCATATTAATGTTTGGTTCCATACAAAAATAATCATGAAAAAATATATTTATGACTAGGCAGAGGTGTTAAATAAAACAATTTAAGCGTGGAGAAGTAGCTCTGATCTTATAACAAGCTTATAACTAGCTTATAACAAGATCTTATAACAAGCTTGGGAGCAAACCACTTTCCTAAATTTCTGCCTAAATTTTAATTTCTTAAGTATTCAAAATGTATCTTACAATAGATTTTAATTATTTATCTTTGCCCCAAAAAAGAATCAGGATTTGATGGCAATCAAGTTCTAGGTTTGAAGACCTACATGGGCACCTCCAGCCCTGAGTCATTCTATTCTGCACTGAGGAAATACAGAGATCCATGCTATCACACGAATGATTCTAGTCAACAACGCCTATTGTTCAACCCACCCTCATTGTTAAAACCTCTTTACACACAACCTTGCCTCTAGTGGTAACACCTAATAACATTCAGAACATGCATGAGCTTACTGAATCCTCACAACAACTTTTTTTTCCGTTTTATTTTTATTTATATATATATTTTAATTTCAGTAGTTTTTGGGGTACAAGTGGTTTTCGGTTACAGGGATGAATTGTATGATGGTGGAGATTTTAGTGCCCCCGTTACCTGAGTAGTGTAAATCTCATAATAACTTCTTAAAGTGCACACTGCTATTGTTTCTATTTTAGAAATGAAGGATATACTTAGAGTTCAAATAGCCTGACCATAGCCACACAGCTAGTAAATGGTTTAGACAGTTTGATTTCAGCCTGTTTGAATCTAAAACATGACTTTTAAAAAATAATTTACACACTATAAAGTTCGCCCTTTTAAAGTGTATAATCCAGTGGTTTTTACTGTATTCACAGCATTATGCAACCATCTCTACTAACAATCCAGAATATTTTCATCGCCCCAGAAAGAAACCCCGTGCCCATTAGCAGTCACCCTCCATCCCCTCTTCCTCCAGCTTCTCGCAACCACAAATCTACTTTCTGTGTCTATACATTTGCCGATTTGGGACCTTTCATATAAATGGAATATCATATACTACGTGGCCTTTTGTGACTGGCTTCTTTCACTGAGTGTGGTATGATGCAGTTCGTCACGTTATAGCATCAATCAATACTTCATTCTTTTCAATGGCTGATTAATATTCTGTGGTATGAATATACCACTTTAGTCTATGCGTTCATTTGCTGGTGGAAGATTGTGCACTCTTAACCTATTAGCCTTCACTGTATTTGAAAAGGAGAGTCATGAGTCACATGTCCTCCGCCTTGACATTACTCTTACTCTGTAACACAGCACAGCTGACAGTATTTGTCCTCCTTTAATTCTACGTCGATTGACTGGTCAAGGTGAAATGAAGATGGAGGCTGGCAGAAAGAGCAAGGGTGTTGGAGCTGCTGGACCTCATTTGGACCCTGCCTCTGCCCCGTTGGCCATACTTCAGTCTCTGCATCTGTTAACCACGGCTACAAACGCTTGTTCCAAGATGATGGCGAGGAAGCACACTCCTGTAGTATCAGTGACTAACTCCCCAGCCCTCACTACTCCAAACATTCCTCCTGTGTCCCTGTGACTTTTCTCCAGTACCTCATGTCTTTATTTTCTTCTACATTTGCGAGCTTCTGCACCATCCCATAAAGATTGTTCCTCAGTCATCTGATGCATTTTTCTCTCTTCATCTGTTAGAGACAAACCTGAGCTAAGGCTCCACATGCCCTTCTCCAACTCCCATGCACCTTCCAGGTCTTCCTCTAGATTCATGAATGACTGGGGCACAATAGATTATTAAGGAGATAAAACATTTTTCTGTCCTAGAAACACTGTTTTCACACAAATTAGGTCAGGATGGGGCTGAGACTGTACCTGATTTGGCCTAGTTTTATATGGACAATTTTTATTACTTTCCTCCAAATCTTCTAGCTCTTCCTGTCAGACCACTGAGAGATTTGAGAGATAAGGTTAAAATGGGAACATTTTATTTTAAAATAGAAAGGAATAAAGCCCAAATGTTAAACTTAGTAAGCCTCTTTTCTCACTTTTGCCTCATTCTTCAAGATAACTTTTAAGAGAAGAGGGACCATGCTTTGGAAAGAATATTAATTAATCAGACCTCTCTAAGTACAGCCCATAGACCACAAAGGCAAAATAAGCAGTAGTGCTCCTTAAAATGATACTCATTCCTGTGCCTCCCTCCAGACCTACGGAATCAGAGCTTGAGTGGTAGTACCCAAGAATCTGCATTTTATTAGTGTTTCTTATATCCATAAAGTTTGAGAACAACTTAGATGATTAAAGTCCTTATTAAAACAGATGCAGCACTATCAAAAAGGTTCGTATAACTTTAAGTATGTGACCCACTGTCAATTATAGTTTCATTTCTTTAGATTTTTTTAAATGGCCACTGGTAATCATTAAGTTCAATGAAGCCCAATAGTTAAATCAAATAAGCAAAAACATTATTTTAATTTTATGAGTTCACAAGTTTGAAACTGCAATGAAAGGAAACATATCTATATATGCATGTGAAATAATGCAAACATAATAAAAATCATTGCATGGCAGAATTTTCAATAAAAACAGGCAAAACCTCCTAACAAGGAACGTATTTCAATAACTAAACTTTTACAATCACAGATAAAGGTTTGAAAAATCTAGCCAAATAAATTATGTATGATATTTCTGTAAAGAGTAATATTAACAATTTTACTTATTTGAGGAAAATTAACATAAAAAGATTATTACTATTATACTTCCTCTAACATTATAGCTGAAGTATAATTTATGCTTAGTTTCCAGTGCTTGGAAGGAATTAAACCAAAGAAATGGCAAGCCAATTCACCTAACCTAAAGCCAAGACGTGAATGTAAATATAGGAATATTTTAAGAACTTTTCCCATGCTATCTTAAAACAATTCAGTTAATGTCTTGCTTATTTAAAGTGCTGAGTCTAAAGAAAATCAAAATGGAAAATTAAACAACATTTTGTCTTGAGAAAGACTGCCTTGGAAATAGAACGTGTAAAACCTGCTCCTTGCATCACGGAAACACCCACATTGAATCACTTAACTATCATTTAAGACAGAAATCTTGGCACAGTTCTAAAGATCCTGACTGATGAATAACAGACGTCTTCAAGTAAAGTAATCTGCCTTCTCATGTCAATGACCATTTAGACCATACCAGGTCTGAGCAGGGTCCTTCCAGCCCACCGTTCTGTCTGAGAAGAGGCTTTTCAGATGCAGACACTTAGAACCTGGGTATTCTCCATGACCTACATTTTGAAAAGTTAATCACTTTACGCCCTAGGTAGCTATGGTCTCACTTAGTTACCCAGAATGAGCCTACTATCTACAAACTGACCAAACCCTTTAGGAGCTGTTTATATTTTTATATTATATCATGGTCTAAATTCTATCCTATTTACCAACCCCACTGGAAAACATCAATTTTTAGAACTTGTCCTAAAGCTACATCTTTCATGATTCAATAGATGGTCCTCAGTTTTTCAAAGAGAGACTGTCCATCTTTATCTAATATGAACATAAGTTTGTCTTTCATTACTATTTTATATACCAAATTTGTGTGTGTGTGTGTGTGTGTGTAAGTGTATGGGAGAGAGTAGAAAGGATTCTCATTGTCAACTGTCATGCTTTGGATTAAGACCACAAAAGCATTCAGTACTCCAGGTAAATAGATGCTGCATTTCTGTGTAGGAAAGTTTTGTTTGTTTGTTTTATTTTCTTAAGGGAAGAGCAATTTGGTGTCCTAACTTTATTTTCTAAGTGCCACTTGGAAAAGTTCATGTAATCAAAGAAACCAACAGCATTAAAATTTAAGTGATATTCATTAGATGAACAATAGCTTATCAAAGTTTCCTAGCCCTTGCAAAGATTCAACATCAAATCAAGAACATGGAAACCAACGTGTTTTAACGTCACCAACAAAACTGAGTTTTTCCTAGGAAGGGTTTTTAAGTTTTTTGTATGAGAAAGCATGCTATATTGTTTTCCAGAAATTACATACAAAAAAACCCAAAATGTTACAAGGCTAGTAAGATCAACTAATAAGAGCAAAAAAGTAAAAATAAATAAATACCTTAAATGTCGAGCTAGAAATAGGCCAGCCGTGGTAGCTCATGCCTGTAAGCCCAGCACTTTAGAGGGCTGAGACAGGTCACGTGAGGTCGGGAGTTCGAGACCAGCCTGGCCAACATGGTGAGACCCCCCATCTCTACTAAAAATACAAAAATTAACTGGGTGTGTCTGTAGTCCCAGCTACTCAGGAGGCTGAGGCATGAGAATCGCTTGCACCTGGGAGGCGGAGGTTGCAGTGAGCCGAGATCGTGCCACTGCACTCCAGCCTGAGCAATAGAGGGAGACTCTGTCTCAAAAAAAAGGTCAAGCTAGAAATGATAAACTGAAGCTTGAGAAAATAAAATAAACTTTTATTTTGAGACAAGAAGAACGTCATTAATATTTTTTAAATTGTTGGTAATACTTTGGAGACGATCACTAATTTTCCCCCTAAAGGTAGTCCTCCTCTTCATGAATCTGCTGCATTCTTCAGTCGTTTTAAACGTGGCCTACCCTCTTACTTGATGTCCTTATGACACTAATGTGGCACCCAGCCAGAGTCCAGTCTCTTTCCAGAATACAGGATTCATCTGTCAATAATACCAAAGATTCTGTATTTTATGACACTAATGTGGCACCCAACCAGAGTCCAGTCCCTTTCCAGAATACAGGATTCATCTGTCAATAATATTAAAGATTCTGTATCATCCAAGATTTTGTCAGATTCTTCACACTGTTTCTATAACGCTCTTTAAGCCAAACATAGGCGGAACTGAAAACTGGATAAAACCACAGTTCAAGAAATAAAAAAGATCCTGCCTACAACTAAATGTAAGCATGGGAGAATGATGTATTCAAAAATATAGTTTTGCATATTCAATGAGGAGGTAATCTGCAGTGATTTGGCCAGTGCTTCTGAAACTTAAAAGTGCTTACCTCCTCCGGGATAGTTAAAATGCAGATTCCGATTCCTAGGCCAGCACAAGACACTGGACGTCCAACAACCACCCAGATAATTCTGCTGCACTGGTTTGTGACACTTTGAGCAGCAAAACCCTAGAGGACAACTCATAATAGGCCCCCCAAAAAATACATAAATAGACACCATTCTGCAGAAGTTCAGGAAGGCAGTTAAATGGCTCAACAGAGAGATGGCAGGGAGAATACATGGGAGAGCATTCCACAGCTGGTGTGAGATTCTTTACATGCTCTGCATGGTCTCATGAACCTGACTACTCCATTGCTCTCTGTTACTTTAACCCTTAATAACCTTCTTTCAGACGATTTATCTAATCAACAAGAGGAGAAGTCATTCTATACAGGATGGGGTGAAAACAGGAAAAGTCAATCTAAAGACAAGATAACTAGCAGTGAACCTGGGATCTACCCTCAAATATTTGAACATCTGTCAATGAAAGAAGACTGGAAAGTAGGAATTACACAGCTCTGTCAGTTTAAGAGAAGTACTTGGAAACAAACTATCATCCAGGGAACAGAACTAAGTTGTTGAATAAGGGACGAAGCTTAGTCACGGGTGCTAAGGATGGGTGCGGGCTTTGGTGAAAGCTCGAATCTGGTGTACTTTAATTCCCTTCTAATTATAACATCCCAGTAGTCTGCATCCCTTTACAGGACAAACACAAGTTAGGGGACACTGAGAAAAACTGAGGCTGTCTACGGTGGCTACTGCTGAGAGAGGCACATGTGGAATGAATGGCCTGGACTAGATTACTGGGTCCTAAACATTCTAGATTTTATAAATCATACGTACTTTTAAAAATTATTAAATCAATAGAGTAGCCAACTTTTTATTTTTTGCTGTGTAAGGACTTGAATGCATACATGCTCATGCAAAGAGTAATCTGTCTGCTAATGCCTAATTTCATAAATTAGGAACAGTTTTTTGTTTTGTTTTGTTTTTGAGACAGAGTCTCGCTCTGTTGCCGAGGCTGGAGTGTAGTGGCATGATCTGGGCTTACTGCAGCCTCCGCCTCTCGGGTTCAAGCAATTCTCCTGCCTCAGCCTCCCGAGTAGCTGGAATTACAGGCGCCCGCCACCATGCCCGGCTGATTTTTTTGAATTTTTTTTGTATTTTTTTTTTTTGAGACGGAGTCTCACTCTGTGCCCCAGGCTGGAGTGCAGTGGCGCAAACTCGGCTCACTCCAAACTCCGCCTCCCAGGTTCATGCCATTCTCCTGCCTCAGCCTCCTGAGTAGCTGGACTACAGGTGCCCGCCACCACGCCCGGCTCATTTTTTGTATTTCTAGTAGAGACAGGGTTTCACCATGTTGGCCAGGCTGGTTTCTAACTCCTGACCTTAAGTGAGCTGCCCGCCTCGGCCTCCCTGAGTGCTAGGATTACAGGCGTGAGCCACCGCACCCAGCCAGGAACAGTTTAATACCTTTCACTACCCAGTTCCCACTGAAAAAACCACAAGGGCATGATCTCAAAATGAAGTCCTTTCAATCGCAGTCTCCAACCTTTTTGGCACCAGGGACCAGTTTTATGGAAGAAAATTTTTCCACAGACTGGGGTTGGGGTGTGGTTTTGGGATGATTCAAGGGTATTACCTTTATTATACACTTTATTTCTAGTATTATTACACTGTATTATATATAATGAAATAATTACACAACTCACCATAATGTAGAATCAGTGGAAGTAACGGTCTGTGGTCTCAGGGTTGGGGACCCCTGCTTTAAGAGGAATTTAGACTAATGTAAACTATTGACTTGTACTTACTTTTCTTATTTATTGTGCATTTGAGAGCCACAGGGCTAACTGACCTAAAACTATTTCATGTAATACTGATTCTTTGACTTGTCCAACAGTGATTTCATGTTAAAAACAAACAAAATATCGATGCGTTTGCAGTATGCAAAGGGTGGCTTTGGTTAAAAAACAACAACAACAACAACAACGGAGGCTTTGTACTTCCCAGTTTGGATTCAAGGCAAATACTCGTCAATCCTCACTGACTCCCTGTTTCACTCTGGTGCACAAACTTATCGCCATTATTCTCCACTTGAACAAGCTGGAGCTTGCCTGCGATTTGAAATCTACACAGCTGAGGCCGAAAATATCCTCCTGATGTATTCTTTCTTAAAAACTGGAAAAGAAGGTGCCAGCGGTGCAAAACTAGTGTGAGTGAACATACATTTAAATTTCACATTTTATTTATACGTGAAATTTGAATGATTTCAATCATTAATCCATAGATTTTCTTTTCCTGTTTTGACAAATATAAATCATGATTTTTAAAAAAATCAAATAATGTTTTAAGCTGGGTGTTAATTTAGCTGGTACTATCATGTCAAAGAAAGTATTCAGCAAATAATTTGGCTCATTCATAAGGGAAAATGAGGTGATTTGGTCATCTGAAATTCTTAAACTGTCAGTAACAGTGAAAAATATAACATTCTGCTTTTTATATAGTTCTAAGGATTTATCTTTATAAAAACATCCATACTCATTAGGATTATTGTCAATATTTGCCAGGAATAACCTGTGTCTTTACTACCAAAATGAATATACTGTTATGAACATCATCTAATAAGAGAGGTGCTGAAACAGTTCGTAATAAAAAGACTTTCTTAATAGTTACAACGGTAAATCAAAATATTTATTGCCTAGTACATATGAAGTTTTTCAAAGTGGATGTACACACTCAGTTCTCTATATGGAGATCTCATTTTAATCAGAGCCATCAACCTTATTCCTTGTTGCACAAGATACTGTGTGTTTGTGCATATGTGGGAGTGTGTGTAAACTGCTTACTTCATTTTAGATAAAGTACAAGCTCATGTAAATATATGGTTTTCAGTAAGGCCTTACTGAGGCTATCTGAAAATCTAGAGTTCATAGACTCCTAGATAATCACCTTACAGTGTCGTTATACACAGCTTCTACAATTGTGAGGCCAAACTAGCCAATGTGCATGTGGCGATGAGCACAGAAGTATAACAAACACTTAAACTCATCTTTGACTAAAACAGCCAGGGGTAGCTCCGTATCTGCTGTCTTCTTCCCACAATCACCTCATGACAGCAGATCCCAGATTCATGATTTGATTCTAGATCTTCAGCAAGAGCCGTGTGTGTGTGTGTGTGTGTGTGTGTGTGTGTGTGTGTAATGCATTACTGGCACTTAATTACCTTTGCAAAGGTAGCAGGAATAATTAAATTGAGTTGTTAAAGCTACTACCATTTACGAAAATCAGTCATGCTGCATTATAAAGAGATTTTTCAAGACCCACTTAGAAAATCGAGCTTTTCTAAGGACCAATTTCTATGTCAAACTGAATTATAAACTATACACTGGTTAGTGTTTTCTTTACAATGAAAAAAATTAACATTTAGACTTGTAATTAAAAATTCAACCAAACTAAGAAAAAAAGACCTGCTTACTGCCTTCCATATACAAAGCAATGTATCAGTCTAAGGTGGAACAGCCACACCCTAAAAAGGTGAGCTCATCCTGCAAGCCAAGAAAAATAAAAATGGCATTGTGCATGTTTCACAACAGGGCTGTGGTCACAGCCAGAGCTTTGCAGGTGAAATCATGTCCCGGCAGTAGCACTGATCATAGTTCTGCCAATATCCGCCCCCCCAGTCGAAGGCACACTAACCTCACTTTATATGTGGAGGATTACTGCGTATACTTTGGGTCTGCATTAGTCTTTGGAGTAGGGTATAATTATCAAAGTATGTTTAAAAACACAAACGCAGATCTGTTAGGTCCCCTACAAGACTGAGTTCAGATGCATTTTCACTAGAAGATAGAGGTACATTATTTCAAAAAACAATGAATTCCCTTTAAAAACCTAAAAGACTGGAGATGATACAGACCTGAACTGGCGCAGTGTTTGTATGGGTTTTCAGAGAAGAAAACACACAAACTGCAAGGAAAGCTGGAATTTTCTGCAGTGTTTACATTTTATTACCCGGCTAATGGGGACCATGCTTGCTTCTGTGGGGGAAGTTCATCATGAGGACGTCCAAAAGATTACACAAAAGAAAGGGCACTAGGCTGCTGATATAGTACCCCAGAAACACAAATAAACAGGATTGGGTTGGAAGCCCTGGGCCACTTCAAAGAAAGAATCAAGTAAATGATAATAGTAAGAATTGAAAACAGGCAGGGTAGATTGCTTTCTCTGTTTAAAACTATTAAACCCAGTAGGTAAAGCCCATTTGGCTTTAAGGTTTTATTAGGCTCTCACAGCCCCCCATCTCTCCCACACACATTGCTAATCACAGTAGACCCCAGCTGTGATTCCCGTCCACCCCTAGGCAAGGAGAGGGGGCTTCCCACTGTGAAAGAAAATGCCATTTCAAACAAGCACCACGCTCCAATCCTGACTATCAGCAAGGCAAGCAGGGAGCTTCCTCCATGCTGGGAAAATGGCACACCCCAGGTACATTACATTTGCCAACTCTGCTTCACTTCGCGGGTGTAGGGAATGTGTTTGCTTTTTAGATTTCAAATCAGATTAAAATAATTAAGTTTTCTAAACAGCAATGCCATGCTTAAGCCAAAGGACACTCCCTAGAACAAGAGCTAACAAGAACTAGCCAGACCGGTAAAAAAAGACTGAAGTAGCTATTGAAATCGTTAACTGCTAAAACTGCCTGAAGGGGTTTTTTTTTAATGGGAACGTTTTTTTCAGCTATATCAAGTTGAACGAATCCACTGATATTAGGGGAGGCACGTTATTTCAATATTTATATTTTAATCATAAGAAGAAACAGGAGGAAGAGAAATTTCAGGTCTCCAAGAAACTTTGTTCATTAGATTTACTCATCTAAACTTGCAATGCTTGAAATAATCTTTCGTACGTAACTGATAAAACCCAGGAAAAAAAAAAACTATACAGTTTGAACTAGGGCCATTTCTTTCTTTTCCTTTTTTTTTTTTTTTCCTGTTTCTGAGCTTGGTGTTAGCCACCCAAAGCTACCGCTGCTGCATTTGGTTCAGGTCGGATGCATGAGCCCCAGCTCGCCCTAAACAGGCATTCTGAAAGGCACCGGCTCCCCCTGACCCTGTGAGGGCCCACCACGCGCTGCGGCTTTTGCAGGCCGCAGCCCCGAGGGCTTCCTGGAGGCGGCGGCGGCGGCGGGCTGGCACTCACCGTACTCCATGAGGCTCTGACAGCCCTCCTCGTAGGACCCGCTGCCGCCACCCTCTTGGGAACATTTCCACCACAGCGAGGACGTCTGGATGTGGTCGCTCGACTGCAACCAGCCGCGGCCGGCCAGCGCGATGATGTCGAAGGCGATGGCGCTGAGTAGGAGCAGGGGCAGGATCCAGCGGCAGCGCTCGCAGGCCAGGCCGCAGCGGATCATGTTGACGGACGGCGCGGGGCCGAGCGGAGTGGAGCGGGCGGAGTGGAGCGGGCGGAGGAGCGCGCGGGACGGGCGGCAGCGGAGAGTGGCCTGAGAGCGCGAGCGCCGCCACAAAAGTGAAGAGGCCGCAGGGAGGCGGCTCCCGAGGACGCCGCTCCGGGCGGCCCCACCTAGATTCCGGTGACTCAGAGCGCGCCCGCCCCGACCTGCCGGCCCGGCCGGGGCGGGCGGGGCCGCTGGTAAACAGGCGGGGCTGGGGTGACACCGGGCGGCGGCGGAAGGCGGCCCGAGGGTCCCACGCGTCCCCCGAGCCTCCAGTCCCGCTCGCCTGGTCCTCTCCAGGCGCGTGTTTTGTCTTCCTGGCGCACCAACATATACACCTGTTTATCTGCACAGCGCCAGCCTAATATCTGACCCCTGATGTCGCGTCGTGGCGCGGTGGTCAGCAATGCCATATTTGAGTTTTCAGCAGTGTGAGATGGGTGTTCTAATTGCACCTGTGGATAAAGGCTGCACTCCTTTGGACGCGTGCACCCAAACCCAGAAGCCCGTCCCAAACCCAGGAGCCCGTCCCTGACCCCTGCTGACACAGGTGATCCCTTTCTCCTAGGCTCCACCTTTGCACCTTGGACCTTGGCTCCCCGGGTACTCTTACCTCTTTGCATGCTGTTCTTTCCTGCTGGATTGCCAGCTTTTGGAAAGCGGAGGCTATGCTGAATTTATCTGTGTATCCCTAGTGTCCAGCACTGTGTCTGGATCTCAAGGGAAGCTCAGTGAATTTGATGAATGAACATGTAATTTAACAAATGCTCGCTTCCTTTCGGAAAGGCTTCATCTGGCTTCCCCAGATAATTTCATGTCGCCTCTGCTGCAGTCCACTTCCTATCACGAATCTCTACCTGTTTAAACTGCACTCTTTCTAATCTTCATTTACTATTTTGAGGTTTTTCCAAATAAAAATCATACATCAGCATGCAACTTGCATTTAGAATCCCCCCCTCGGTGTCCTGGGCTAGCTCCCGTCAACGTCCTGACTCTTCAGGTGTGGCAGGGAGGGTGGGGTGGCAGCCAGGTGTGCCGCTGAGGACAACGGAGTTCTCAGTGTCAGGCATCTCGGTGGCCTTGGGAAAATCACTGAAACATCTTATGGGGGTCATGTACCTCCAAAGATTTCTTCTGAATCCCCTACGTTTTCTGTTAATTTAATATAAAAGTGGGAACTACTTAAAAAATATTTAAAATTGTATTCCAATTTGATATTCTCAATAGAAACAGAATACTATTTTGACTTATGCCATTTTCTGACAATTCTTGAGGATAAATAAAAGCAGGGATAAAGTATCTGAAAACACATGAAATAATTTCCCAAGCCTTCATTTTACATAATTCAAGTTTTACATAAACCACATCCTATATTTTTATTACAGGTAAATATTTTCACTTTCAAAGAACACAAGAGGGTGTTCTGCCAAAAATTAACTTTGTATCGTGGAAGTTGTGTGAAGAAAATTGTGATATTTATATTCTCAGGGTTTTCAAAAGTAATGAAGATATTTGTTTAATTAGCTATGTATATTTGTGAGAAAAAATTTTCTTATAAGTCAAATACTGACCAGAAGCAAAGTGGCTTCAGACAAAATGAGAGTTTCGCAGGCGTCTTAATATCTCTGAATAATTTTGGACTTGATATATATAATTTCTGTTATTCAATGAAACCATTTCCGATGGGCTTGAGAAAAAGAGCTCATCAATGCTGAGGTGAACACGAGATTAGCTCTTCACAATTTCTGGAAGAGACCACATCGACCCTAGTGGGTTTCCAACAATAACTTACCCAGCATGTGGTGTGGACTGTGCAATCGGATGGTTCAGGTTTAAATGCTTTCTCATATTCGCTGTGTGACACTGGGCAGGTTACTTCAGTTTTTTGTGCCCCCGTTTCCTCATCTGTAAGACAGACAGTGCTAACTTCAGTGTTTTAATGAGTGTTAAAAGAGCAAATATATCTAAAGTGCTCAAGATAGTGCCTGTATATGGTAAGGATTGATGATGATGATTTTTCATACAGGTTTTCCACTTTAGAAGATTGAAAGAGGGGAATTTCCATGTTTCTAAAGGGCAAATTCTATAGGTGAATACCAACTGTAAGTGACTAAGTTATTTTAGACAATGCAATCATTCATCCTAGTCATATTCATAAAATGATGGCTCATAGAAAACAGTAGGCAGTTGGATAGTTCCCCCTGTTGGACAATGTAGGGATTACGCCTGAGCACTGAGCACTTGGTGAAAATGTAAATTGTACCTAAAGAAAGCTTTTTTTAAATTGAGGCTTGACTGACATACAAAAAAGTGTATATATTTAATATATACAACTTGACAAATTTGAAGATAAGTACATACCCATGAAACTATCACCATAAAGAAAAAGGTTTTATTTTTCTAACTTGGGGTTATCTGTTACCAACAAAAATACATAAATATATAATTTCAAAAATAAAAATTGGTAGAAAGTAATAGTAATAATACTAATAGCAGCTAACAAACATCTGCTGGAGTTTACTATGTCCCAGTGGGTATTTCACATCCACCTTATGAGGTACGTACCAGCATCTCCTTCATTTACACAAGGGATTGAGGCACAAATAAGTGACTTGCCCAAGACCATGCAGTCACGGAGTGGCAAAGCCAGGCTTCAACCTAGGCAGCCGGACAGCAGAGACAGTGCTATTCATCACAGTAAGCACTCGTAAGAGTTTATGTATGTATGCAAATGTCTCCTTCTTTCTTCCCTTCTTTTGGTCCTTGTAAACACCCAAACTGCTCCTAGTCATCTCCCAAGCTGCAGTGACACGATCCCCCTGCCACTGTTCTGGGCATCTCTGTAGGACCTTTAGGCCTTTGACATGGTTCTCTTGTGGCTGTCCAGTTGAGTCCATGGATGAAGTACCCTCCAGTGGATATGGAGTGACTGAGTCTCCTCAGGATGTGGCAAATACTTCCACTGTCAACCATTTGGCAAAGATGCCGGGCCTTATTTTGTCACATTGAACATTGATGAGATCATGTGATAGCTGTGGACCACTGAGAGTCCCTAACAATAGCGTAGCCTGAGTTAGAACCATAGCCATGATCCAGAAAACCGAGAGTATCCTATGTAAATTAACTGTGACTATGAAGACACAGTAAACGTCAACCCAGGATTCTTCCACCTCACCCACCCAGTCCTGCTCCTCTGACCTGATGAACACCTACTGACCCCTTGACCTCAGCAAAATGTCACTTCCACAGAAAGCCCCCAAGTAGATTAAGTTCCTGTTACACATCCTCAAAGTCCTGTATGTCTTTCCTTCCAAACTTTTCTCACAATTTTAATTATATATTTATTCTGAATAATTTTTATCCACTCCCACTGCAATGTAAATTCGATGTTGACAAAAGTGTCATATGTTACCTCTCACCACTGTGTGCACAGCACCGAGTGCCTGGAACATAATCAAATTCCGAGAAACGCTTGTCAAATGAACATGAGAATCTGTCTAGACTCAAAATAACTCACAGGGTCTCTGAGCACTCTTCCTTTTAGAAGGTCTTATTGTTAAAATTGTCATCCTTATTCTATCTCAGCATAATATCCTATGATTTTTTCCCCTTGAAATCATTGACAAATAGTAAGTCGTTAAGTGGAGACTCACCCTTCTTTCATTCCCCCATCACTCATGTCCGGCATTTCTTCTCTTTGGCTGGCTGAACATCTCTTGTTATTTTAACTTTTTCTGTTTCTTTGTCAATGTCTTGGCTCTTCTCTGAACAACTCCTAGATTTTAATTTCACTCATAATATGTGGTGCCCAGAATTAAACCTAGCACTCAGGGTGTGATTTCAGCAGTGGTGAAGAAAGAGACCTTTTGTCTCCCTCAGAGCAGATACGACACCTCTAGTAATAGAGTCCAGGTATGCACTTTTTTTTTGGTTGGTCTACACAGATATCCATCATAGTAAACTTGTGCTTAACTAAAACCTCGCGGATGTGATTACTTGTGTAGTTCATATTGTAGATTAGTGCTTTTCTTATGATAAAATTGTTTTTATCCCTGTCATATGTCATCATTAGAATGACCATGATGCTGGCCTGCCAGATCTCCATCAATCTTTGTTCCTTTGGGACATTTGCTCCTTATTGCTGCTGCTTATTTTGTGGACATGTCTTCCATATATACTCATACAAGTCACTGATACCATTGTATTGTAAAAAGGACCAGGACTTCATAGTTCATTACTTGACACTTCATTGCACACAGACAACTCTCGCTGTTGGACAACACTCCTATTTTTGGGACATAAACACCTGTGAAACCAGAGTGAGCCACAGAAGGCAGTAGAAAGCTTCTCTAGGGAGGTGGGACTTTAGTCTTGCACAAGACACAAAGGAAGGGGACTACTTTCCAGATTAAGTGGCCACCTTGGGTGAAGGCATGGGTTTGGGAATGGCTGTATTTTTTTTTTCTTTGAGACGGAGTCTCGCTCTGTCACCCAGGCTGGAGTGCAGTGGCGCAATCTCGGCTCACTGCAAGCTCCGCCTCCCGGATTCACGCCATTCTCCTGCCTCAGCCTCCCGAGTAGCTGGGACTACAGGCGCCCGCCACCGCGCCCGGCTAATTTTTTGTATTTTTAGTGGAGACGGGGTTTCACCGTGTTAGCCAAGATGGTCTCGATCTCCTGACCTTGTGATCCGCTCGCCTCGGCCTCCCAAAGTGCTGGGATTACAGGCGTGAGCCACCGCGCCCGGCGGGAATGGCTGTATTTTTTAAGGTGTTTTATTTTTCTTTTCAGATAATGACTTTACCAGTGAACATAACTAGCCTGTAATTCAGCATTCTAAATTATGGAGACTTTTAGAAATGCAAATCTAAGGAGGGTAATACCTTTAGCCAAATTGCAAACTGCTGGCAAATCAGTTCAGTGCTCTGTAACACAATATATTGTCATGTTTTTGTTACCATCATTTGTCAATTCAGTGATAACTTACAATGCAAAAATATCATTGGAATACCAAATAAAAGCATCGCTTTTTTTTTTTATGGTAGAGCCAGTTATTTTATACAAGTTAATATGACTTTTGAAGTTACACAGTTCCCTTCTTTTAGAGTGAGTTAGATCCTACAAACTGCTGGAGGTCCTTGCTTCAGGGCAATTGTGTGTGTGTAAAAGGTAGCTCTCCTTTATTCTGGGGTTCCTCTAAAGCAAGATAAAGACCCATGGATAAAAAGACTTAAAATTCTGCCTTGAGGAAATTCAACATGCTAATACCAGTTTCAGGTTAAAATCATTTTTAAAATATTAAGTCTTTCCATAAATAATGGGACTGACAGCGGACATGGTGACTCATGCCTGTAGTCCCAGTACTTTGAGAGGATTAGGCAGATAGATTACTTGAGCCCAGAAGTTTGAGACCAGCCTGGGCAACATGGCAAAACCCCATCTCTACAAAAAACACAAAAACTAGCCAGGCATGGTGGTGTATACTACTTGGGAGGCTGAGGTGGGAGGGTCGCTTGACCCCAGGAGGTTAAGGTTGCAGTGAGCTGAGATTTCACCACTACACTCCAACCTGGGCAATAGAGTGAGACCCTGTCTAAAACAACAACAACAACAACAAAAAACAAAACTGTCAATGTAAACATTAATTCTGTACAAACTGTCCTAGTAAACAAAGCAGTAGCATTCTTTCCTAACAAGACTACTTTAACACAACTTACAGGCATTTTGGTTTAGTTGTGTTTCTAAAACAGCTAAAGACACTCTGCAGGAAAACAGTTCACTTGAAGGCTGATCGTTTAAAGGGTCAATGATTCAAACAGCTGATTTCACAATAAATGGTCATAGTATCGTCCCAAGGGTTTCATTTCTCCATCTACTGCTGTGAGAGGTGGTTCTATAAGATGGACTAGGCCCTACTTGTAGCCACTCCACTGTCTCTCTTTCAACCTCCCCTACACAAGGGTGTACCTGTGCACAGATGTGTGTACACATGCACCCCTGCATACACACACAGAGTAACTGACTTCATTTGGTGTCTGTCATTAAGAAGACACGGTTTCCCTCCTAGCAGTGCACGATGCAGAACAAGCCGTGAGCAGAACATCAGGCAACCTGAGTTCTAGTTCCCGCTGACCTGTGTCTCCCTGCTTTTCCTTACCCGATCTCTCTTCTCCCCTGCTCATGCAAACTTTTGCTTATCTCCACTCCGTCACCTCCTGTTCCTTCCTCAGCCTTCGGTAATCTCTCTTCTCTTCAGTGGACAGATGGAGAAAGTTTAACCATCAGGCTGGGTTCGGTGGCTCACACCTGTAATCCCAGCACTTTGGGAGGCAGAGACAGGTGGATCACCTCAGGTCAGGAGTTCGAGACCAGCCTGGCCAATATGATGAAAACCAGTCTCTACTAAAAATAAAAAAATTAGCCAGGCATGGTGGCAGGTGCCTGTAATCTTAGCTACTCGGGAGGCTGAGGCAGAAGAATTGCTGGAACCCGGGAGGTGGAGGTTGCAGTGAGCTGAGATCATGCCACTGCACTCCAGCCTGGGTAACAGAGACTCTATCTCGGGGAAAAAAAAAAGTTAACAACTTCCTGAAGAAAAGAGAAAAGCATTGATTACCAATTTCCGTGGTATAAATATTGTCATTGTGGCTGATTGCAAGCTATTAGGTTGGTGCAAAAGTTATTGAGGTTTTTGCCATTTAATGATAAAACCCACAACTAATTTTGCACCAACCTAATACCAATTTGGTGTCACTGAACAGAATTAGGAAGAAATATGCATAATGAGCTCTCTAAGCTACTAGGAGCACAGCGCTGAGGGTGCCAGGGCCCCAGACACTGAGCACTGAAGGCTGTCTCTCAATAGGATATATGGCAAGTGGATGCTGGCTCCTACTACAGGCTGGCAGCTTTTACACCCACCCTGTTGGTGATAGAGGATCTGTCGGAGAGACCTATGCTCCCTGTATTGTACTGAACCTGCTATCACAAAGGTCACTGGTGAGTTCAGATTTGCAAAACTCAATAGATATCATTTTTCTCTTTGTTGTACTAGACACTCTGATATCTTCCTCCACAAAACTCTGCTCTCTTTGATCCTATAAAACATAAATCCCACGGATCAAAGACCACCCAGAACACACCAATAGTCAAATAAAATTAACTTGCTGCAGCAAGGGATGTTGCACACCATGGGGAACTCTGGGGATGTCTTGGTTAGGATGTCTCCTCACACAGGAGGGGTGAGATTGAGGCTGATGTTAGGTGATCTTCATGAGGGCTCAAGAGGTGGATGTTTTATTCTGAGTCATCTCATGCCTGGAAGAGGGGTATCTTGTTTTGTGGGTCCCTGGTGTTTTGTTTTTCCCATGTTGAGATCTGACTAGGGAATGATCTTGTTTTGGTCTTGCTCTATCACAATTACAGAGTGACCCTGTCTAATGCTGCTATTGTGTGAAACTATTTATGTTCAGCAGAGGATTATTATAGCCCAGCTGTGGTTTTCCAAGCCAACTAGTGCTGTCAGGGATTTTTTCTTTTTCCTTTCTCACTGGTTCTCCATCCATCCCTTCCCTTTCTCCTTAACACGCTAGTCTCTCTCTGTCTCGCTACCTGCCAGTATTATATTCTCTAGAATTCCTTCTAAACATTTTCAACACTCTGCTTGTCCTTCTAAATATTTTCTTTGTGTTACATCATCCACTTTTGTGATTTCAACCCCTGCTTATGTACTCATGGCTTGCAAATATATACCTTTAGATCACACCTTTCCTTTATGCTTCAAAATTTTATAACCAACTTCCAGCCAGATGGCACCACCTGGGTCCTCACTCAGTACAGAGTTCAAATTGCTCTTTCTTCTCCTAAACCAGCATCTTCTTTCTGAAGCCTCTGCAGCACCTCCATCATCTGGATCACCAACATTAAAACTCCAGGACCATCCTTGATGCTTTCTTTATCTCTCACTCTATATTTAGTAATTTAGAAATGAGCTGCCTACTCTACCTCCTAAATATTTCTGCCATCCAGGCTCTCTGCTCCATCCCAATGCTCCTCCCCTGGCTCATTGTTTTATTACTGCAGCTGCCCCCTAACTGAGCCCTCCCCCTCTCCTAAGCCCACCTCCTACAAGATCACTAAAAGGATCAGCTAAACGTGAATCTGCCCCTGACACTCCATGCGTCACTCACTGGTTCTCCATCATGTCTTTGATTAAGTCTGAGCTTCCTGAAAGTGACGTATGAAACCCACCCCTTCCCCATGATCTGGTGTCTGTTCGCCTCTCCAGCTGCACCTGTCACTTCTGTGTGCCTTACACTTCCTACTGTTTTCACTTCTCAGATACACGATGCTATTCCTGCTTTTCTCTTGATGCTATTTATGGAATACCTTTCCTCCCAGTCCCCTCCCTATTTACTTCCTATTGATCTCTTAAGATCAGCTTCAGACCACATCCCCCAAGAAATCGTCCCTAAATCCTGGCCTATGCCCTCTGCCACCTCCTCCAAACTAATGTAACTACGTGCTCCTCCCCAGTGCTTCCAAACCCTGGAAGCATGTGGACTAATCACATTGTTCTGAGTCATCTCTTTTATGTCCCTATTGGGCCGTGGGCTCCTTGAGGAAAGGGACCTCATCTTATTCTTCTTTATACCCCCAGCACCTGTCATAATGCAGGTGTTACATAATTGCTTGATGAATGTGTGAATAAATGATTGGTTGTGTCAACAACCACTCGTGAAACTTGGCTTCTCTGAACTTCAGCATAGTATCTATCTGTTGAGATAGTTAAAAAATGAACCATAAGGAAAGGAATCGCTCTAAAATGCTGTGGAAGTAGAGATCAATGAAAAACTTCTCAGAATCAAAATTGAGAAGGAAGTATTTCTTTGGAACAGTAGATGGCAGTAGCACATCATATTTCAGCATAGCATTCACTACGCATTCGGCTGCCCTAACGTGGGGCCGTGTCTGGGGATTATGAGAGCAGAGACAAAGGCACGTCACTTTTGCGCCTGGAGCAGTCAGCATATTTTTTTTTTTCTTTTTTGAGACAAGGGTCTCACTTTCTTACCCAGGCTGGAGTGCAGTGGTGCAATCACGGCTGACTGCAGTGACTGCAGCCTTGACCTCCCAGGGCTCAGGTGATCCTCCCTTCTCAGCCTCCTGAGTAGCTGGGACTACAGGTGTGCACCATCACGTCCTGCTCATTTTTGTATTTTTTTGTAGTGACAGGGTTTTTCCATGTTGGCTGAGCTGTTTTTGAACTCCTGAGCTCAAGGGAGCTCAGCCTCAGTCTCCCGGGGATTACAGGCGTGAGCCTCCACAACTGGCCAAATCAGCGTAATTATTAAGAGCCAGAAGTTAAGGGTGGTTTCAGACGCATTTCTTCTCTGTGACTTAATTCTAACGAAATTCCGGTTCTAACCTCCTCCCTGGAACCAGTTTGGCAGCGTTCCGAAAGGAACTGTTGACAGCCTTTCAGTGGGTGGGAGCAAAGAGCATTTGTTTAGCAAGAAGCATTTGTTTAAAACCATGTTCTCAGAACACCCTAAGCTACTGTACAAATAATATATTTTTGAATTCTCATAACTGTGAGTTAGATGCTGTCAGGCCTATTTTACAGAAGAAAACACTGAGACTAAGTAAATTAGCTTAGTAAATAGGGGGATTCAAACTCCAACCTGCTTGCCACAATGTGTGCAACCTACCACGCTGATGTCATATTCTCTTAATTGAGCTAAAAGCTGTCACTTAAGCATAGCATTTGGAACAAACAAGTAAACGGAGTTAATGAGTTGTCAGTATAGACATATACTATCTCCTGGTAATAGTTAAATATCAACACCAGTCCCAAGCTTGAAAGTCACTGGGGTAAGTGGAGAGTGAAACACTGAGCTCAAACAATGTCATCTGGAGCCCAGAAATATAGTTAGAAATAACAAAGGCTAACATTAATTGAATGCTTCAAGGCACGTGGCACTATTCTAAGTATAAGATACGTATTAATTTCTTTAATTTCAGATCCACCTGGTGAGGTAGGTACAATGATTATACCTACTTTGCAGATGAGGATACAGAGCCACAGATCATTGAAATTACTTGTTTAAGGCTACTCAACAGGTCAGTGTTAGAGCCCACACCAACTCTCTGGCTCTAAGGCCTCAGCACCTAGCCACCACACAATCAGTTATCGTAATAATAATAATGGCAACCAGCCCTTATATAGTGTGATGTGTCAGTCTCTGTGTTAATCACACATTAATTTCTCTTATCCTTACAGCATCTCTATGAGGTTTGTACAATTATTGCTTCTATGTTACAGATGAGGAAACTGAGGCATGGGGAAGCTAAATGAGTTTTCCTAGATAGCACAGCTGGTAAGTGGCAGAACCGGGCCACATGCCCAGATCTTTACAGAGCTGCACAATTAACTCCTAAAACTTTCCATTTCAATGTGCATTTTCTTAAATTTATTGGAACACATTTGAAATTTGTAGGGCGTACCCAGTTGTCAGTATATATTTTAAGACTCTACTTATCTCTCCAAACCAATTCCAGACTACTCATTCTTTCTCACACATATGCACTCTCTCTCTCTCATTACAGTATAAAAATTATTATTATGCTCCTGGGTCTATCACAAAAATGCTGATTGTACATCCCAGGGTTGTTTCAGCCTGGAAAATTTCCAATAAATATTCAGCTCAGGCCTAAATGATTCATGCCCTTAAAATATACTTTTTACAAATATCCTCACCGACAGGGGGAAGGGAATGAGAAAACACAGGCCCACATTGAGCTGAGCGGTGTTTAAAATTACCTGGACTTCTTTCTTGAACAAGTTGAAGGAGCCATCAATGTTTGTGGGGCTTTTTGTATTTAAAAGTCACACATTTCAGTCTGTTTCTGATATTGACGTTTTGTTTCATTTGGAGCTTTAGAAACATGTTTGTATCTCTCAGTGAGTCCCTTCCTGCAAAGGAGACCACCTCAGCCCAGCCCATAATAACCTTTCAGAGACTACTTGGCCTTGTCTCCTGCCTGTACACAGGTCTTTGTCTTATCCCCAAACAGATCTAAAACACCTCAAAGTAGACGTTTCCACTCCTCTGTATTCCTACAGTGTCCACTTCAACTGCCAGGCTCAATATTCCTTCAAGAAATAGAACTGATCTTAGCACTTTGGGAGGCTGAGGTAGGTGGATCATGAGGTCAGGAGTTCGAAACCAGCCCCAACATGGTGAAATGCCATCTGTACTAAAAATAAAATAAATAAATAAATAAATAAATAAATAAATAAATAAATAAATAAATAATTAGCCAGGTGTGGTGGCGTGCACCTCTAGTCCCAGCTACTTGGGAGGCGGAGGCAGGAGAATTGCTTGAACCTGAGAAGCGGGGGTTGTAGTGAGAGAAAATTGTACCACTGCACTCCAGCCTGGGTAACAGCAAGACTCTGTCTCAAAAATTTTTAAAAGAAAATAGGCCGGGCACGGTGGCTCACGCCTGTAATCCCAGCACTTTGGGAGGCCAAGGTGAGTGGATCACAAGGTCAGGAGATCGAGACCATCCTGGTTAACACGGTGAAACCCTGTCTCTACTAAAAAATACAAAAAACTAGCGAGGTGTGGTGTCAGGCACCTGTAGTCCCAGCTACTCCAGCCTGGGCAACAGAGCAAGACTCCATCTCCAAAAAAAAAGAAGAAAAAAAGAAAATAAAAAAAGAAATAGAACTGCCAAATAATAAATAAGTTTGCCATGTGGATAGAGATGAGAATCAGAAAAATGTTCTCTTTTTTTTCTGGTTTTCTTTTTTAAAAAACTTTTATATTCAAGTTCCAGATACATGTGCAGGTTTGTTACATAGTTAAACATATGTCATGGGGGTTTGTTATGCAGATTATTTCATCACCCAGGTATTAAGCCTAGTACCCATTGGTGGTTTTTCCTGATCCTCTTCCTCCTCCCATGCTCCACCCTCTGATAGACCCCAGTGTGTATTGCTTCCCTCTGTGTGTCCGTGTGTTCTCATCACTTAGCTCCCACTTATAAGTGAGAACATACGGTATTTGGTTTTCTGTTCCTGCATTAGTTTGCTAAGGAAAACAGCCTCCAATTCCATCTGTGTTCTTGTAAAGGACATGATCTTGTTCCTTTTTATGGCTGCACAGTATTCCATGGTCTATATGAGCCATACTTTCTTTATCCAGTCTACCATTGATGGACATTTAGCTTCATTCCATGTTTTTGCTAGTGTGAATAGTGTTGCAATGAACATATGTGTGCATGTGTCTTTATGACAGAATGATTTATATTCCTTTGGGTATATACCAGTGATATGGTTTGGCGGTGTCCCTACCAAATCTCTTCTTGAGTTCCCACATGTTGGGGGAGGGACCTGGTGGGAGGTAATTGAATCATGGGAGTGAGTCTTTTCTGTGCTGTTCTTGTGCTAGTGAATTAGTCTCAGGAGATCTGATGGTTTTTAAAATGTGAGTTTCCCTGCACAAGCTCTCTCTTTGCCTGCCATGTAAGACGTGATTTGCTCCTCCTTGCCTTCCACCATGACCATGAGGCCTAACCAGCCATGTGGAACTGCAAGTCCATTAAATCTCTTTCTTTTGTAAATTGGCCAGTCTTGGGTATGTCTTCATCAGCAGCATGAAAACAAACGAATACACCCAGCAATGGGATTGCTGAGTCAAATGGTATTTCTTTCTTTAGGTCTTTAGGAATCGTCGCAGTCTTCCACAATGGTTGAACTAATTTACATTCCTCCTAACAGAGTAAAAGCGTTCCTTTTTCTCCACAACCTAGTCAGCATGTTATTTTTTGACTTTTTCATAATAGCCATTCTGTCTGGTGTGAGATGATATTTCATTGTGGTTTTAATTTGCATTGCTCTAATGATCAGTGGTGTTGAGCTACTTTTCATATACTTATTGGCCACATGCATGTCATATCCCTTTGCCCACTTTTTAATGGGGTTGTTTGTTTTTTCTTGTAAATTTTTTTAAGTTCCTTACAGATGCTAGATATTAGACCTTTGTCAGATGCATAGTTTTCAAAATGAGAAAGAGGAAAATATTCTAAAATATATACATATCCTATAATATCTAACACCTCTGTTTAAAAAAAAAAAAAGTGGTTCCTAAACTCATTCAGGAAATCTGCATCTGCCAGTGAGACCTATCCCTCCATCAGTTGGGAGTCAGCTGACATTTTCATGCAGAGAGACAAAGTGGAGCAGCAGCCAGGAGGCTTATTAATTTATTAATGTTCAATTAGAAAATGTTGAAAGAGCTATGCTGACTCTTAGAACTCACATAGACTATTAAGTAGGATGCAAGGATACCCTCAAGTCTTTTGACAAATATCCTGCTTCATTTCCCTGGAGATGAACTTAGCAGATTATAACATTTCTTGTCTGTTATTGTAGTGCTGTCACCATTTTCATTAATTGGACTCAGATGAAGATTCCTGTAAATGAAGCAAAAGCTCTAAGTCTTTTTCTCATTCTAGTGTTCTGTATACATGCATATGCACTGTGCATATACACATTCAATATGTGAAACCAAATGCTTTTGTTTTGGAAAGCAGCAATAAATTTCTGATCTGAGAAATCTAATAAATATATGAATCTCATTTATTACATTTATAGAAATTTACATTTACTACATATGATCTTGGTGTATAGTTAGCACCAGCGGGCCTAAGAGATGTTTTTTAAAAGTTGAAATCTCAAATGGCAAAACACACAAATTAAATATGGTTATTCTATTACAAGAGAATCAGCTTTTTACACTTTGAAAGATTTAAAGGAGTGTTTCTTTTAAAATTACATGAGTTAATCAAGCCCTTTATCAGTGGGGTTTGTGGCAACTAGAAAGGAATACAGACCCTCCCACCTCTGTTTCTTTTGAGCTTTCAGTCTAATTTGGAGGACAGTTCATAATGGAATATATATGAAAACAAATAGCATTAAAAAGTATATATTAAGTGCCCAGTGGAGACATACTGAGTGAACATTCAGAGGAGAGCTGAAAAAAGAATTACGGGGTAGGCTGGTGCTATGAACTGTTTGTGTCTCCCCAAAATTCATATGTTAACTCTGAACCCCTAATGTGATGGTATTAGGAGGCGGGGCTTTTGGAACGTATGAAAGTGGAATCTTCATGAATGGGATTGGTGCACTGAGAAGAGACATGGAGACAGCTTGCAGTAGCTGCAAGAAAAGAATTTCCTTAGGCTGTCAAGATGCAACAACTTGTTCTGGCAGATTATGACTCTTCTTCAGCTTCAAAGAAATAAAGGTTTTGAGCAAATACACTTAGTGTTTGTTGCATACTTTCCCTGAGGAACTACAAAATACAAGGAATTGGATATTTATTGACAGCTACTATTTATTAAGTGTTCACATGGGGTCAGTAATTGTGGCAAGCAATTCTCATGCATTGTCTGCAGTCTTTCCAAAAACCATGAGAGACAAATACTATATCTCCCCTATTGCAGATAAGAGAAACCTGAGGATCAGAGAAGTTAAACAACGTGTCCAAGGTCTTGGTAGCCTTGGACCAAGGCTTGGTATTTCTCATCCAAAGAGTTGGTTTCCAGGAATCTGTGCTGGGTCCTTTCAGCAAAATCTGTGTTCTTTAAATTAAACATCACTGTCTCTTGAGATCATGCTTTAAAAAGGATGAAATTTTTATTCTAATTTTTCAGGATGTTTAAAAACTTATGAAATAGCACATGCTCTATGTTAGTTGCCTTGATGGCTTGGTTTGAGGTTAATTTATTAATCAGAGCATAATGTAAGTAACTTTGAGTGAGAAGGACAATTCCAACTGCAAAGAATGTCAGAGAGAATGACGCTGAAGAAATTCAGGGCTGAAGACTATACTGTGTCTTGAAAAACCAGGAGCCAAGTGTTGGATCACGTATGCAATCTGGGATATAGTCCAATTGGGTTTCAGGCGCACTGGTCATCAAACAGTCCCAGCCAGAATATTTGGGAAGGTCTGGGACCTCAGCAATAGTTACCCATGGTGCGTCAGAACTAGAATGAGTACAGGCTTAACAACTTCTGAGAAAACTGCTCAGTGCTCAGCTTGTGTAATCACTGACATTCCAGGGCATCTCTCTGCATAGGAAAGAACTGGAAACCAAGGAATGACAGGGAGAAGAAAGAGAGGGAGACTAGACAGCAGAGATAAGCCAAGAGGAGAGAAGTGGAGAAAGGAATCTCTCTCAGTATGTCAGGTAAGCAATGACAGAGTGGATTCAATTGCCCCTCTGAGAATCTAATGACACCAGCTGCCTTAAATGCAGATTATGCACCATATTTAGCCCTGTCCCAGAATCTCAGAGCAATATCCCAGGTTCTCAAGTTATTTCTGAACCAACATTATGGAAAGGGAATCAGACTGGGAAACACTGGAGTTTTGGTCTTGACTTTGCAACTAATTATACAACTTTGGAAGGTACTAAGTCTCTCTGGAATTAATTTTCCTCATCTGTAAAATGCAGAAGTTGAACTAGCTAACAGAGAGCTATAAAAATGAAAAATGGAGTATAAAGTGAAATAAATTATCTATGTAATCTTAGCCTGAAAAACAGCTTCCCTCTGAGATATCAAGAAAATCAGGGCAAATATGGTGGAGATGATTCCTAAGACTTTTCTAGATAAATGCATACATTCTCCCTGGAATTAATTTTCCTTATCTGCAAAATGCAGAAGTTGAACTAGCTAACAGCTGTAAAAATGAAAATTGGAATATAAAGTGAAATCAATTATCCATGTAATCTTAACCTGAAAAACAGCTTCCCCCCGAGGTATCAAGAAAATCAGAGCAAACATGGTGGAGATGATTCCTAAGACTTTTCTAGATAAATGCATACATTCACCTCTTTATCTTACATGTTTATATTACAATCAATATACAGTAAAAATTTCATTGATGAAGAAAATATGTGACACTAGACAGACCTGTCCCTGAACATTTGTGGAGCCTGGTCTGAGAATAGGAATGGAGGCCAAGTACCATATGTCTAAGTATTTAAAAGTTATAAGTCAAGACAGCAAACACAGAAATGAAATATGTTGCATCCTCTTATCTTGACAAAGCTACCTCCTAACAACCTGGAAGGTCAGGTTTGAATTGAGAAACCATGGAGCTTGCTGGATATTAGACCTTTGTCAGATGCAGAGTTTGCAAATATTTTTTCCCATTCTGTAGGTCGTCTGTTTACTCTGTTGATAGTTTCTTTTGCTGTGCAGAAGCTCCCCAACTCATTGAGGCCAGCATCATCCTGATACGAAAACCTGTCAGAGATACAACAACAACAACAAAAACACTCCAGTGTTTCCCTCCCCCCGCTCCTTTCTGCACTGCCAGGATGTCATACACCCCAGGTGTACACACCCCAGTTCACACGTCATGCTCTGTCCAAATTCCCTAAATAGCCATCCCTTAGCTACCATGGAGGACTTGGGGTGCACACACCAGCAGAGCATTTGGACCATGAGAGGATGGACCAAGGTTGGGGCTGGTTAGGTAGGGAATTTATGGGACATGGGTACTCAGTGTGGTCATGAGAGGACCAATGAGGGCATTGGGTGGTCATGTCCCCTTGGCCTAAGAACTTCTTGCCCTGTGGGGAGGGCACAGTCAGAGGAGGGCCAGGATAGCTTCCACTAAAGCCAGGCCAGGCCAGGGGCCTCCTGTGTCCTGGGCATGCAAAACTTTGCAACAGACAGCTGGCAGCACTACTCCAGAAGATTGACATCAGAGCACCTATTTCTCTTGTGGACACAATGGGAACCTCCAGACATGCTCTTTTGAGCCCCACTGAACTCAAGAGAAATGTCATCTGAGAGGCTCATGGTGCCCCCTGCCTGCTTGTGCTGTCCTCACCCCTCTCCATCATCTCTGCTCAATTCTGTGGGGAGCAATATTAACTTACCTGCCCCTTCCCTTATTTCAGGAAATCTGTTCTGCCACCATTACCTAATTGTATCATTCAGTTTTGTCTGGGGAAGTTTTGGTGTTTTGTTTATTTTTAATTCAAAACAAAGCATATATCTTTAGATGCATGAGACAAGACTGGAAAGATATAGGATATAGGTTAACATGGTTATTTATGGGAGGTAAATTACAGGTAATTTTTATTTCCACTTTTGAATTCAGCTGTATTTTCTAGATATTCTATGACGAATGTATCAATTTTTTAAAAAACTTTTATTTTAGGTTCTGGGGTACATGTGAAGGTTTGTAAACTCATATCATGGAAGTTTGTTGTATGGATTATTTTATCACCCAGATACTACACCCAAGACCCATTAGTTACCTTTTCTGCCCCTCTCCCTCTTCCCACTCCCACCCTCAAGTAGACCCCAGGGTCAGTTGTTTCCTTCTTCGTGCTCATGAGTTCTCATCATTTAGCTCCCACATATAAGTGAGAACATGTGGTATTTAGTTTTCTGTTCCTGAATTAGTTTGTTAAAGATAATAGCCTCCAGCTCCATCTATGTTCCCACAAAGACATAATCTCATTCTTTTTTATGGCTAATACTATTCCATGGTATGTATGTGCCACATTTTCTTTATCCAGTGTTTCATTGATGGGCATTTAGGCTGATTCCATGTCTTTGCTATTGTAAATAGTGCTGCACTGAACATTTGCATGCATGTATCTTTATGGCAGAATGATTTATATTCATCTGGGTATGTACCCAGTAATGGGATTGCTGAGTCAAATGGTAATTCTGCTTTTAGCTCATTGAGGAGTTTCCATACTGCTTTCCACAGTGGTTGAACTAATTTACACTCCCACCAACAGTGTATAAAATGTTCCCTTTTCTCCGCAACCTCACCAGCATCTGTTATTTTTTGACTTTTTAATAATAGCCATCCTGACTGGTATGAGATGGTGTCTTATTGTGGTTTTGATTTGCATTTCTCTATTGATCAGTGACATTGAGCTTTTTCTCATATGCTTGTTGGCCACATGTATGTTTTCTTTTGAAATGTATCTGTTCATATCCTTTGCCCACTTTTTAATGGGGTTGTTTGTTTTTCTCTTGTAAATTTGTTTAAGTTCCTTAAAGATGCTGAATATTAGACCTTTGTCCGATGCATAGTTTGCAAGTATTTTCTCCCATTCTGTAGGTTGTCTGTTTACTCTGTTGATAGTTTCTTTTGCTGTGCAGAAGCTCCCCAACTCATTGAGGCCAGCATCATCCTGATACCAAAACCTGGCAGAGATACAACAACAACAAAAAACTTCAGGCCAATATCCTTGATGAACATTGATGCCTAAATCCTCAACACAATACTTGCAAGCTGAATCCAGCAGCACATCAAAAAGCTAATCCACTACAATCAAACAGGCTTAATCTCTGGGATGCAAGTTTGGTTCAACATATGCAAATCAATAAATGCAATTCATCCCATAAACAGAACTAAAGACAAAAACCCCATGATTATCTCAATAGATGCAGAAAAGTCTTTCAATAACATTCAAATCCCCTTCATGTTAAAAACTCTCAATAAACTAGATATTGAAGGAACATAACTCAAAATAATAAGAGCTATTTATGATAAACCCACAGCCAACGTTATACTGAATGGGAAAAAGCTGGAAGCATTCCTTTTGCAAACCAGCACAAGACAAGGATGCCCTCCCTTACCACTCCTATTCAGCATAGTATTGGAAGTCCTAGCCAGAGCAATCAGGCAAGAGAAAGAAACAAAGGGCATCCAAATGGGAAGAGAGGAAGTCAAACTATCTCTATTTGCAGACAATATGATTCTGTATCTAGAAACCCCCCTAGTCTTGGCCCAAAGCTCCTTCAGCTGATAAACAACTTCAGCCAAGTTTCAGGATACAAAATCAGTGTACAAAAATCACTAGTATTCCTATACAACAACAACAGCCAAGCCGAGAGCCAAATCAGAAGAGCAATCCCATTCACAATTGTCACAAAAGAATAAAATACCTAGAAATGCAGTTAACTAGGGAGGTAAAAGATCTCTACGATGAGAATTACAAAACACTACTCAAAGAAATCACAAGAGATAGACACAAATGGAAAAACATCCCATGTTTATGGATATGAAGAATCAATACCATTAAAATGGCCACACTAACAAAAGCAATTTACAGATTTAATGCTATTCCTGTCAAACTACTAATGATATTCTTCACAGAACTAGAAAAAACTATTTTAAATTCATATGGAACCATAAAAGAGCCTGAATAGCCCAGGCAATCATAAGCAAAAAGAACAAAGCTAGAGGCATCACATTATCCAACTTCAAACTATATTACAGGGCTACAGTAATGAAAACAGCATGGTACTGTACAAAAATAGGCACATAGACCAATGGAACAGAATGGAGAGCCCAGAAATAAGGCCACAAACCTACAGCCATATGAACTTTGATAAAGCTGACAAAAACAAGCAATGGGGAAAAGACTCCGTATTCAATAAATGGTGCTGGGACAACTGGCTAGCCATATGCTGAAGAGTGAAGCTGGACCCTTTCCTTACACCGTATACAAAAATCAACTCAAGATGGATTAAAGACTTAAATGTAAAACCCAAAACTATAAAATTCCTGGAAGACAGCTTTGACTAAGTATTTACAATGTTCCTTTTACCTCAGCTTTTACAGGAATTTTATCATGCACACCTTGAGAACTTAGAAGGAAGTTATAAGACATAACACTTTAATAGAGCAAAATAGTCCTCTAAAGTCAAGTCCTTATTAGTATACAATTCCACACATTTTTTTCAAGCAATTTTAAATTTCATAATTATTTGACTTGGCATGAAAATTCTATCTAAATATGTCAGAAGTGTGAAAAATAATGTTAGCATTGTAATGAATCTCACTTTATTGCAGAGCCTGCCTTTCTCAAATTATAGTAATAATTTTACTGTAATGTTTCCTGACACATTCATGAATTCCTTTAACTTACATTTCAGTAGCATCTTAATCTTTTGAACTTCTTGATGTGGAAATATATTTTTATCTAATGTCATAATTTCTTGCAACATATTCCAGCAGGGGAAAAAAATCCTTCAATACATGAAATGTCTCCAATTTAAAGATGTCTGCTTTTTGGGGAGGAGGAGGTGTTTTATGATTATATTACCTAATGCCTAACTTTTTGCCATCTGCCCTGGTCACTAATTTTAAATGACAGGTGAATGGCTCACAAACATTTAAGAGATAAAAATGATTTAAAATCCCTGTATATGCTTCTTTTATTTAAAAAATGCTGCTAAGAATTCATTATTATTTATGGTTCCTGTACCAATTACGAGGTGAACTGGTCATACACAACAGAATAATTTGTTTCCTGGGCTAAATATTTCCTGAAGCTGATATGATACTAAGAGATGACTCCATTGAAAAGTGCATGGCATCTTCAGCATTAAGGCACAACAGAAAGTGAATTAAGGGGTGATGGTTATGGCAGCGTTCATGACACAAAGGTAAATAGTTTCAACTGCATTCACTTTTTGGGAATCTGGGTTTTGAGATAAAAGGAATTGTCAGAAAGAAAGGGATTTATATCGACTCTGCAGATTTGCATAATCGGAATAATAACATATCCCACTGTAGTAGAATAAATCCTACTGTGAACAATGAATTTAACGAAAGACATAGTTTCATCATATTCACTCTGTTCCTGCTTAGGCAAGTGAAAATGCCCTTCCTTTGGACAATCATTGCTCTATGCTGGTAAGTCAAATACTGGTATAGTAGATTCTGTGCTAACGCTTTACTTTGCTAATAAGAATCATCTGGGTGCTTATTAAAACCACAACTTTCTAGACTCTGCACCTGCAGTGTGTGATGTGCTGCTGGTGGATAAAATTTATCTTCCAAATGGTGTGCTGGCATGACAGGAAATGTCCTGGTTCAACTAGGCTGTATGGGTCTAGGTGTGTATCTTACCAAGAACTCCACATGACTCTTGTGGAGAGGGAATGAGAATCCTCCTGAGGGAGTTAAGCTCCCCACTCCCTACCCAGGACCTACAGCACATCTAGGAGGAGTTTCTACTTGAAAGGAGTCATCTGCTGTGTAATAAGGAAGGGCCTTTCAGGTGTGTGTCCAAACATCCAGGTTTGCCTGGAACTTCAAGAATTCCCAGGACACAGGACTTTTAGTGCTAAAACTGGGACGAGTTGGTTGCCCTATCATTGGGAACCAGGCAAAGTGGCTTTTCTGGAGACTTGGGAATGGGAGAAGTCAATGAGAAGTTAGAAAGAAAGCTGGGAATTCTCACAGGAGTGGAATCATTTCTATCCGATACCACATACAAATTCCTTTCTAAATGAATATATTTGTTCCCTAGGGCTGCCATAACAAACTTCCATGCACTGGGTGCCTTAAAATAACAGAAATGTATTCTCTCACAGTACTGAAGGCTGAAAGTCTGAAATCAAGGTGTTGGCAGAGCCATCTGCGGGCTATGGGGAGAATACTTCTTTGCATATTTCTGGCTTCTGATAACTGCCAGGAATTTTAGACATTCTTTGGCTAGTGGCTGCATCGCTCCAATCTCTGCTCCATCATCACATGGACTTCTGCCCTGTGTGTGTCTGTGTGTCTCCAAATCTCTCCTTCTTTCTCTTATAAAGATAGCAGTCATTGGATTTAGGGTGGGCCTAACTTCATATTACTTCAGCTTAGCTAATTAGTCTGCAAAGACACATTTCCAAATAAGATCATATTCTGAGGTTCTGGTGGACATAAATTTGGGGTCGGGACACTGGGTATATAAACTACGTTAATGGGGAGAAAACTATCCTAAAAGATGGTTCATATCGTCCCCTTTGTTTAGAAATCCCACTACATAATGTTCCTGTGTAGGAGATTAGTAAATCTCTAATTTACCCTGTGGTCCACATTTATTAATAGCATTCCTGTCCCACAAGCTCAAAATTCTGGAAAGACAAACATCACCACCCTCACCCCCACCCCACCACCTCTCCCCAGTTGCACTCAAAGACATGGGTAACTGGGAAACAGTGTCACCATCAGAAATGTTAAGTTAGGATTCTCAGCAACATTGTGCACTTACAGAGTTGTGCCTTTCAGGACCTTTTGAGTAGGTCCTCAAACATGAACAAAGACATGTATACAGAAGAAAAAATGCAGTTGGACTATCCATGCATGTTTTTTGAGTTTTAGAGGTAAAAATAAAATGTGACATGGTTTGGATATTTGTCTTTCCAAATCTCACATTGAAATGTGACACCCGAGAGAGGAGGTGGAGCAAGATGGCCGCATAGAAGCCTTCACCAATCGTCCTCCCTGCAGAAACAACAAATTGAACAACTATCCACACAAAAAGCACCTTCATAAGAACCAAAACTCAGGTGACTGATCATAGTACCTGGTTTTAACTTCATATCAAGGAAAGAGGCACTGAAGAGGGTAGGAAAGTCAGTCTTGAATTGCCAGCACCACCCCTGCCGCATTCCCTGGCAGTGGCTACGTGGGGTGGACAGAGAATCTGTGTGCTTAGAGGAGGGAAAGCTCAGTAGTTTTGGGGCTCTGCAGTGAAACTCAGCACTGCCCTGTCACCGTGGAGAGCAACATCAGGAAGAAGTCAGCTGGCACCGATGGAGGGTGCTATTTAGACCAGCCCTAGCCAGAGGGCAGTCACCCATCCAAGCCGCCAGAACCTGAGTTCCAGCAAGCCTTGTCACCACAGGCTAATGTGCTTTGGAGTCATAAATAAACCTGAAAGGAAGTCTAGGCCAAAAGGACTGTAATTCCTGGTCAAGTCTAGGTGCTAAGCTGGGCTTAGAGCCAGAGGACTTGGAGGTCATGCAACCTAGTGAGACACGAGCAAGGATTATTGAGGCAGTGCTTACACCACCCCTCCCCAACTCCACGCAGTGTAGCTTGTAGCTCCAGGAGAGACTCCTTCCTTCCATTTGAGTTGAGGAGAGGGGAAAGTAAAGAGGACTTTGTCTTGCAACTTGGATACTGGCTCAGCTGCAGCAGGATAGGGTGCCAGGCTGACTCATGAGGCCCACGTATGACAGTTCTAGACAAACCCTGGAACCTGCTGCCTTGAATGGAAGGAGCCAGCGTGGCAGAATTTCTCACCTGCTGAGTAAAGAGCCCTTGACCCCTGAATAAGCAGCAGGGGTAGCCAGGCAGTACTTGCCATGGGCCTTGGGTGAGACTCAGAGCCATGCTGATTTCAGATGTGACCCAGCGCGTTCCCCGCTGTGGTGGCTATAGGGAGAGACTCCTTCTGCCTGAGAAAAGGAGATGGAAGACTAAAGGGGAATTTCTCTTGCATCTTGGATACCAGCTTGGCCACAGTGGGGTAGAGCACCAAGCAGGCTCCTGGGGGTCCCCAATTCCAGGCCACTTTGCTGCTTAGACATCTCTTCCACCAGATACCCTAAGTCATCACTCTCAAGTTCAGACTTCCACAGATCCCTAGGGCGTGGACATACAGCAGCCAAGTTCTTTGCCAAGACAACAAAAGTGACCTTTACTCCAGTTCCCAGTAAGTTCCTTGTTTCCATCTAAGACTTTGGCAGCCTGGACTTCACTGGCCACATCCCTATCGGCATTTGGGTCACAACCATTCAACCAGTCTCTAGGAAGTTGGAAACTTTCCCTCATCTTCCTGTCTTCTTCTGAGCCCTCCAAACTCTTCCAATGTCTGCCAGTTACTTATTTCCAAAGCTGCTTCCATGTGTTCAGGTATCTTTATAGCAGTGCCCCACTCAGGGGTACCAATTTTCTGTATTAAGCCATCCATGCATTGCTACAAAGAAATACTTGAGACCGGGTAATTTATAAGAAAAGAAGTTTAATTAGCTCACAGTTCTGCAGGCTATATAGGAAGCATAAGACTAGCTTCTGCTTCTAGGGAGGCCTCTGCAAAGTTACAATCATGGCAGAAGGTAAAGTGGGAGCTTGCACATCACATGGTGAAAGCAGGTGCAAGAGAGAGATTGGGGAGGTGCCAAACACTTTTAAATGACCAGATCTCATGAGAACTCACTCACTGTCATGAGAACAGCACCAAGAAGATGGTGATAAACCATTCATGAGAAATCCACCCCCATGACCCAATCACCTTTCACCAGGCCCCACCCCCAACACTGAGGATTATGATTCAACAAGAGATTTGGTGGGAACACAGATCCAAACCATATCAGTGGACGTCCTTTGTTGTGTTCCAGATCTTACAGGAAAGCCTTTTGATTTCCCCCATTCAGTACAATACCAGCTGTGTGTCTGTGGTACATGGCTTTTATTGTACTGAGGTATGTTCATTCTATATCCAGTATTTTGAGAGTTTTTATCATGAAGGAATGTTGAATTTTATCAAATGATTCTTCGGCATCAATTGAAATGATTACATGGTCTTTGTCCTTCCTTCTATCAATATCATATTGATTGATTTGTGAATGTTTAATCATCCTTGCATTCCTGGGATAAATCCTACTTGATCATGGTGAATGATCTTTTTAATATGTTATTGAACTTGGTGTGCTAATATTTTGTTGAGGATTTTTGCATCCATGTTCATCAGGGATATTGACCTGTAGTTTTCTTTTTTTGATATGTCCGTGTCTGGTTTTGGTATCAGGGTAATTCTGGCCTCTTGGAATGAGTTTGGAAGTATTCCCTCCTCCCTCGTCCTCTTTTTTTTTTTTTTTTTTGAAACGGAGTCTTGCTCTGTCTCCCATGCTGGAGTGCAGCGTCAAGATCTCGGCTCACTGCAACCTCTGCCTCTCGGGTTCAAGCAGTTCTCCTACCTCAACCTCCCGAGTAGCTGGGATTACAGGTGTGACCCACCATACCCAGCTAATTTTTGTATTTTTTGGCCAGGCTGGTCTCCAACTCCTGACCTCAGGTGATCCGCCCACCTCAGCCTCCCAAAGTGCTGGGATTACAGGCATGAGTTACCATGCCCAGCCCACCACGTCTGGTCCTCCTCTATTTTTTTTGAAATTGTTTGAGTAGGATTGGTATTAGTTCTTTAAATGTTTGGTAAAATTCAGCAGTAAAGCCACCAGGTCCTGGGCTTTTCTTTGCTGGGAGACATTTTTTATTATGACTTTGATCTTATTACTTGTTATTGATCTGTTCAGGTTTTGGATTTCTTCATGTTTCAGTCTTGACAGGATGTATGTGTCTAGGAATTTGTCCACTTCTAGGTTTTCCAATTTACTGACCTTTAATTGCTCATAGTAGCCTCTAATGATCCTTTAAATTTCTGTAATATTGGTTGCAATGTTTCCTTTTTCATCTCTGATTTTATGTACATGGATTCTCTCTCCTTTTTTCTTAGTCTGGTTAAAGTTTTGTTGATTTTATTTATCTTTTAAAAAAACCCTTTGTTTTGTTGACTTTCTGTATTGTTTTCATTTCTATTTCGTTTATTTGTACTCTGATCTTTATTATTTTCTTTATTTTTCTACTTTTGGGTTTTGTTTGCTTTTGCTTTTCTAGTTCTTTAAGATGTAGCATTAGTTTGTTTATTTGAAGTTTTTCTACTTTTTTGATGTAGGTGCTTATAGTTATAAACTTCCGTCTTAGTACTGCTTTCACTGTATCCCATAGGTTTTGGTATATTGTGTTTCCACTGTCTTTGGTTTCAATAATTTTAAATTTCCTCCTTAATTTCTTCATTGGCCCCCTGGTCGTTCAGGAGCATATTGTTTAATTTCCATGTGTTCGTTTAATTTCCAAAATTCCTCGTTATTGATTTCTAGTTTTATTCCACTGTGATCAGAGAAGATAGTTGACATAATTTCAATTTTTGTGAATTGTTTTATGGCCTAACATATGGTCTGTTCTTCAGAATGATCCATATGCTGAGGAGAAGAATGTGTATTCTGCAGCCATTGAATGAAATATTCCGTAAATATCTATTAGGTCCATTTTATCTACAGTCCAAATTAAGTCTGATGTTTCTTTGTTGATTTTCTGTCGGGGTGATCTGTCCAATGATGAAAGTAGGGTGTTGAAATCTGTGGTTATTTTTGTATTGGGGGGGTCTATCTTTCTCTTTAATAGTTGCTTTATATATGTGGGTGCTCCAGTGTTGGGTGCACATATATTTAGAATTGCTATATCCTCTTGCTGAATCAACCCCGTTATCATTATATAATGACCATCTTTTGTCTTTTTAAATAGTTTTTGTCTTGAAATCTATTTTGTCTGATGTAAGTATAGCTACTACTCCTCTCTTTTGGGTTTCACTGGCATGGGATATCTTTTTCCATTCCTTTATTTTCAGTCTATGTATGTCTTAATAGGCAAAATGTGTTTCTCGTAGGTAATAGATTGTTGAGTCTTGATTTTTTAAATCCATTCAACCACTCTCTGTCTTTCGATTGGAGAGTTTTGTACATAAACATTCAATGTTATTATTGATAAATAAGAACTTTTTCTTCCCATTTTGTTATTTGTTTTTTGGTTGTTTTGTGGTCTTCCTTCTTCCTTCCTTCCTTCCTTCCTTCGTTCCTTCCTTCCTTCCTTCCTTCCTTCCTGTCTTCCTTTTACGGAAGGTTATTTTCTCTGGTGATATTTTTTAATTTCTTGCTTTGTGTGTATGTGTGTATCTGTTGTAATTTTTTATTTGATGTTACCATGAGGCTGCCAAATAATAACTTATAACCCATTATTTTAAACTGATGACAACTTACCACTGATAGCACAAACAAACACAGAGAAATCTAATAAAAGCTCTATACTTTAACTTTATCCTATGCTTTTTAACTTTATAGTGTATCTATTTATATCTTATTGTGCTGTCTATGTCTTGAAATGTTGTTGTAGTTATTATTTTTGATTGGTTCATCTTTAACCTTTCTACTCAATATATGAATAGTTTGCATACCACAATTACACTATTGTAACATTCTGTGTTTTTCTGTGTACTTACTATTACCACTGAGTTTTATACCACTAGATAGTAACTGACTTCAAATTATACAACAAAGCAATACCAAAACAGCATGATACTGGCATTAAAACAGAAACATAGACCAATGACTGAATAGAGAACCCAGAAACAAACCCACACATCTACAGTGAATTCATTTTCAACAAAGATGCCAAAAACATATGTCAGAAAAGGGAGAGTCTCTTCAGTAAATGGTGCTGGGAAAACTCTATATCCATATGCAGAAGAATGAAACTAGACCATATACAAAAATCAAATCCGAATGGATTAAAGACAAATCTAAGATATCAAGCTATGAAACTACTACAAGAAAACATTGAGAAAACTCTCCAGGACATTGGTCTGGGCAAAGATTTTTTGAGTTATACCCCATACACACAGGAGGCAATGAAAGCAAAAATAGACAAATAGAATCATATCAAGTTTAAAGACTTCTGTACAGCAAATGAAAATATCAACAAAGTGAAGAGACGACCCATAGAATGGGAGAAAATGTTTGCCAACTACCCATCTGACAAGGATTAATAACTAGCATATATAAAGAGCTCAAACAACTGTATAGAAAAAAACCCTAAAAATCCAGTTTAAAATGGGCAAAAGATCTGAATAGACATTTCTTAAAAGAAGACATACACATGGCAAATAGGTGGTCAATATCATTAATCATCAGAGAAGTGCAACTCAAAATTACAATAAGATATTATCTCACCCTAGTTAAAATTTTTATCCAAAAGACAGGCAATAACAAATGTTGGCGAAAATGTGGAGAAAAGGGATTCCTTGTACACTATTGATGAAAATATGAATTAGAACAGTCACTATGGAGAACAGTTTGGAGGTTCCTGAAAAAACTAAAATAGAGCTATCATATGGTCCAGCAATTCCACAGCTAGGTATATACCCAAAAGAAAGGAAGTCAATATATCAAAGAGATATCTGTGTTCTTATGTTTATTATAGCACTCTTCACAACAGCCAAGATTTGGAAGCAATCTAAGTATCCATCAACAGATGTATGGATAAAGAAAATGTATTACATAAACACAATAAAGTGTTATTCAGCCATAAAAAAGAATAAGATCTTGTCATTTGCAACAACATGGATGGAACTGGAGGTCATTATGTTAAGTGGAATAAACCAGATACAGAAAGACAAACTTCACATGTTCTCACTTACTTGTGGGAGCTAAAAATTAACACAATCAACCTCATGGATGATCTTCTGCATATGGATATAGAGTTTTCCCAGCAGAGAACAGAAGGCTGGAATGGGTATTGGGGGTAGGAGGATGTAGAGATGGTTAATAAGTGCAAAAATGTAGTTAGATAGAATGAATAAGATCTAGCATTTGACAGCATGGCAGGGTGAGTACAGTCAACAATAATTTATTGTATATTTAAAAATGACTCCAGCTGGGCGCGGTGGCTCACGCCTGTAATCCCAACACTTTGGGAGGACGAGGTGGGTGGATCACAAGGTCAAGAGATCGAGACCATCCTGGCCAACACAGTGAAACCCCATCTCTACTAAAAAAAAAAAAAAAATACAAAAAATTAGCGGGGTGTGGCAGCAGGCACCTGTACTCCCAGCTACTCAGGAGGCTGAGGCAGAAGAATGGCATGAACCCGGGAGGCAGAGCTTGCAGTGAGCCGAGATTGTGCCACTGCACTCCAGCCTGGGCAACAGAGCAAGACTCCATCTCAAAAAAATAAATAAAATAAAATAAAATAAAATGATTCCAAGAGTATAATTGGAGTGTTTCTAACAGAAAGAAAGGATAAATGCCTGAAGTGATGGACACACTCATTTACCCTAATCTGATTATTATGCATTTTATGCCTATATCAAAATATCTTATGTACCTCATAAATATACACACCTATTATGTACCTACAAAATTTTAAAAATATAAAGAAGTGTGGTACCCAGTGTTGGAGGTGGGGCCTGGTGGGAGGTGTTTGGGTCGTTGAGGTGGATCCCTCGTGAATGTCTTGGTGCATGCCTCACAGGAGTGAGTCAGTTCTCACTCTATTAGTTCATGCAAGAGCTAGTTGTTTAAAAGAGCCTGGCACTTCCTCCCCTCTCTTTTGCTCCCCATCTCACCGTATGACATGCATATTCCCCCTTTGCCTTCCATCATGATTGGAAGCTTCCTGAGGCCTCACCAGGAGCAGGTGCTGTTGCCATGCTTGCACAGCCTGCAAAACCATGGGCCAAGTAAACCTCTTTTCTTTATGAATTACTCAGCCTCAGGTATTCCTTTGTGGGAACACAAAATGGACCAATACAGAATGGAAGTAACATTTATTACGGATTTAACTCTACTAAGTACTTCCCATGCACTACTTCATTTAGTCATCACAATAACTCTGTGAAATAAGCATTATTAGGTCCAGTTTCTTGTTGATCTCTCTTCTCCAGATTGTTTTCGCAGAAGAAGGGTCTCAATTCTCACGAACGCATTTACTCCCAAGACTCTCTCAGAGAGCAGAGATTGGTTACTATTAGCTCAAGTGCTTTATCTTACTCAGGAAGGCAAAGGTTGGTAAAAGCATAGGAACGGAGGTATTTGTTGGACTTGTTTCCTTGGCAGGTAACGTAGTGGTCTGTCTTTCTTTGTTCAAACCACCACATTCTCAGCACAAGCCTCAGTGAGACTGTCCATCCTCCTCCCAACCTGAGTCACCAAGAGTCTTTAAACAAACCCCCCACCCCACCACTCCAACCCCCCCACCCACCCCACAGTGGATACCTGCTCTCCTTTGCCCAGCTCCCAACCGACTCGAGCATAAACTGTTGGCTAAGGCCTCCCCTACACAGCTTGATAACAAAGCCCTCACTGCCTAATACAGAGTAGCAGAGGAAGGGAGCCCAAGATCTGGGGAACCTCATAAACACGGGAGTCCTATATTTTGGGAGGCAGGAACAAATAGCCCTTAACAGGGAGCCCCTGGAGGACAAGATCCGGGAATTTGCTAGGGGCATCCCCAGGCCATCTATGGAAATTCAGACAGAAATCGGAGGCACAGAGCCTATGACCAGAGACATGAGAAGATGAGGTGTAAGGGCCAAAAAGGGGAGAGGTCAGTGGAGAAAGAAGTGAGAGGCAAGTGCAGGAAGACACCCCTGCAAGCTTAGAGAGAGGCGACGCTCATCTCAACAGCACTGGGTCTGTGCAGACGTTGCGCTTTATGGTTTACGGAATGAACTAGGATATAGTTTCTTTTAACCTATCAATCAGTACGTCGGCACTTTATTCAAGACTGCAAAAGATACTTTCTTTGATGTGTGGAATGAAAATGTTCACTAAATCACAGTTGATTTAACTTTATATAAGGACATTACAATAGCTCATTTTGACATATTTTTATATGACTCATGGGATAAACAGATCAAGTTTGAGGACTTTCTAATCATTTTTTGTAGATGTGAACTAAGTCATGTTTTTCAGAATTGAATTTGTAAAGACTTATGTTAAAATAATTTCAAACATACATGAGAAATATACATGTAACTTCATAAAGGCTTTTCTGTCTTTTATATGTGGCTGTAACATTCCTTCCCCAAATATTTTTTGAAGGAAGGACAGACACACAAAGGAGAATTTGTGTAAACTTTGAGCCTGTGTGTATTCAACTTCGGAGAGATGACAATAATGAAACTTGCCTGGGTAAAAACACTGATTCAGAAAGTGAGGATACCTGGGTTCTCACCCCAACTCTCAAGTAACTAATCAGGTAAACATAAAAACTTTTCAAATATCTTTGTGCCTTATGAGCCTTTTCTGTGAAATAAGTATATTCCACACAGTTCATCATTTTCTTTCTTTCTTTCTTTTCTTTTTTTTTGAAACAGAGTCTCACTCTGTCACCAGGCTGGAGTGCAGTGGCACGATCTCGGCTCACTGCAACTTCTGCCTCCTGGGTTCAAGCGATTCTCCTGCCTCAGCCTCCCGAGTAGCTGGGACTATAGGCACACGCCACCACATTCAGTTAATTTTTGTATTTTTAGTAGAGAAAGGGTTTCACAATGTTGGCCAGGATGGTCTCAATCTCTTGACCTCATGATCCACCCGCCTCGCCCTCCCAAAGTACTGGGATTACAGGCGTGAGCCACCGCCCTCAGCCAGTTCATCATTTTCAAAGTATGCTTCCTTGCTCCCAAATTCCAGCTGAACTTCCCTGTGGACTTTTCTCACTCATTCTCACTGGAATCCCTTTCTGAGTTTGGAAATAATTGAGCAATGGATGCTGGGGTCTGACAGATAGAGAGTGAAATATGGGCTTGATTACTGATGGTGATGGAAGCTGACTTGGTGAAGGTAGCTCACATGAGCTGCAGCAGTGGGCCCCCTTGATATCTATCACCAGCTGGACACCTTGGACCTTCTCACAAGTTCTTAACATATGAAGGGACAGAGAATGGATGTGTCCTGCAGAGGGACTGGCTCCAAAAGAAACAGAAGCCCATAAAAGGATGAGCCAAAACACCTAGTCCCTTTTTCTACATATACTAACCACTTAGGTCCTCCTCTTGCCACAGGGAGGAGGAGGAAGTAGAGAAGATGGGCGGGTTCCGCCCATGTTTCTCCCTTCTAGAAAGTGGGGTAAAAATTTCCTCTCCTTTCTGATAACACAAGGAGGTGAGAACACATGTTTTTTGTCTCCTACAATGTATTCATTCAACAAATATTTATAAGACACCTCCTTTGTGCCAGGTGCTGGGATAGACAGTAGAGATATAGGAAGGCAAAACAAATACAAGCTCTTCTTGCAAGGAGCTTGCAATCTGCTGAAAGGGAAATGTAATTATGAAAAGAAATACTTAATTGCAAACTGTAATCCATACTAGGAAGGAAAAGCACAAGGTGGTCTGAGAGAGAATAACACAAGAACATGATTCTAAGGGTGTGTCGGGTAAACTTCATTAGAAAGTGATAGTTAATCTCAAATGGGAAGAGTGTGGGGAGTGTATGTGTATGAAAATCTTTGAGGCTAGGAAAAACTAGAGGGGGATAGTGCAGCCTAAGTAGAGAGAGAGGGGCGATGAGTGACCCAAGATGCAAAGAATTAGGCAGGAGCCAAATCAGCAGGACTTGTAGGTTATGTTTGGGAGTGAGGACTTCACCCTAAGTATAATGGAAAGCAACAGAAGGGTGTGAAGCAAGATATCAAGGGATAAGTGATAGACTCTGTGCTAATGAGAAGATCCTACAATGTAGTATCCAAACTAGCTCTGTTCCTCTCCGTCAGCCTCCATCTCTGCTCCAATTTTGTCATATAAATGGAGCTGAATCCACAGGTTGAACTTAGGGGATACCAAGAAGCAGGAAAAATCATGAAGCCGGACTCATTATTATAGGGCCTAGTTTTCATTAGTTGCTTGGCCATTGTTTGACGTCAATCTGGAGGAACATGTTTATGACATGCCACAAAGCTTTGCCTTGTTAATATTTTATTCAGTAAAATCTATGGTTGATACAGAGCTTAGAAAGAACAAGTGTGTCAAATGACGAAATTTATTCAAAATTATGTCAAAATAAAGAAACTCTCAGTTAAATCCACTGGATATAATGCCAGAGAGAAATTAAAATCCATCTATTTATGATCCAAATGAGTTATAACACCCAAGGAAGTGATAGACGACCCACAGAATGGAAGAAAATATTTGAAACTCATATTAGATAACATACTTTTATCTAAAATATAAAAAGAATTCTTACAACTCAATAATAAGCGGGTAAATGTCTCCAAAGAAGACATACAAATGGCCAATAAGCACATGAAGAAATGCTCAACATCTTTAGTTATTAGGAAAATCAAGTCAAAACCACAATATGATACCATTCTATACCACTAGGATTACTATAATAAAAAGACAGGTAACAAATGCTGATGAGGATGTAGAGAAATTGGATCCCTCATATACTGCTGGTAGAAATGTGAAATGATGCACCACTCAGGAAAACAGTTTGGTAGTTCCTTAAAAGGGTAAACATAGTTACCATATGACCCAGCAATTCCATATCTAGATATATACCTAAGATATGTAAAAACAAAAACTTGTATGCTTAACGTTTGTAGCAACATTATCCAAAGTAGCCAAAAAGTGGAAATAACTCAAATGTCTATCAACTGATAATAGATAAATAAAATGTAGTATATCCTGACAATGGAATATTATTTTGTCATAAAAAGGAATGAAGTGCTGAGGCATACTACAACATGAATGGACCTTTAAAACATTCTGCTAGATAAAGAAGTCTGTCACAAAAGACTACATATTGTATGATTCTTTTAGGAAAAATTTCCAGAAAAGGCAAATCTCTAAGGACAGAAAGACTGGTGGACCTGGGGGTTTGGGGAAATGTATGATGATTGCTAAAGCATATGGGAAACTCCTAAAAAATTTTCTTTTTGAGGTGCTGAAAATATTATATTAATTGATTGTAGTGATGACTGCATAACTCTGTGGATATACTAAAAAACAATAGATTTTACTCTCTCTCTCTCTCTTTCTTTCTTTCTTTCTTTTTCTTTTTTTGTTTTTTTTTTTTTGAGACAAAGTCTCACTCTGTTGCTCAGGCTGGAGTGCAGTAGAGCAATTACGGCTCACTGCAGCCTCGACCTTCCAGGCTCACATGATCCTCCCACCGTAGCCTCCTGAGTAGCTGGGGCTACAGGTATGCACGACAATACCCGGCTAATTTTTGTATTTTTTGTAGAGTCGGGGTCTTGCTGTGTTGCCCAGGCTGGTCTTGAACATATTTTACACTTTCAATAGATATATTATCTAGTATGTGAATCATATCTCAATTAAGTTGTTATAAAAATCAATTATATGAAGTACTATAGAGTGACTTAGATAACATTTATTCAAAGACATGTTACCAAAGCTCACTCAAGGAGAAATAATCTGAATAGCACTCTATTTATTAGTGAAATTATATTTATAGTTTAAAACCTTTCCACAAAGAGTAGGCCTAGATGAATTCAATGGTAAATTTAATCAAACATCTGACAAAGAAGTAATACCAATTCTACACAGACTTTTCTAGAAAAGAGAAGAGAAAGGACTTTTTAACTCATTTTATGAAGCCATTATTACCCTGACACCAAATCCAAAGAAGACGTTATAAGGGGAAATTAGAGATCAACATCCTTTAAGTATATAGACACAAAAATTCTTAAATTATTAGCAGATTGACTTGGACAATATAGAAAAAGGATAATAAATCATGACAAAGTGGGGTTTATCCCAAGAATGCAAGATTGGTTTAACATTTGAAAGTCAATCAGTGTAATTCTCCACATTAAAAGGGCCAAAGAAAAGAAATACATAAACATTCTAATAGATGTAGAAAAAGCATTGGAAAATTTTTAATGCCAATTTATGAGAAAACCCTAAGAATATTAGGAACAGAACTCAATAAAGGCCATCTACAAAAAACTTTCATTAACATCATACTTAATGGTGAAAGACAAAACAATAATTCCTTTTAAGATGAGGAAAAAGTCAAGGATGTCTGTTCTTGCCATTTCTATTCAACATTGCACTGGACGCTCAGCTACTTCAGTTATGTAAAACAGATGAATAAATGGCATATATTTGGAAAGGAAGAAGTATGTTGCAATCTTTCATTGCAGGTGACATAAACATCTATATAGAAAATCATAAAAATCTACCAAAAAAACCCCAGTACAATTAATAAGTGACTACCTTAAGTCTATAAGATGTACAAAAATCAATTGTATTTCTACATGCTAGCAACACACAATTGGAAATTGAAGTTAAGAAACAATACAGTTTATAATAGCATCGAAAAATGAAATATAAACATATTTAATATATCATGTACAAGACTGAAAATAACAAAACATTGCTGACAGAAATTAAAGAGGACCAAAATGAATAGTGATATTTACCATGTTAATGGATCAGATGACTGAATATTGTTGCAATACTAACTTTTCAAAAGATTGTCTATAGATTCAGGGCCGGGCGCAGTGACTCAGGCCTGTAATCCCAGCACTTTGGGAGGCCAAGACAGGTGGATCACCTGAGGTCAGGAGTTCGAGATCAGCCTGACCAACATGGAAACACCCTGTCTCTACTAAAAATACACAGTTAGCCAGGCGTGGTGGCACATGCCTATAATCCCAGCTACTCGGGAGGCTGAGGTAGGAAAATCACTTGAATCAGGGAGGCGGAGGTTGCGGTGAACCAAGATCACACCATTGCACTCCAGCCTGGGCAACAAGAGTGAAACTCCATCTGAAAAAAAAAAAAAAGAAAAACACAAAAAAAGAAAGATTGCCTATAGATTCAACACAACTCCAAAAAAAAACACCCCGGATGACTTTTTAATTGAAATTGACAAACCGATTCTAGAATTTATATGGAAATGTAAAGGGCCTAGAATACCTAAAACAACTCTTATGAAAGGACAAAGTTAAAGGATTTACACTATTTACCTGATTTTAATAAGTACTACAAAGCTACAGTAACCAAGACAGTACAGTACTGACATAAGTATAACTATAGAGATCAGTAAAACAGATTACAGAATCCAGGAATAGATTATATTAGGGTTCTCCAGAGAAACAGAACCGATATAGTCTCTCTCTATCGAATATCACTATAGGGAGATTTTATTATAGGAATTGGTTGACATGTTTGCGGAGACCAAGAAGTCCGTAACATGCTGTATGCAAGCTGAAGAACTAGAAAATCTAGTGGTATAATTTGGTCCAATTCTGAAGGCCTGAGAACCAGCAGAGCTGATTGATTGTGTAACTCCCAGTCCAATCCCAAAGGCCTGAGAATTGGGGAGATGGGGGCATTGGTCCCAAAGTTCAAAGGCCCAAGAACGAGGAGCTCTGATGTCCAAGGACATGAGAAGATGGCTGTCCCAGCTTACAAAGAGGGAGACAATTCCCCCTTTCTCTGCCTTTTTGTTCTATTGGGCCTTCAACAGATTGAATGATGCCTGTACACATTGACGAGGGCAGATCTTCTCTACCCCATCTACTGATTCAGACACTAATCTCTTCTGGAAACATCTGCACAGACACCCAAAAATAATGTTTTACCAGCTATCTGGGCATTCCTTAAGCCAGTCAGGTTGACATAGACCAAAACAAATATACTTCATTGATATTTGACAAAGGTATCAAGGCCATTCAGTGGAGAAAAAAGGCAGTCTTTTTAACAATGATTCAGGAATAAAGGAAAGGAAAAAGGATTGATTGCCTAGGGACATGAGAGAACTTTTTCAGCAATTGATCTATTCCATATTTTGATTGTGGTCATGACTACTGACTATATATACTTGCCAGAACTCAATGTACAATTAAATCAGTGAATTTTATTATATGCAAATTTTACCTCAATAAAGTCAATTTAAAATTTTAAAAAATTAATTATATCAGGTCACAGTGGAGGAGATTTTACTTGGGAATAGTTTCTGTGGAAGAAGATTTCTGAATGAGTGTTAATTTACCATACTTAATATGGGCTTACAATATAGCATGCTTATTTTAAAAGGTGATAAAACTTTAGGCAGTATTAATTTTACAAACAGTATAATAGCCTGTCTTTTCTCTTACTAATCAACCCATGTCTAGAGTGCTATGGGTCTTTTAAAAAGAAGGACATTCATGACTAAAGAACATCAGAGTAGGAGAAACTGGATGTGTTTTGATCTTGAACCCCCACTGAATTAAGACAATTTAGGGAGCTGAGGGGATTTGTTGAATCATGAAATAAATCTGTAGGGTAAAATTTTAATTATCTTAAAGAACTCATAACTCATTAAGTATTTAAGTCCCTGCCATCCTGCAGGCATTATACTAAGCATTAATCTTATGATGAATAAACAGAAGAAATTTTCACTGTTGTATGGAGACAGATTGTGGTTCAATAAGAAGAAGAACATTCTAACAATTAGAGTTGCAAAAAAAAAAAAAAAAATGAGTCCTTTGCAAAAGAAGTAGGGCATCTCCATCTGTGTGACTAAAGACTGCATTCCCAGTTGCCAGGGATAAGGGTGCTTTCTTCTGTGTTGGAAGGCAGGTTACCTCTGAATTTCCTTCCCAAATTAGGTTCAGATGGAGTTGTGTGAAACGAAAAATATTTAATATAGATTTGAGGCCGGTCACAGTGGTTCACGTCTCTAATCCCAGCACTTTGGGAGGCCGAGGTGGGTGGATCACCTGAGGTCAGGAGTTTGAGACCAACCTGGCCAAAATGGTGTAACCCCATCTCTACTAAAAATACAAAAATTAACTGGGTGTGGTGGCACGTGCCTGTAGTCCCAGCTACTCGAGAGGCTGAGGCACGAGAATCACTTGAAGCTGGGAGGCAGAGGTTGCAGTGAGCCAAGATTGTACCGCTGCACTCCAGCCTGGGCAACAGAGAGAGATTCTGCCTCAAAAAAAAAAAAAAAGATAGATAGATAGATAGATTTGATAAAAAGGAAAGATTTGACATTTTTAGTCTTACTTTTGTATTAAAAAAATAGGTGCTTTTCTGATTATGAATATAAAGCATATGCATTATATTTCAGATGGTTAAGTTGCATAGAAGGAAGTAAAAAATAATTCATAATCTCACAACCCAGAGATGAGCATCATTAACATTTTGTTACTCTCCTTCCAGATTTTTCCTATGTATCTATACACCATAGAAAGTGGAGCACACACATATTTTTCCCAAAATGTCATCGTATTGTACAGACTATTTTTACATGTCTTTCTCTCTCTTAAAATGTATTATGGGGATCTTTCTATATCAACAGAGAGAGATTGACATTACTCACATCAAATAACATGTTGTGTGAAGGTACTATGATTTGTTTAGTCAGTTTTCTATTAATGAACATTGAACATTTTTGGATGTTTCCAAAATTATTTGGTTTGGCTATATTCCTAAGAGAGAGAGAGAACATGCAAACTGCCTTCCAGAAAGAAAGATTGTTATTAATTTTGTTAATCTTTGACAATCTCAAAGGGGGAAAATTTGTTATAATTTGTATTTTTTTGATTACTAGAAGCTTACACTCTAGTGAGGGAGACAGACATCAAAGGTCACAGATAAATATAAATATAAATTTACAACTGTAATAAGTGTTATGACAGTGAGTCAATACAATGAGTATATAAGCAAGAGATTGACATGATAACTTAGTTGGGATCTTAAGAAGTCAAGGAAAGCTTCCCTGAAAGAATGATGACTGAGTGATGTAGTCATCAGCTAATCAGGGGAGCATAGATGAGAGCTAGAGCAGGCACAGAGAGAATTTCAGAAAGAGGAAATAGCATATGCAAAGGCACTGTGTATGTTCTAGGAACAGAAAGAAAGCCAACATGGATGGTATGCGACAAGCCAGGGCCAGCACAGTGCTGTGATGGAGCCGGAGAGGGAGGAGTCACCACATCACTCAGGACCTTGTCATTCATGGTAAGTTCATATTCATATATTCCACTGGCTATATCTGTTGAAGGATTCTGATCTTTATCTGGAGAACAATGGAAGTCATTAAAATATTTTAAGCAAGAAAGTCACATAATAAAATCTACATTTTGAAAAAAATCACCTGGTTTCAGGTTGGAAAATGTTTAAGTCGGGGGCAGGGTGGATGTGGGTAGCCTCCTTTCAAGGCTACCACAGCATCTAGGAGAAAGATGGTGCTGGCTTAGATCAAGGTGGTGTCAGCAAAGCTAAAAAGAGAATGGATTTGTGAGTCCTATGGAGACAAGACTTGGAGAAGCGTTGGGTACCAGGGGCAAGGAAGACTTCGAGATTCCTGGCTGTAGGGCTTGTGGTGATACAATCCCAGGGTATTCTGGAAGAGGACCACTTTTAGGAGAATGATGTGTTCAGTTTTGATCATGAAACTTAAACACTTTTCATTATTGGCCATTTGTATTTCTTACATGTACCTCCTATTGTGCAATTTCCTTTGACATTGCTCTTTTTCCTCTCATATAATACCCCATTACTAGGGATAATACACCTTTTTCATATATGTTGCAAATGTTTTTCTCAATTTGTCATTTCCTTTTTCAGTTATTTGCTTTTAATTGTATTATTTTCTGTAGAAGAGTTGATATTTTATGAAATCTAAACATAAAATTGTGTATTACCTTTTAATTTTTAACAGAAAATTTAATTGTAATTACCAATCAATCAGAATTTTCATCCCAAGATTCATATTTTAATCATCCTCTTTGTATAGATAGAAAAAAAGAGTTCACCTAAATGAAGATATGAATAACTTTGTATAAGAATGTCTAGAAATTGAATTTTTATGACAAATGTCAACATTGTCATTTCTTCATGTGGTATTTAATATCTATGGATCACTTCAGAATAAAAAATTTAGAACTCTTTTAGTCTTCCAAATCAGGCACTTACTTAAGTCTTCCAAGTCTTAGTATCTGCTCTACAACCCCTGTCAAATACTGATATTTGGGAGAAGTGGTGTATATTCCACAGGTGATTCTGAAGGTCACATATGCCTTTTCATCTTTGTATCTGTAAGGCTTAACACGGTACCTGTTGAATGAATTAACAAAGCATTTTCAATTAAAATACTTAGACGGATAGGTGCACTGGCTCACATCTGTAATCCCAGCACTTTGGTGGGAGGCTGAGGAAGGAGGATTGCTTGAGCCCAAGAGTTCAAGACCAGCTTGGGCAACATAGTGAGATCTCATCTCTATAAAAAATATATAAAATTAGTCAGGAATGATGGCATGTGCCTGTAGCTCCAACTGCTTGGGAGGCTGAGGTAGGAGGATCACTTGAGCCTAGGAGGTTGAGGCTGCAGTGAGCCAAGATCAGGCTACTACACTCCATCCTAGGTGAAAAAGTGAGACCCTGTCTCAAAATAAAATAATAAAATACTTAGAATAAAATGTTTAGAAATGGTTATATGTACAAACATCCCCTGACTAATAAGCTCTTGGTTTAATAATACTTACAAATGAATGACCATTACCACTTGCCCACAAAGTCCTCCCATAGCTATCACTGATGTCTTGTTCTCCAGGAACCTTCCTCTGTCGTTGACACCTGGATCCATGGAGCCCTTCCCTACCATTGCTGTGGAGATCACCAGGATCCTCTGGGCGCTCTCCACCTCCTTCCTTGCTTTGCTTTCAGACCTCTCAGGCCAGTGGCACCTATACCCCATTCTACCCTATTGCCAAAAGCATCAGAAATCTAAGAGCCTCAGGACTCAAGAGTCTCAGGGCTTAGGACTCAGCATATAAGGTGGTGATGCTCTGGTCTTTCTTTCTGGAAATGCTACAAACTACACTCAGGAATATTTCAGCCCCATGATAAATTAAATGAGATTTTGTGAGTTTGCTTGAGAATATAGCCACCATTTATAATGCTCCTAAGCACAGACTTAATAAAATACCTTCTGAAATTGGTGATTACTTGTAGAGTGAACATTAATATTTATGGCAAATTAATTTTTCTTTTTATTTGACAAAATATTAAATTGGATGCATATTTTTCCCTTTAATATTAAAGCCTGGTCCAATTGTAAGGATGAAAAGGGAACTGTTCCTTTCTGGGAATCCCTGCAGCTGACTCAAGGGATCTACCAGCAATGAAGGCAAGCAGCATTTCTTTCTCCTTCAAACACATGGTGATATGATTTGGCTGTGTCCCCACCCACATCTCATTTTAAATTGTAGCTCCCATATTCCCACGTGTTGTGGGAGGGACCTGGTGGAAGATAACTGAATCATGGGGGCAGTTTCCCCCATACTGTTCTCATGGTGGTGAATAAGTCTCATGAGACCTGATGGTTTTATAAGGGGTTTCCCCTTTTGCTTGGCTCTCATTGTCTCTTGCCTGCCGCCATGTAAGATGTGCCTTTCACCTTCCACCATGATTGTGAGGCTTCCCCAGTCATGTGGAACTGTGAGTCCATTAAACCTCTTTTTCTTTATAAATTCCCCAGTCTCAGGTGTGTCTTTATCAGCAGCGTGAAGATGGAAAATACACATGGTTTGTCCAATCACTTCTATTTTGTTTGTGCATTAAACTCTTAAGCTTCTAAGGGGCATGGTCTGTACTTATAAAACAATACACTTATTTGTCCTCCCCAAATAAAAAAAAAATAACTGATCACAGGAGGAGAAACTCAGTCTTCCTCATCCTGAAGTTCTTTAAAAATGTATTTAGTGTTGGTTAAGACAGAACATTTTTGCAGAATAAATTTCTGTGTGTGACAAAAGTGGATCAGAGCAGTTGAGAAGATGCCCAGATAGCTTTACTGACCAAGAGGAAATTTTCATTTCCTTCTACTCTTATGACCAAAAGTTTCTTCTCCGAAAAGCAGGCCCAGGATTAGAGTTCTTGACTTTCAGCACCCATCCTACCCCATAGCCAGAGGAGCTCAGCCCACCATTTAGAGTGCACAGGTTATTACACCATGTGCAGGGACCCTAGAGTCTAAGCCCCACACATCAGAGTTTTAATCAGAGGAGTAGACATTACTTGTTTCAGTTTCACCCAAGTTCCTACAGGTCAGGTATGTGTGTTGATTCCAGTTCTCTTTCCCACCTCCCTCTGACTTTTATACCCAGCCACTGGTCAGAGCCATTTGAGATTGAGAGAGGTGAAGTCCGGTTCTGTTTGGTTCTTGAATCCACTACTTAGTTCCAAGAGAAAATCACGTTTCTTCCAACCACTAAATTATTGAATCTGTGGGTCTATCGGAATTTACTGTCAAACTGCATGCAATTCATCTAAAAGTATACCTACTTCAAAAAGATTAGAAATAGCTTATTTTTTTCCATAGTAAATGGAAAGTAAAGGTTAAAATATAAGAGAGAACATCTAATAGGAATAAATTATTGGGTCCATGGGTCTACTGGAATTTGCCAACAAAACGCAATTCTTTATCTAAAAGTATAATTGCTTCCAAAAGTTAGAAACAGCTTTTTTTCATAGCAAATGGAAACTTAAGGTTTAATATAAGACAGAAGATCTAATAAGAATATAAATAGATGTTTCTAGACACCTGGAGTAATGTACGTATAATTGTTCACTCAGTCATTCATGAATATTTTAATTGAGCAACCACTATGTACCAGGCACCATGTTAGGTATTGCATATGTAGCAAAACAGACATGGTTCCTTCCTTCTTGGCTTTGAAACTACTTGCACCTGGAAGAGATACCTGACCTGGATCATGATCAGCATAGTGATAGCCTCAAAGGCTCTGAGAGTGGATTTGATCACTTATGGGGTGTTGGGGCAGTGATGGGGAGACAGAAGAAGAGGGCAGAGAGAGGGAAAGAGAAAGAGAGAGACTGTGAGAAAGGCAAAAAAGAGGGCTAGGACTGACTGGTGAGACTAATCTAATCTTTCGAGTTTGAGCAAATAGAGAGAGCCAGAAATGAAGCCTAATAAAGTACCGGACAAATACAAAGAAAACAAAGCAAATGTGGCTTTGCAGAATCTAATAAAGGAGCATGGTTTCAAGGAAAGAGTGGTCCATTATAGCAAATGCTGCTAAGAGATAAAATAAAATGGAGGGCTTGTCTTAGGTATTTAAAGAAAAGAGGTATTTAATGCAGAGAAAGGGCTGGGACCTGGTGTAACTAGAACCACGTGGCAGGGGAGGCACTGGGGAGCCTGGAACCCTCATGCTCTTCTTCCAACACTGAGCTCTCTTCCACTCTTCATTCAGGTCAGGGCTTGTATGTTGCTACTTGTGGGGAGCCTCCCAAGTCACAAGTCTGGGCTAGGTGCCCCTCCTGTATACTTCTGTGAGTACTGTTTACTTCCCTCCATTGCAATTATATTTTTTTCTAGATTGTAAACAGCAGCAACCATCTCTGATAAACTGAAGCAGAAAAGACAATTTTTTGGAAGGCCGTTTGGGAGTTTGCAGAATTTTAATGTAAGAACTAGGCTTAGAAAACAGGCCAAATCCAAAGATCAAGCAATGGAAACACAGACCAGGTTACATCTCCAGGTGTGCTGGTGAGTTAACCAGGCAGCCTCACACCCAGCTCACACCTGGCCCCATCACCACTATTGCCACCAGATGCTGGGTGCTGCTGCCATAACACCAAGAGAATGAGTTCCAAACTGTCCCCTTCTTCTTCAGTTTACTAAGTTGTGGCAACAACAACAAAAAATTGTACATATAAAGGAGGGATTTGGCCAGGTACAGTGGCTCACACCTGTAATCCCAGCACTTTGGGAGGCCAAGGCAGGTTGATTGCTTGAGCTTAGGAGTTTGAGACCAGCCTGGGCAACATGGTGAAACCCCATCTCTACTAAAACTACAAAAATTAGCCAGGCGTCGTGGCAGGCCCCTGTAGTCCCAGCTACTCGGGAGGCTGGGACAGGAGATTTGCTTGAACCTGCGAGGCAGAGGTTGCAGTGAGCTGAGATCGTGCCATTGCACTCCAGTCTGGGTGACAGCGCGAGACTCTGTCTCAAAAAAAAAAAAATTAGCTGGACTGGGTGGCACACGTCTGTAATCCCAGCTACTTGCTGAGGCAGGAGAATCACTTGAACCAAGGAGGTGAAGGTTGCAGTAAGCTGAGATTGAGACACTGCACTCCAGCCTGGGCAATAGAGTAAGACCCTGTCTCAAAAAATAAAATAAAATAAAAATAAATAACGAGGGGATTTAACATTTAGGTACAGTTTAAAGCATAATAAGTGAGCACTTCTGTAGCTACTGCTAAGCTATTCTTTTGAAGTCCTTTAGTATTCTTCTCATTATTTTCCCCTCATTGCCCTCATCTCATGGGTAACTAAGTTTTCTGGATTTGCTCTATTTTGTGTGTGTGTGTGTGTGTATGTGTGACAAGGTCTTGTTCTTGTCACCCAGGCTGGAGTTCAATGGTGTGATCACGGCTCACAGCAGCCTCGACCGCCTCTTGGACTCAAGCGATCCTCTCACCTTAGCCTTCCAAGTAACTGGGACCACAGGTACCTGCTGCCATGTATGGCTAATTTTTTTTTTTTCCAGTAGCAATGGGGTCTCCCTATGTTGCCCCGGTTGGTCTTGAACTCCTGGGCTCAAGTGATCCTCCCACCTCAACCTCCCAAAGCGCTGAGATCACGGTCATGAGTCACTGTGGCCAATCCCTGGATTTGCTTTTCTTTATAGTTTTATCATAGATTTGTGTCCCTATACGAGATCTAGCATTGTTACTTTTGCCTGTTTTTGTGCTTTATATAAATAAAATCACACTGTATGTATTCCTTTGTAACATGCTTTCTGCTGACTATATATTTTCAATGTTGGTGTGAAATAGCTATCGTTTGTTCACGTCCACTGCTTTATGGTGTTAATATACCAGAACTACTTTATCCTGTCTACTGTTAAAGAAGTAAGAATTTTTTTCCCCCAGTCAACAATGCTGCTAATTATAAACACACACTTCTGGTGTACATATTAAGTAATTCATTGAGGTCTATAGTGAAAGAAGAATTTCTTTCTTTCTTTCTTTTTTTCCTTTTTGAGATGGAGTCTTGCTCTATTGCCAGGCTGGAGGGCAATGGTGCGATGTCAGCTCAGTGCAACCTCCACCTGCTGGGTTCAAGTGATTCTCCTGCCTCAGCCTCCCAAGTAGCTGGGACTACAGGTGTGCACCACCATGCTCAGCTAATTTGTATTTTTAGTGGAGATGGGGTTTTACCACGTTGGCCAGGCTGGTCTCAAACTCCTGACCTTGTGATCCACCCGCCTCGGCCTCCCAAAGTGCTGGCATTACAGGCGTGAGCCACTGCACCCGGCCGAAAGTAGAATTTCTAAGTAATAAGGAATGTGAATATTTAACTTTACTAGGTGACAGCAAATTATTTTCCAAAATAACTGTAATAATTATATACCCACCAGCAGTGACGACTTTTTTTCACTTTCCCACACCTCTGTCAACATCAGGTAGAACCCAACTTTATTATTTTTGTCAAGCTAGTGGGTGCAACAGAGTAGCTCAGTATAGTCTTAAGTTAGGTTTCCGTGATTACTACCAAGTTTGGGTATTTTCCTATGTTTATAAGCCATACACATTTGCTCTTCTATGAGATAACTGTTCATGTCTTTTACCTGTTTCTCTATTGAGCTGTATGTGTCTCTCCATATACTTGGGCCTCCTTAAAGTTCTTTAATAAAAACTTCAGTAATTCTGTACCAAGGACCTACACATTTTTCTTACATTTATTCTTGGGTGGTTTATATTATTTTATACTATTAAAACACTTTCTACTGTTGAATAGAAATGCACTTTTCTTTTTCTATTGATATTACGTCTAGAAATCTTGAACTCACGGAGTCTGGTAATTTACCTGTAGATTCCATTTATCCGTAGATTATTTTGATTTTTCCATGTTGAAATTATATCATTTGTAAATGACTGATTCATTTATTCCTTTCCTAATTCTTGTACCTTTTTCTTGTTTCATTGTGCTGTCTAAGAATTTTAGCCAATACACTGTCGAATAGAAGTGGTGATTCTTCTATTCTGGGAGCATTCTTATCTGGGACTTATGTCTCTGTCTCCTTTTGTTTTTTCTTTTAGCATTTGGTACACAATCAGAGTCCCAAATGGGCACATTTGCTTGGCCAAGTTTGAGTCACAGGACTTTCTAACTGCCCAAAGAAGAAGAAGGAGGAGGAGAAGGAGAAGGAGAAGAAGAAGAAAAAGAAAAACAAAACCTATGCCATAGTATGATATAGGGCTCTTTCTTGAACTTCTCTAGGAATTTCTCCAAAATTAGAAGGACGTTCAAATGCCGGAGAATGGAAAGCAACTTGTAATTGCCGGTATACTTGTCTTTATGCACAGTAAGAGTCTATGTAAGCAACCTAATCTCCATGAATAATGTTCCTATAGGAGAATTTATTCTTCATTTCAAATTGGAACTCTAAGAATACATCTCCCTTTACTGTGTACATAATATCAGAACTGGAGATTCTCCCTGTTCCAAATTATTTATGGAAGTTCCTATGGCCTACTGTGGAGCCTTCAAGAAGGGAAGACCTGGGGAATGAATGGGGATGAAGTATGGAGCATTCTAAAGAATGAGAATTTCTTGCCAGTATAAAACCTCAGAGGTGACTTTTCCAAGTCATATTCTCAGTTATTCCCTCCCTTTTCTTTCACAGGTTTATGTACTTCTGTTTTCAATGTTATCATCTATAGCCATATCCATGTTTTCTTCTGCCGAAGTTACTGCTAAGTAGATCACAGTCTCCCAGCTCTTCCTTTATTTTCATGTCTGTGAAGAAGTTAATGTTCTTTTATGGTTTTCTAGAGAATTACTGCTAGTAATAATAAAAAGCAATTTAATAAAGAGCATTCTGCCACAAAATTGAGATACACACACACACACACACACAGAATTGAACATTTCTATGTAGACAGTCATAACAAAGTTTTTAAAAAATGACAAAAAATTGCAACATTTATATGACAAGAGTTACTATCCATAATATACATATAGTTCTTATAAACTGATAAAAGAGTTACCTGATTTTTTAATGGGCCAAGGACATACACAAAAGTCAGAGAATAAACAATAAAAATAAGATGTTCAACTTCACCTTTTAGGTTTAGTTATGAACTAAAACAAAAATTAAATATATATTTTTCAACAAATAAATTGGCCAAGGGGAAAAGGATCTTCAGTACATGGTGATGCTGAAGACAGAATACAGGCTCTCTGTGCTCTGTTGGTAGACGCAAACATTGATGTTCCTTGAGTAGAGTCTGACAATATGTTGCCAAACCCTTTAACCATGTAAACATTTTTTCTTATTTCGTGAGAGTTTATTCTATCAAAAACAAAACAAAATAAGCTTCAAGAACGTAAGCAGTCTTTCTATATTCAATTTTTAATAATTGATACTTCAACAAACCCAACATAGCATTGATCATAAGATGTATCATTATTCTGTGTACTACTATGGAAGAAAAAAATGTCAAACTATAGCACAATCCTTTTTATCACTTAGAATTCTCTTAAAATTTTCTAATTGACATGTAATAATTATACATATTTATGGGGTACAGAGTGATATTTTGATACACATATGCAATGTGTAATGATCAAAATCATGGTAACTTGCATATTCATTACCTCAAACATTTATCATTTCTTTGTGTTGGGAACATTTAAAATCCTCTCTTCTAGCTATGTGAAAATATAAAATAAATGACTGCTAACTATAGTCAGTCACCCCACAGTGCTATAGAACGCTGGAACTTATTCCTTCTATCTAGCTGTAATNCAGTCACCCCACAGTGCTATAGAACGCTGGAACTTATTCCTTCTATCTAGCTGTAATTTTGTAACCCTTAACCACACATTCCCTATCCCCCTGCCCCCCTTCTCTAGTATCACAATTCTACTCTATACTCCTATGAGCTCAACTTTTTTAGCTCCCACATATGTGTGAGAACATGCCGTGTTTATCTTTTTGTGCCTAACTTATTTCACTTAACATAATGTCCTGTAGTCTCATTTGTGCTGCCAAGAATGATAGGATTTCATTCTTGTTTATGGGTGAATCATATTTTGTTTTGTACATATATCACATTTTCTTTATTCATTCATCCATTGATGAACACTTACATTGATTCCATATCTTAGCTACAATAGTGCTGTGATAATCCTTTCCTTTCGATAAATATCCAGTATTGGGAATGCTGGATCATATGGTAGTTCTAATTTTAGTTTTCTGAGGAACCTCTATGCTGTTTTCCATGATGGCTGTACTAATTTACAATACCACCAACAGTAGATGAGTTTCCATTTCTCTGTGTCCTCACAAGCATCTTTTGTCTTTTTGATAATAGCTATTCTAACTAGGGCAATATGATATCATATTTCCCTAATGATTACTAATATTGGGCTTTTTTTTTTTTTTACAGACTTGGTGGCCATTGTGTGTCTTCTTTTGAAAAATGTCTATTCAGTTTGTTTGCCCATTTTTTAAATCAGATCTTTTTCTGCTGTTGAGTTTCTCATATATTCTGAAAAGCTCTTGTCAGATGAATAGTTTGCAAATATCTTCTCCCATTCTGCAGGTTGTCTCTTCACTGTTAGTTGTTTCCTTTGCCATGCAGAAGGTTTTCAGTTTGATATAATCCCATTTGTACATTTTTGCATTTCTTGACTATGCTTTTGAAGTCTTATCCATAAAATCTTTGCCCAAATCAAGCGTTTTCTCTATGTTATCTTCTAATAGTTTTACAGTTTTGAGTTTTACATTTAAGTCTTTAATCCATTTTGAGTTGATTTATGTATGTGGTGAGAAATAGGGATCTAATTGCTTCTCAGCCTTTTGGCTAAGATCAAGTGAAGAAGCAGGACATAGTTTCATTCTTCTTCATATGGATATTCTGTTTTCCCAGCACCATTCATTAAAGAGGATGTGCTTTCCTGGTGTGTGTTCTTGGCACCTTTGTCAAAAATCAGTTGGCTATAAATATCTGGATTTATTTCTGGGTTCTCTATTTTGTTCCATTGGTCTATGTGTGTATTTTTATACCAGTGCCATGCTGTTTTGGTTATTATAGCTTTATAATACGTTTTGAATCAGGTAGCATGATGCTTCCAGCTTTGTTCTTTTTGGTCAGCATTGCTTTTGCTATTGTGAGTCTTTTGTGGTTCCATACAAATTTCAGAATTTTCTTCTATTTCTTCAAAGAATATCATTTGTATTTTGATAGAGATTGCTTTAAATCTGTAGCTTGTTCTGGGTGGGTAATATGGTCACTTTGACAATATTCATTCTTCCACTCTATGAACATTTGTTTGTGTCTTTCCATTTGTTTGTGTCTTCATCAGTTTCTTTAATCAGTGTTTTATAGATTTTATTGTAAAGATCTTATGCCTCCTTGGTTAAATTTATTCCTAGGTATTTTAATATTTTTGGCAGATATTGTAAAGGGAGTTGCTTTCTTGATTTCTTTTTCGACTAGTTTATTATTAGTGTACAGAAGTGCTATTGATTATTGTATGTTTGTTTTGTATCCTGCAAATTTGTTGAATTCATTTATCAGTTCTGAAAGTTTTTTTGTGAAGTCTTTAGGTATTTTTATATATAAAATCATGTTATCTGCAAATAGGGATAATCTGACGTCTTTTTCAATGGATGCCATTTCTTTCTTTTTCTGGCCTACTTGCTCTACCTAGGATTTCTAGTACTGTATTGAATAAAAGTGGTGAAAATGGGCATCCTTGTCTTGTTCCAGTTCTTNAGTACTGTATTGAATAAAAGTGGTGAAAATGGGCATCCTTGTCTTGTTCCAGTTCTTAAAGGAAAAGCTTTCAAGTTTTCCCCCATTAAATGTGATGTTAGCTGTGGGTTTGTAATTTATGACCCTTATTGTATTGAGGTGTGTTTCTTCTATACCTAATTTGTTGAGAGTTTTTATCACGAAGGAATGTTGAATTTTATCAAATGTTTTTTCTGCATCTATTGAAGTGATCATATGGATTTTGTTCTTCATTCTGTTATTGTGGTGTATCACACAATGATTTGCATATGTTGAACCATCCTTGCATCACTGGGATAAATCCCACTTGATCATGATGTATAATCTTTTTGATATGCTGTTGGATTTGGTTTGCTAGTATTACATGAAGGGTTTTTGCACCTGTGTTCATCAAGGATATTGGCCTGTAGTTTTCTTTTTTTGTTTTGTCCTTGTCTGGTTTCGGTAATGCTGGCCTCATACTGTATATCCTTTTTGACTCAGCACTTCCCCCTTCTAGGAGTTTACTCTAGGAATATATTCTAATAGGTAGGTAATACAATAACCACAGCAATGTTCACTGAAGTCTTGTTTATAATAGTAAAAGCTGGAATCCAACAATATAGATGGATTAAATGGTTTGCTAGAGTCATACAATGGAATAATAAGCAGCCATTAAAAAGGAAAAATTGTCGGTGACAAACCATACAGCGAAAGGAAGCAGAATATATAAGAGCATTTACATCATTTATATAAAAGTTACCATATGTACAAATACATGTATGTCTACATATACAGATATGGCTATCAAAACATTTAAATTTTATTAACAAGCAGGTGGCAGGCATTGTGAGGTTGTCGTTTATAATGTTATGTATAATTTTATATAGCCTTACTACTGTTATGATTTCCTTTTCCCCATCACCTTGGTTCCTCAATTCAAATTCTCTTACTCCAATTTTTGTATTCCCAGATATCTCTAGAACACCATATTTAGCTTGACTTCTGTGCACTATGAGGCGAACTAGCGAATGCTTCAAAGAAAGAAGCAAATAACATCAGGCTCACTTCTGTACATTCTCCTTCTCTCTAAGATCTTGTTCCTTCAAGTCCTGGCTGTCCTGGTTGTTTAGATGCCTTCAAACAGCTCCTCTTAATTTTTTAATCCAGATTTATAACTGCTTTCAACAGTAAGTGGTTCTGATACAAGCTGTATCACAGCCAGAAGCAAAAGTCCAATTGTCTCATATTTAAGGGCATATTAATTATTGCTAAAATGGGAAATTATTTTGTAAGTAAATAGATCATTTTTAATCATTTAATTTTGTAAGTAAAGAGATCATTTTAATTGTAAGTAAAGTGAATAATTTTTAATGTTTCCCGTTTTGTGGGTATTTAAATTTTTTCCTTGAAGAAAGGTATACAATATTTTATAGAAGTTACTTAAAAGTATTAAATACCTTTTTATTAAATGCTGAAGATCATAAATAATTTTATAAACCATATTCAAATTGAATACTTTTCACTCATCTAAATTTAATTCAAAATGGAATGTAATCCAAAAATATGCTTATTTTACTTTCTGATTATACTGCTGCATATTTGGGTATAATTCTATATTGTAAACAAGTTTCTTTACTACTGTATTCTGTGAATCAAGCATTAGAGTAAGTGAAAAGATCGATGATTTAAGTATCAGGTAAAACAAGCATAACAAACATTTGAGCTGGAAGTATAGATTTAGCATCATGAACCTAGGTGGTCAAGATCTGAAGCAATGGCAAATTCAGTAGATATTGTCAGATATGAAAATTCTGTGGGATTGGGACTGCTTCCCAAGCATTCACAAAGAGGGAACTACTTGGGTCTCCACACTTCATGAAGCCTTCTATACATCCTTAGTCAGCTCTCTTTCTTATTGTCGAATTTTGGGTCCTCCATCTATTCATTTCTCCTCTTACATTCAGCATATGTCTTCTTGTTTCATGAGAAAAACAGAAGTCACCAGGTGTAGCTTCCACAAATTCCTGTCTCTACATCAACAACTAAACGATATAAAAAAATCAGCTTTCTATCTTCACCCCCCACTCAGATCTGTAAATTGGCCTTCATCCCCTAACTGGGCAATGACTCTGTCTATACTCTAGGTACCATCTTTCCCATCTTCTTAGCATACTTGTTTCCCCCATTAGGCTGGCATCCTCCTGCCTTTTTTCAACCCTGTTTTTATGTCTTTTTTTCTTTCATTGTATAAATATACTCCCTACCGTTAGGCTGTTTAATCACAAATTTTCCTCTGGTCTGGTGTTTTTCAAATTTCATGCTTCTTCCCATAAGTGGGTTGTGAAATTAATGAGTCTGTTTCATAAAATTATATTAAGAAATGAATTAGTATGGAGCCTACGATATCAGAATGCAACACGTATATTCCTAGCAAGAGCGGTCCACATTGCCACAAATCCTGCAAACAACTGTGTTGAGTGACAGCTGGAGAATGGGAGGTAATGAATATATGCATTGGCTGGGAATGGCCAGCCAGTCACTCTTCTGCTCATTGGTGTCTCAGTTGATTTTCTGGAATTGATCATAATTGTATCAGGAGAGTTCATGTTTTATAGTTTCATTTTATGTCAATGTAATTTATAGCTAATTATAAAGTGAGGTTTAGAAGAACTTCATCTAGTCTTGGCAAAGGCAGCAAGACTTTCCACCAAGGTTTGGCTGAGCTAGAACCTTTCAATGTGCTTTTTGAATTAGGCATAATTGTCAGGCATTTTTCAACTTTGTGATAATTGTACATTTTAATCAAAGTTATACCAACTATCCTTAACACAGTTTATTTTATTATTAGAAGAAATAAAAACAATCTTGTGAAAAACGCAGAGGCATGTTCTGGCAGAACTGCCAGATTTGGACATGTATATAGTGACAACATTAAGAAAAATGTCTTTTTAAATTAATAAATTCTATTATTTGAACTATAAGCCAAAGAAGTGCAAATCATTTTAATAATGATAAAGTGTAGCTTGTCAATTACTCAAAACTCACTGAGAATGTACTCTTTGTAATGACATTCTTGTAAATAAAAGCTTAAGATCTTCCAAAAAAATTATTTGAAATATAGCAAGCCAAATTTGTTCATAAAGCCTTCAAATATTTTCAAAGAAAGAAAAAAATATGTAAATTTGTCAACATTATTTCACATTGGTTTTCATGAAAAAGCATTACTATCATAATTAGTTACATATATCCAGCGAAAGGAAAAAAATTAAACAGCTTCTAAAAAAGTTATTCTCAGCATACATGGTTATAGTGAATATGATTCTTGATAAATCAGCAGATAAATTTAATTATACTTCTAAGTTATAACATATTATAGTTCTAAAGAATATACAGAATAGAATTTATACTTATTAGGCACATACAGGCAGACACAGGTTGTTTAATTCCACTTAATGAGAACACTAATATTTCACATTACTTAGACTTTCAGTTTATGCCAAATATGTATGAAAACAGGACTTTTATAAAGGATTTATTGTGTTGTTTCCATTTAACCTAACACAAGACTACTTGAGAAACATAAATTCAACTGGAAAATTGTAATGGAATTGTGAGTGATTCAGAAGTAAATATGACCAGGAAACATAGAAAGATAATTTAAAATATTGTTAGAAGCTACTCTGTACATTATTTAAAATCTATGTTCTATACATTACAAAGATTTTGCATCCTAACAATTGTACTGAATCTCTTGGACTTGAAAGCAAAACTAGTGATAGTTGTTTAATTTTATTAAGGGAAGCTTCACTTTTTGATATGTTTTGTTCAGAAATTGGATCTGTGTTTGAGACTAATGATTCCCCTCCCTATGCCATAGGAACAGAGCTGTCATTACTCAGGTATATCTCTGCAACTCTGTCTTCACCAATGCAATATATGAGATTTGTGTAACTTCTGCCTCTGAGGCATGGACTCCTCTGCTCTCTTTTCTTCTTTCTATGGGCTAGAACACAATGTGCCTGGGACATATCTCTGAGACAGACAAATGAGAACAACCCACTACGGGATGAGGAAACAGTAACATTTAAGGTACGTGGTCACTTGATCTCCTGGGACCTGCTGCACCAACCTAGACTACTGACTCAGAGTTTAATTTAAGAGAGAAGTAAATGTCTATGCTTTGTAAACCACTGCATTGTTGGATCTTTGTTAAAACAACTTAGCCTTTCCATCAAATAACATGTATATGTTGCATCGTACTGAAGTTACTGATTGTTACAAGGAAAGTACTAATTAAATTATATGAACTCAGGAATGGGATTCGTATTTTTCTATTTGAAAAGCAATCTCATTTGGCATTTTGAAAATGATATTTCACCAAAAGAATTTGCATACAGAACTCATTTTTTTGACATTTTAAACTAACTGATTTGGATCAACAGGGAAAAAGTAACAATATATTTCAAGATGTTTAATATATCCAACACTAACAAATAAATTTTAAGTAATCACTGTGGTTACTATGTGTCCACAGTTTTGTAACACATAAAGAGAAAATTAATGAAGACATTTTGAATAGAAAAATGATATTAATTATATTACAAGTCTCTATTATAAACTTTAATAATTTCAAAAAGAGAAATTTGAAATATTGAGGAAAAAATTGACAAAAGATCTGCTTTCCAAAATCCTGAATCCATATTAAAACTGATACTCAAAAAAGAAAGTTAATCACTAATACTTTATTTTAATATATTGAAGAATGATTATAAGTTTATAACCATTTTAGATTAAGATTAAAGAAGACTTTCCATTGCTAAACAGAGTTCACTGTTGTTATTAATAGCATTCACAGCAACTTATTTGTGTAAGCCAGAATTTTTAAGCAACAAAATTAAAAACATTGGGAAGAAATAGGCATCACAGTACAAACCACTGTGGTTGTACAGGTAGCATTGTCCTCATGCCCGCAACCTAGAATGAATTTAGGAACAGGCAAGTATGCCTGCTGCAGTGAATGAAATCATACTTAATAGTAACTATTATAGTTAACAGTAAGTACTGTTTTATACCTAAAACTGTTGTTTCAGTTTTTTAACATATCTATATATGTATGTGTATACTAGATGACAATGCAAAGCATATTTTCTACTGTGAGTTATAGAAAGACAGTAGAAAAGTGTTTACTTTCCTTCATAGCCATCGACTGGGTTGTTGATCCGTGTGATTTCATTGGCTCTTAATCCACTGCAACCAGGCTGCAGTCATCATTTCTCCCGGGTCTGGCTTCCACGGCATCCTAACTCTCTCACGTCCATTATATCATTTTCTGTGTTTATCTTTGTCCTTTCTCTGGATGTTGACCTAGTTGCCTGGATACTACTTTTATTTCATTTTTGTGCCACTTTTTAAAAAAAATAACACTTCTGATTATAAAAGTAAAAATATTTAATGAAAAATAAACTCACCCATAAGCCCATCAAAGATAATCACTTAATAATTTGTGTGTACTTTTCATAGATATGTATGTATATATGTATGCATTTTTGAACTTATATATGTCTATATCAAATATTTAAATAATAAAATTGGAATCATGTAGTATACAGAAGTACATGGCATTTTACAATTTGCTTACTTAAGTATATAGTAAAAGCCACCTATTTTTTTCTTTTTTCTTTTCTTTTTTTTTTTTTTTTTTGAGATAACGTCTTGCTCTGTCACCCAGGCTGGAGTGCAGTGGCGCGATCTCAGCTCACTGCAACCTCCGCCTCACTGTTCAAGCGCTTTTTGCGCCTCAGCCTCTCGAGTAGCTGGGATTACAGGCACGTGCCACCACATCCAGCTAATTTTTGTATTTCTACTGTAGGCGGGGGTTTTCACATGTTGGTCAGGCTGGTCTTGAACTCCTGACCTCAGGCGATCCACCTGCCTTGGCATCTCAAAGTGCTGGAATTACAGGTGTGAGCCACTGTCCCCGACACCACTTTTTATATTATTCAATATTTCTCTCCTATTCTTTTTAAATTAGAAACAATTTTTTTTTCTTTTAGTAGAGATGAGGTCTTGCCATGTTGCCCAGGCTCCTCTCGAACTCCTCAGCTCAACCAATCTGTCTGCCTCAGCCTCCAAAAGTGCTGGGATTACAGGCATAAGCCAACATGCCTAGTCCCCCACATTATTCTTAAAGACTATATAATATGATGCTTTATGAATATATCATAGGTTATTTAACTATATCCTTGTTGCATATTTAGTTTTCTCTTTTTTTAGAACTGAAAGACACACTGAAATCCTTGTAGAAAGATCCTTATCCATTTCCATAATCACTTCCTTAGGATGAATTCCCAGAAGTGGAATTGTTAGTCAAAGCTATACCTATGCTACATACACATCCAGGCTCCCTCCCTCCAGGAATGTAGTATCAAGTTACACTCTGACCAGCACCCAAGACATGAGAGGACCTTGTTGCTCAGCTCCTTCAGTAACATTTAAAAAATCTCTTAGTCAATTTGATTAATAGAAAATAGCATCTTATTTAAAAGTTTGTGCTCTTTATTAGGCACTAGAACATTTTTCACAAGTTTATGGGGTTATATGTATTCCCTCCTCTGTACACTGAGTTTATATTTATTGGCTTTTTTAAAAAAGAAGGAGCATCTGTTTTTTAATTCTTTGTTAAAGCTTTTTTTTTTTAACAAAGCTATTCAAACTTTATATATCTGACATTATTATAAATATTTTCCTAGTTTGCAGCTGAAGCAAAATTGTTTTTAATTATAAAATAGTAAATACTGTAAAATAGACTAAAAAATATAAATCCACATATAATTAAGAGTTAGAGTTATCATCTTTTCTTCCTTCAATCCACCCCTCAGAGTGTCATTTGCTTTTCAATTTTGTATGGAACTTTTGACATAAAGGTCTTCAATATTCAGATAGTCAAATCTATTGACCTTTTTTCCTTCAGTTTATGCCTTAGTTTGTTAGAAATAACCTTAATGTATTAAGATAAGTATATTCAGTTATACTTTCTTCTAAACTTTTCATCATTTAATTCTTAAATTTAATTCTTTAATACATTTGTAATTTATTTTGCTACATGATATAAAATTGTGATCTATGTATTTTTCCAAATAGTTAACAATTTTCTTTAACCCAAGTACGCTATCGGCTGCAGTGTTTTGACTTTTTTTTTTTTAACCTTTCTGTAAATGATGGCTTCGTTGGGCGTGAGGGTAGAGGTAGAAAGATCCTTGGGGCTGGACTTTGTAGGTTTTGCCTCCTCAGTACCAAGAGCGCCGAAGGAGAAGTCTAACATCCACAGGTGCCGGACACCCTCCGATGGCACTCCCTCCCCTGGCTGACCCCCCACACCTCGGATTTCGGACTGCTCCTCTCAGCCTCCTCCCTGGGCCCTTGCTCCTGTACCCATCATTTGAGAATTAGGGGGGTCCTCACTCCCTCTCTTGTGCAACCTCTGTCAAACTCGAGGCATCAACAACTCCCTATATTTACCACCCTTCAAATACTGGCATCCCTCCCAGAGCCCTATCCTGAGTTCCTGTCCAAACAAACAAACAAACAAACAAAAAACAAAAAACACCTACAAGTATCTCATCATCATTTCAATCTGAACGTATTCAAAACTGGATTCATATATCCCCCCTAATCCAAACCCTTTTTATCTCCTCTTCTGTAACTTAGAGAATAGGGCCACCATCCTCCCAATTTCCTAAACAAGAAACCTGGAAGCCATCCCATCTACACCGTCTCTCCCCTATTCTGTCATTAAATCCTATTGCTTCCACCCTTCAATATCTCTTGACATACTTTCCTTTATTCCCCTCCTACCCACCCTTGGCCTACTTGGTTTCTAGATTCCTGCAGAACCTTTGTTCTCCCAGCTGCCAGTGTGCCTCTCTGCAGTCCATCATCCTCACTTCCACCACAGAACATTTTCAAAGAAAAAGGAAACACGGGGTGCCCTGTCACATTGCCTTCCCCACCGCCCGCGTGAGCCTCCTGGGGCTCCCCGTTTTCATCCCAATGAGCGGCCCTCTGCTGTGGCTGCCCTTGTGCACACCATTTTTCAGAGGGCAGCAATTCAGCACAGGAGAGGACGGGAAGAGGAGGGGAGAGAGGTTTTTGGAAGCGGCTTTGGATTCAGGACGTGTTTGGGGACCCATTCTTGGTCTGGGAAGTAACTCAGCCTCTTTGGGCCTGGTTTCCTGGGGCGTATCAAGTTCTACCCCAGCCCCACCTCAGCCCACCGCCCCGCCGCGTGTTGAAAGCTTGACTGGAGGTTCTCTGCAGGCAGGGGCACAGTGTATGCAACGCTGCACAGGGAGTGGCCCAAAAAAGCTGTTCGTGACTGAACGCAAGAATTTTCTGGTTAGCAGACGACGGGATGCAGCGGGCGCGGCTCCTGCACCACGCTGGGGGTCCGGGTGTCAGGGCTGGGCTGCTCCAACTCCGCCCGCGGCCACCGTCGGCGCAGGGGGTGCGAGGACCGCGGGGAGGCCCCTCCCCGCCTGCTTCCCGCCGCCCGCTGCCGAGCAGGCGCTCCCTCCCGGCGGCTGGCGCGCCAGCTCCGGACATCCGTCCCCACCTTTCCGCAAAGCACTGCGCCCGCGGGGCCTGCCTCGGCGGTCAGGTCAGCTGCCTCCAGCCTCGCTCTCCAGTCCCAGCCCGCAGCCGCCGCCGAGCGGAGCGCACCTGACCCAGGCGGGCGGGGCGGCGGGCGGGGCGCGGGGCTGACGTGGCCCGCGGCATGGAGCGGGCGTGATTCATCAGCAGCCGTGCCGGGGCGGCATGGGGGCGCGCGCGGCGGCCGCCTAGGCGCCCAGGGCCAGGCAGCGGCGGCGTCCCCGGCCCGGCTCGCCCGCGCTTCTCTCCCTGTGGGCGGCGGCCCGGCGCCTGGAAGGTCAAGATGGAAGAGATCCTGAGGAAGCTGCAGAAGGAGGCGTCCGGGAGCAAGTACAAAGCCATCAAGGAGAGCTGCACCTGGGCCCTGGGTAAGCGCCTGGTACCTGCTTGCCGCGGAGGGAGGGCCGCGCGGCCGGGGCTGAACCCGCGCCTCCGCGCGTGGGGCTTTCGCGGAGCGTGGGTCATGGGTGCCCTTCGCGCGATTGCGAGAGTCGCCTCGGGAAATTGATGTGGGATTTGAGAGTCTTGGCTCGGGCGTGGACATCAGCCGCCGCCTCTCCGGTCTCTTTCACTCTCCAAAACCTTCCCCGGGAACCGCTGTCTTCCCCTCCTGGTGGCCCCCTTCTCCCGGTACCGGCGCTGGGGACGATGCTTCCCCATCGCCGAGTTAGGCAGGACCCGGAGCCGGTGCGAAACCTGGGGCCTGATAGCGAAGCGCCTCTGGGGAAGAGGGAAGTTAAACCAACAACCCTGATGTCGAATCCTTGGCGAGTGGAACCAGGAAGGAAAGGCTTGTTTAGTTTGATTTTCCTGATAGAGGTCGGCTTGCTAAGTGTTAGCTTTCAGGGTTATTGCACTTGAAAAATAACATGCGGGCGGGGATCATGTTACCTCTGCAATTCTGTTGTGGTCTGCCGGTCAGACAGGTGGGATTTTAGGTTTGTGAGCTGTGCTAGCATTGAAATAAGTTCCAGGGAGCAAATTTGTGTTTCTCTTCAGACTCAGGTTGCAGAACTCAGCAGCGGAAAGAAACAGAAAGACATTTCAATTAGGCTGGGTTTGGGCAATCAAAATGGTCAGAATGGTAATGCAAATAGATCAGAAGCATACTTCGGGTGATGGTGCTGCTTTTTAGAAAGGAAAGGCCAAGAAGAAGCCAGCGCAGCTAGCTCTGCGGGCTCCTCGCTTTGCCTTGCCGGAGCCTGATGTGATGTCTCAGTTGCCACTCAATTGAAAAATGAAATTGACTCCTTTTCCCTTGCAACCAAGAACCGTCACTGTCTGTCATGACACTGTGTGTGCGTTGATGCAGCCTGAGATAGAGAAGAGCCTTTAGCAGGCTTTCCACTAAATGTAAAATTTTGAGAGTGGTTTAGGTGACTCTTAATATGTAGATGGTCTTAATTCACATGTTTGGGTGTGTGTACAGACAATTATAGCAGCATCTTTTTTTTTTAAACCTGTGCCTATCGTCACAAAATTGTCTAGAATATTGTCTAGGAAGTTTGTCTTGTAGGTAGAACCAGCACTTGACCATTTTAGCTTACTGTTAGAGAAAAATGGACCAGAAATCTGAGAGAGCATCAAGGCTCTTAAAGCCACAGTACTATTTTTGCGTTGCCATTGTCATTCAGCAGAGTGGTTCAAAGCTAGATTGCAAAATGCCTCTAATGAAGGGTCACAGATGGCTGGGTAACATGATAAAGCAGGGCCCAATTGTGCTTTAAACATGCCATTCCTAGTATTCGTTATTATTTTGCTGCAAATTAGGCAGAGTTAGGTAAACAGGGAGGAGGAGATTAATCTAGTATTTTAATAAGTTTGAATACTGACATCAACGTCTTATTAAGTTAAACCACAACGTTGCTGAGTTTAGGTCCTTTAAAGCCATTGGGGAGGCTGAGCATTGAGGCAGGTAGATTATTCGAGTCAAGTCTGAAAAAAACCAGCCTGAGTGGATGTGCTTCCTTTCCCAGTGATTGTTCTGTAATTAGCAAGACAAGACGGAAGTGCATGAAATAGTTAAATAATAGTGCAGGGCATTCATTATGCAGTTGGATTGAGCAAACCAGGAAAACAAGTCAAAGAAGGGAGGATAAATGTGGGGCCCATGGATTGGGGGAGAATTGGTGTGAGCTGGTGGGGCTTTTGAAGCAGATTTCACTTGAACAATGGGGAAGCTATGAGTTCCTTCTTTCCTTTGCTTCTTTATTTAGCAAACATTTATTAAGACCTCCCTGGTACTGAGCAGTGGGATATATGGATGAATAAAATGTCCCCTATAAGGAATTTGTTGGAAGAGCATGCTGGAGACATGAACAAAGGCATAGAGATAGGTTTTCCTGTTGTCTTTCCCACTCCAGTCCATTTCCACTGCCCATCCCTGTTTAGATTACAAAACACCTGTCACTCTTCAACCCCCATAATTTATTTCTAGATTAATGTGTAAATTCCTCAGAATGCTCTTCAGAATCTAGCCCCAGCCTCTGTTCTTGTCACTCCCCAACCAAGATTCAACGATCTAGTGGCAGTCAACTGCAGCACTTTGTTGAACATGCTGTGTGGCACACTTCTCTCTTTGCCTTTGCTCATGCTAGTCCTTCTGTCGGGATTCCCTTTTCAGAATCTGCAAGGTCCAACTTGTTTAGGAAACATTCCCTGAGCTCCTCAGTAGGATCAGTTGCTTGTCTGGGTTCAGATCCTTGCCTTCATGACTCTCTTAGGGTACCTACTATTTTGGATAATAGTTGATTGTGTGCACAGGTAGGCTCTTATGGGCAGTATAATTGGCAAATATGTTGGGTGCAAGAGATAAAAAAAACTAGTTTAAGCTGACTTACACGAAACAGGATTTATTTACTCCTTTAACTAAAATACCCCTTGCAAGAATAGCTGTGACTTAGGAATTAGACACTGTTTCAGGGATCTTGTCCTGCTCTTTGTGGGTTGACTGACATACTCTGCATGGGTCTCCACGGTTTGGGGCTCATGAATCAACACACTTAGACCATCTCATGAAAAGAGGCAACAATAAACTTAGACCATCCCAGGAAAACAGGGCTTATCCCCCACTTAGACCATCATTAAAGGGGTCATCTCTCACTTAGACCCTCATGAGAGAGAGGGGTCATTCTCCACTGAGACCCTTGTGGAGAGAGGGGTCATCCCCCACTTAGACCTTCATAGGAGCAAGGGGCCATCCCCTACTTAGACCATCATGGGAGAGAGGGGTCATCCTCACTTAGACCCTCATGGGAGAGAGGAAGCATCCCCCTCTGGGACCCTCATAGGAGACAGAAGTCATCCCCCTCTGAGACCCTCATGGGAAAGAGATCATCCTTTACTTAGACCCTCATGGGAGAGAGGAGGCATCCCTCACTGAGACTAAGACCCTCATGGGAAAGAGGGATCATCTCCCTCTGAGACCCTCATGGGAAAGAGATCATCCTTTACTTAGACCCTCATGGGAGAGAGGGGTCATCTCCCTCTGAGACCCTCATGGGAGAGGGATTGTCCTTTACTTAGACCCTCAGGAGAGAGGGGGTCATTCCCCACTGAGACACTCATGAGAGAGAGGGGTCATCCCTCACTGAGACTGAGACCCCCATGGGAGAGAGGGATCATCCCACTCTGAGACCCTCAGGGGAGAGAGGTGTCATTCCTCACTGAGACCATTTTGAGATAGATGATCGTCACCATATTTAGATCATATCAAGAGAGCTAGACTTTTCCAGTCACTCCTGCTCGATCCTTGGTTTCCCTTGTTCTCTTTGTCCTGATAGTTCATGTGAGTATCCTTGAACCAGTCCTCTAGCCAAAGAATGGAAGGGAATAACTGCTTTAGGCCTAGGGTACAAGTTCCACTGAAATTCAGAGCTGGGGAAGATGGTTTCCTGGAAGTATAATTAGGATGCTTCTTCAGAAGCCAGGGGAACGGATACTGGTCAATCAAAACAATACGTGTCAACAGTGTAGTGAGCTCTTTAGTACAGGGACTGCCGTTTATGCTTCTTTGGTTGCTTCTGTACCTATAGTGGAAGGCAGACGTTCAATAAGTTAAATCAATACTTTAACTGCTTGCTTGAGTTTTAAATAATATTAATCTTTTTCTATTTGTAAGAGTTATATATGTTCACTTTAGAATGTTGCAAATAATGGAACCACATAAAGAAAAAATTAAAATAATCTGCAGTCTCCCTATCCAGAGATAACAGTGTTGACATTTTGGAGTCTTTCCCTTTGCAAAAGGTCATACCACATATGGCATATTGTCATGTGTTTTTTAACTTTAGCATCTTCTTCTACTTTGTCTACTTTGTCATGACATGTCTCTGAAAATCAGTGTTAATGGTTGTAGAATAACTAACAAGGCATATGTATGTATCTTCTCTTTATTTAGTGTTACCTGGTTGGTTGTTTTTTTTGGTGAGGAATGGCCTGGCCAGGGAGTAGAAAGGAATGAATTGGATAGAGGGTTGGCTTGGGGAAAGGCAGAAAGAACTTCAGGAACCAGCAGTCCTGGGGGCTTGTGAGCTAGGCTGTGATGGGATGAAATAGAATTGCAGAACAGGAAAGCTGGAAGCAACCAAGTCCTACTTTTAGTATTTTATGTCTATCAGGGGTCTTATGCAGACTAGATGTGGAAAATGGAGTAGCGAGGAAAGAAACTAGAGGCACGAAGGCCAAGTAGGAGAAGAGGGAACATCTATCCAACCAGCAGCCTTCTGTCTATCTACCCACTTGCTTTTTCTTCCAGCCACAGGTTATTACTTCACAACCAAACTCCCTAAAAAGTGTAGAAATTGTATCTGTGTTCTCACCTTCTACTCCGTCTTCATGTTGCTGTCATATGCCTTTCACCTCCATTATCCCACCAACTCACAGTTACTGAGGAACAGTAACATACAGCCATCCAGCTGGCAGACCATTCTCACTCCCATCTCACAGGTCCTCCTGGTGATACTAGACACACCTGGGCATCTGCTTTACCTTGACTTCTATGACCACATCCATCTTGGTTCTTGAGTCACTCTGTCTCCTTTGACAGCTCCAGATTCTCTCCCCAGCTGTAAATATTTGAGTTTCTCAAGGGATAACTTTGAGCCCTCATCTCTTACTCCCAGCTCTTCTGGAGTTGAACACACACATACCCATGGCTTCAGCTGTGTTTCTGTGAATGTGATGCCCACGTTTATATCACTAGTCGACACCAGTGCTCTGAAACCCACACCCTGCAACATAGCTACCTACTGAACATCTCCACTCGAATGGCTCACAGGCACTCAGCTCAACAAGGCTCAAAGTGACCATGTGCTCTTCCCCACCTCTACCTCACTGCCAAACCTCACTCACCTCTGGTGTTTCTAAATGATCAGTTGATGTCATCACCTGTCCAGTTGCATTAACCTGAAATCTAGAGTCATCCTTGGTACATTTCTGTAATTTGCCCTTTTACCTAGTCCTTCACCCAAGCTCTACTCATTTTTACCTCCTAAGTATATGTTAAGGCTGTCCACTTCTTTCTACCTCTGTTGCCAGCTCTCCAGAATAAGCTGCCTTCTCTTTTGATCTGGACTTCTGCAACAGCCTCCTAACTGCTCCTTCCTTGTCTGCTCAAGTTCTTTTTCCCAATTAGTGTCACCTTGGAAAACCCCAATCTTTTCATGACATGCCATGTTAAAACACTGAATAGCATCCCATTAGGATAAAAACGAAAGTCCCTAGTGTGTTCTGTCCAGCCCTACATAGCCTGGCTCCTACCTGCCCCACAGCCTTGTCCTATACCACCCTCATGAAAGAGAGGAGCATCCCACATGGAGACCCTCATGAGAGAGAGGGGTCATCCCCCTCTGAGACCCTTATGGGAGAGAAGGGTCATTCCCCACTGAAACCCTCATGACAGAGAGGGGTCCTTGCTCTCTGAATTTCAGCCACACTGATCTTTCAGTTACTCAGCTACACTGTGCTCCCTCTTACTTCATTAATTCAGCAAATATTTAGTGAGTACCTACTGCATACCTGGTACTGTTCCAAGTATTAGGGATAACATGGTGAGCAAAACAGGCAAAAAGATCCAAGAGTTTACAGACTCTTGGAGAGATGACAGCCAATAATCAAGATAAGTAAATAAAATACACATGACAGCAAAGAGAGTGATAAGAGCTAAGAAAGGGAAAACATAAAATGGTGAAGAAGATAGGAGGTGCTTGGAGTAAAGGGGGAATTGCCATTTAAATAGGGTATTCATGGAAAACTTTACTAAAAGGGAGGCTCCTAGTGGGGAAAACATCTATCTGATGGCTTCAGGAAAGAGCAAGGAGTCAGGGGGCTGGAGCAAGGGGAGAGAAGTAGGAATTGAGGACCAGATCATGAAAGTCCTTGTTGGGCTCTCTAAGGATGAGATGGGGAGTCATTTGGGGTGGAGGAAATGCTCTCATTTGGGTCCTGACAGGGTCTCTCAGGCTACTGTGTTAAGCAGAGACTGCAGCTTCAGGGGCAAGCCCAAAAGCTGAAAGCTCAGGACAGAGGCTGGTACCGTCATCCAGGTGATAGAAGGTGGCAGCTTGGACTGAAGTGGCAGGACAGAGTCAGGGAAGATGTTGGGATTCTCCATGCATTTCAAACTTATTATTCACTCCACTTGGAGTGACCCCTCCTTATCTACTTTAAGTAAATCATTTGTGGTCTCATTACCCCCAGCAGGAAGCCCTGATGTCGCAGTCCAAAGTAGGACCTCCTTTTCTACTTTTGCCTGATTCCCTGTCTTTTCCTTCCTGGCATTTATCATGCTTTGAAATGAGAACGTGCACTCCATGAATTCACGTATCATGTCTGTTCTCACCACTGGGTCCCTAGCCCAGGACCTGGTCCAGTATTTAGGGAGAGAATCAAAGAAGGGAGACAGGAATTGGCACTGGCAACTAAGAACTGTGTCAGGCCCTTTATGATCATGATCCTATCAGTTCCTCACAAGCATCCCAGAAGGAAGGTGTCATTGTCTTCTTTCTAAAGATGAGGGAACTAAAACTTACAGAGGATAAGTGACCTGTCCCGATCCCACAGCGTCACAAGCTGGAGCGGAGCTGGACTGGAACCTGGTTAACTTTGCTTTCGTTCTTGATGCTTCCATGGTGCCCTCTCCCCAGCTACCATTCTGTCATGGGTGCTTACTGCAAAGCTGCAGGCCATTTTCTCCTTGACCTTGACCTTGGATGCTCTTTGCCTTGGGTTCCACACTTATCCCATGTGCCTGGGAGTCTCACTGCACTTAGAGGTGTAGTTTCACAGTGGCTGCTGCGTGACTGCCTTTTCTCTTTTCCTTTTCTTCTAGCTTGCTCTTAGCCTTATAGAGCTGGGCACTGTTACCCAGCCTTAGTTGACTATATATCCCTCTGTCCTGTGGGAAAACCATGCTGATTTGGTTGTTCACTGTCACTGCCTCTCCTTGGGCAGCAGCATCGGCTTGTCCTGAGTGCCAGTCCCTGCTGTGCTAAGTGGTAGGGTGCGCTGGCCTGTGTGGCCTTTGAGCTGCTTCCTGTACCTGCATCTCAGGGCTTCCCTTTCTTGTCATCCTGTCTTATCTTAGGCATTGACTTCAGTCCTTCATTTTCCTCCATTGGCCTTGTCTTCACGATACCAAGAACCCTGCTGAACTCATCTTTCTGTTCTGCTGATTAATTGTCTTTCTGAAATCCACTCTTTTGCTCCACTGGCCAAATCAAGCCCAGATCCTATCAGGCCTGTTCTTAGCCTTGAGTCTCTGATATATATATTTCATGTTTGTTATTCTCTCTGATCTCTGAGCAAGGTGGGAAGAGACATTTCTCCTTCCCCAGTGAAAATAATTCAGATAGACAGGGCTTGCTGACTCTAAGGAGTGAAGAAAGGGGTTAACACAATTTGAGCTACAAGACTGGAGACAAGTTGGAAGGATTGAAATAGTACAGTTTTTTTGGGGAAGAGACTGGTGAGCTTTTCATTATCTCTAAAATTGGAGGCAGCAATAGTGTGAAAAATCCACAAACAGTGGTAAAGTATTGAACATCCAGGTTGGATTAACGAGATTTGGATGTGAGCCTTCCAGTTGATATCCTAACTATACTGTAATTAAAAAAAAAAATTTAATCTAACATGTCACAAATGTGTGTGAGAATAATGAGATGTTCTGTAAGTGCTTTGTGAATTTAAAAGTGTTTCACAAGTATGAATTATTGTGTAAGGATATTGAAACAGTATTTTCAAGGACACAGCTTTTCTTTCTCTATTTTTATTGCAAGAATATAGTATCTTAGTCAGTTGTAACTAGATTCAGTGGTTCAGATTAGGAATTTAACTATTTGTTCTTTATCTGTATGGGGAAATGTGCCCTAATTTTTAACTTTCCCCTCCCCGGTAGTTTGCAAGGTCCAGGGAAATCTCTGGGGCTCTCAAGGGAAAAGGATTTTAAAATATGAAAGACTTGCATGCAGATAATTGAGAATTGGCTAGTTTATAATTAGAGGAATTCCTGGGAAAAAGAGAAACTAACAGAGAAATTCATGTACAGTGTATATTCTCAGTGTTTAAATATTTATTTTTAACTTTATAATTTTTCTTTTGCAGAAACTCTGGGTGGTTTGGATACCATTGTCAAGATCCCTCCACATGTACTGAGGTAGGAGATGGACATTGTATAATATCACAGAAGTCAATATTGTCCATTGAAGGCCCAGATAACCACATTGATTTACAGTGTGTCTTAGTTTGTTTTGTGCTGCTATAATGGAATACTACAGACTGGGTGATTTATAATGAACAGAAATTTGTTGGTTCATGGTTCTGGAGGCTGAGAAGTCCAAGATCAAGGGGCCACATCTAGCGGGGGCCTTCTTGCTGCATCATCCCAAAGGTAGAAGGACAAAAAGAGGGTGGAACAGAGAAGAGAGAAGGGAACTGAATGCACCCTTTTCTAACAAAGCCCCACTCCTGTCATAACTGCATTCATCCATTCATGGGGCAGAGCCCTCATGGCCAGATTACCTCTCATTAAGCCTGATGTCCCAATACTGTTGCATTGGGGATTACGTTTACAACACTTACTTTTGGTGGGGACACATTCAAACCATAGCATAGCATTTTACTTGCTGACTAAAGGCTTTCTTGCACCCATGAGCTGGGATATTTCATGAGGTTAGCATGATGTGAACCTAATTGCATTCACTCCACCTGTCTGTGGAGGGAATGAAATCAGTGACCTAAAGGAACCAGCCATGGAAGTCCATGGTAAAAGGATCAAATTGGTCAAGGAGAGACACGATCAAAACTTATGTGAAGGAGTAGAAAGAAAATTGCACTCCCTCTGATGGGGATGCACCCCTACACCAGGTAGTGTGGATTTAAACTCTGATTGGCAACCCTGGATGGACATCATCTTACTGGTTGTGAAGTCCACAGCCAGATGCAGCAGCCCAGAGATAGGGAGCCTATTTCCCCACCTTCTTCACCTCCCGCTATGCCTTCCCCCAACCCTCACTGGGAGAGAAATGCCTGCCCTCTGTAGAAAAATTGGAAACAACAATAGAATAAAAAAGAAAGTTGTTCATAACTTTGTCACCTAAGGATGATCACTGAAAACAGTTTAATAGATTTTTCTTAAATGTCTTTTTCTATACACATATATTTTTATAAATTAATACAAAACTTTATTCACGACTTTGTTGCCTGCTTGGTTTTTTTTACTCAATACCATATAGAATATTTTCTAATGCCAGTATATGTTCTTCAAATTAAAATGTTACATATACATCCATTATATGGCTGTAGCATAATTCATTTAGCAGTTTTCCTGTTGTTTAATAACATTTGGGCTGTTTCCAGGGTTTTCTTTGAGATTATAAAATATATTGGACTATAACCCTTTGTTGAGTATGGTTTCTATGTTCTCAGGATACTGTGATTAGATATTTTCTCTCTTTTTAAGTAGATTGAACAAAATTTAGTTTCTATCTTTTTAAAATATTCATTACTTTTCCTGTAGTAGCTGCATAAACCTGTAGATTTACATATTGTAAGGGAATCCATGTGTTAAACTAAGTACATTTTTGTGTGTACAAAGCTTATACATGAACAGAATGTTTGGCAACAACATGTTTGTCTAGTGGAGAGGTGGTACAGCTGAAGTGTGCAGCGCATAGGAGGATGCGAGGACTTTCTATGAGCTGTGAAGGCATGGATAGTTTAAAGAAGGCAATTTCCTGGCTCCCAACTTCTATAAGTTCCCTTTCTTAAAACTGATTTGCTTCAAAACTGACGTTGCCATGTCTCCTTTTCCACCTCACCTTTTACGGTCACTCTGCTCTTGCTTGACAGAGAAAACCACACCTGTTACCCACCTGTGTCTTACAGTAGTGTGTCGCCCTGGGGTACAGAGATCTTGTCCCACCCACAAAGAACTATGAACATACTAGTGTCCATACAGGTAAAGGAAGTGATTATAAGGACCAGGAAACACATCATTTTTCAAGTTAGGTAGTTTTAACTTCTTGGCTTTCAGCAATGTTGAAGGAACTATAAGATGAAAGACGAAAAGATTTTTTTTGATGATGTCTCCTTCATTCCCTTATTATTTCTGTAAACAAGGTTTCTTACTGCTTACAACTATAAAGGTAAAGAATTGATATGTAATTTGTGCTAAATTCTACCTTATTGTATAGCAATAGAAAATACTTCTCCATAGGCATATGAACTAGCTGGGGGAGATATAAACAAACTCCATTTCTTTAGCAATGTATTTTTAATAAAAGTATATTTTCTATGCTAACCATATTGACATTTGATAAATAATTATTAATGTTCTTTGGACCAATTTTGTGCATTAGTAATGATTACTTATAATTGAACATTTTAAAGCCTTATGGTTACAGGAAATATTTTAAAAATTACTTTATACATACTTTTTCTTAAGAGAGAAGCACAGTATGGAGAGTAATAAAAGGCTTTCTAGCATTAAAATATATTGGAGAAAATTATTTGGGGAAAATGGAATGGAAATATAAAAAGTTCAAGGAGAAAAATAACAATACAGCATTTTTTACTGTTAAAGAAGAGTTTGTTCACCTTTTTTGATGGATGAAGGTGTTTTTCAAATTGCTGTCATATTCATGAGATAAATTTCAAGAGTGATATGTTTTAATTAAAAATTTTAATAATTCCAGTATTCCAGAATTACAGCCTTCACAATTAAAATTGTGATGAAAAAATTTGAATGCTAACTGAAAACACGTGAAAAACAGAATCTTAACCTTTTCTTAGTGACTGTTTGTAAAAGAGTTTCCTTTAGAAACAACCTTTTCTTTTAAACGATCCAAAGTGTTGTTTAACCCAGCGGTGAGGTTTTCTGTGGTTCCGGGTTTGTGATAAAAGGTCGGTCTTCAGTGTGAGGAGCAACAGAAGAGGCTTCTGCTCCACTGGCTGGGAATGTTTAATTGTTGGGCACATACATATATTTAGAATTGTTATAGTCTCTTGCTTAATTGATCCCTTTATCATTATATAATGACCTTCTTTGTCTAGTGTTCATGTGTATGTATGTGGCCAGAAGAGCTGGAGAGAATATGGTTTCAATGTCTCCAAGGACATTTTTGGTTCTCCTTTTACTTATTTGGCTTTATTTTATTCAATGATCTTTTGCTTTACCCCAGAGCCAGCCACCTATCTTGTGCACCTACAGGAGCTGTTGACAAAATTGGTGGGAGGGGTGCCAGATGAGAGACTATGGATGAATATATGCATATGTACATTTCTTTACATATTTTCAACATTATTAGAAATTCAACTCAGAGTATTTCCCCTAATGATGAAGATTATCCTAATGTACAAAGATATATCATCTTACTATTCAAAAGAATGGACATTATTATGTTTAGATGCACAATGAGATCATCAAGCATTCTTGTACAGAGAATTGAACCATATGAATGAGACACAGCAGATATGAGCCTTGCAAAGTTTTTTTGTTTTTTTGTTTGTTTGTTTTTGAGATGGAGTCTCGCTCTGTCTCCCAGGCTGGAGTGCAATGGCATGATCTTGGCTCACTGCAAGCTCCGCCTCCCAGGTTCACCCCATTCCCCTGCCTCAGCCTCCTGAGAAGCTGGGACTACAGGTGCCCGCCACCAGGCTCGGCTAATTTTTTGTATTTTTAGTGGAGACGGGGTTTCACTATGTGAGCCAGGATGGTCTCGATCTCCTGACATCGTGATCCGCCCGCCTCGCCCTCCCAAAGTGCTGGGATTACAGGCGTGAGCCACCGCGCCCGGCCTCAAAGCTGTTTTTTTAAAAACAAATTTGAAGGAGGAGAATGAAGATACACAAAATGGAAAACATTGTGATGTGGTAGCAAATGTAAATGTATTAGAGACTTTTATACATATAAGGAGGTTTCAGTTTGTGATTCACAATAGTGGGGAACCTCTCAAAGCCTCTTCTAAGATACAAGAAGAAGCCGTAATTAGAGCAGAAAAGAGACTGAATCAATACTAGTCTGATTTACTATTCCAGGTTATCATTAGGGAAATGATATAAAGAGGAGACATATAGTAATTGGCTTTTCTGCCTGTGTTGTAAATCAGTCCTTCTTTAATCCTTTGATTCCTCTTAGAGACACTTTAAACCAAGAGAGCATTTACTCTGTTAAATCATTATGTGTAACATGGCATCCTTCTATTTGAGCATCTGCTAAAAAAAAAAAAATCCAGGCACTGTAAATATTTGCTCATTGAGGAGAATTTGGATATGTTATTTTTTCTTCCATTATGCTTACATCTAATATATGGGAAAGAAGCCAAGTTTATAAAGTATGTCTTGCATTTTTCTGATTTTAAATTCAGATTTAGTTTTCATTTCTGTTACATAATCACCTGGAGGTGATTATTTGCAGATTTTAAAAATTGTTTGTTTTGGAAAGGGCTAAGGGATCATTCATAATCTTGAATACCTTTGCTATGCTTTTTCCTATTTTTTTCCTTTTGATTTGTTTATTTCATGTTCAGTGTAGTCCCATTCTCATAATTACTAATATTGTTTTTGGTCAGTTGTGTGTGTTAGTAGTGGTAGCTTAAATCAGAAGAACCCTTGAAGAGCCTGTGTTGAAATTGAATCCTTGAGAGACCTATGTTGTGTTATCTTTCCTTTTGCCATTGATTGCTCTAATGACTTTTGAATGATTTAAGTGACTGGTGACTGGATTCAGTTATGCATAGAGCATTCTAAGGGAGATATTGATGATAAAACATTTTAGATGTAATTAAGGAGGTCAAGAAACACTGCTTATTTATGCCCAAGGCTCTGTCACTGATCAAATGCTCACTCTCATTGTTGATGTGGTGAGCAACAAGGGTAGGAATTAATGCAGAGCCCATTGATATTCAGTGTCATGGAGGGAGGAAGGTCCAGGGAATATGTGTTATGGAATATTTCCTGACTTTATTAGTGGCTAGTCATGTGAAAATCTTTCCACCTTGCTACCCTTAGTCTTGCTTTTGATTTGGGGGTGGGTTTTAAGGGTCCTTATCTTTCTCCATGAGGAGACTGCACCCTTGCTATCTTTGCTTCTCTTTTCCCTTTTCTTAAACTTCAAGGTCTTCTTACATGCATCTATGCAGGGTTGAATAAATCTATGAATTAGTGGGCTACTGTGGTATCCCTACACTGAAGAAGCCATCGACAGCTCAGGCTACGTCTTAGATTAGAATCATCCTCCCCATGTCCTTTTTGTTTCATAAGCAAAAGCCAACTCAGGATGCTCCCTAATAGTGATGGATTTGGTGAAAAATATGACCAAGTACAGTTGCCACTGGTAGTCACTGATTCCATCATGACTATCCACTGATTTTTCAACCAAGTAATAACATAAGACTTGGAGGCTACCGATCAAGAACAATTAGAATATTCTGCAGTTGTTGAGTAGAATATTCTGTAAATGTCTGTTAGGTCCATTTGGCTTAAAGTCCAACTTAAGTCCAATGTGTCTTTGTTGATTTTCTGTCCCGACAACCTCTCTAATGCTGTGAGTGGGATGTTGAAGTCCCCTACTATTATTGTATTGGTGTTTAGCTCTTTCTTTAGGTCTTGTAATATTTGTTTTATGAATCTAGGTTCTCCAGTGTTGGGTACATATATATTAAAATTGTTATAGTCTCTTGTTGAGTTGATCCCTTTATCATTATATAATGACTTTGTCTTTACTGTTTTTGATTTAAAGTCTGTTTTATCTGATAGAAGTATAGTGATTCCTGCTCACTTTTGATTTCCATTTGTATGGAATATCTTTTCCAACCTCTGTACTTTCAGTCTACACATGTCTCTACAAGTAAAGTGAGTTTCTTATAAGCAGTGTATAGTTGGATTTTTTTTTTTTTTTTGAGATGGAGTCTCACTGTGTCACCCAGGCTGGAATACAGTGGTACAATCTCAACTCACTGCAACCTCCACCTCCAGGGTTCAAGTGATTCTCCTGCCTCAGCCTCCCAAGTAGCTGAGACTACAGGCACGTGCCACCACGGCTGGCCAATTTTTGTATTTTTAGTAGAGATGGAGTTTCACCATATTGGCCAGGCTGGTCTCAAACTCCTGACCTTGTGATCCACCCACCTCAGCCTCCCAAAGTGCTGGGATTACAGGTGTGAGCCTCTGCACCCGGCCTAGTTGGATCTTTTTTAAATCCTTTATGACAATCGATATATTTTAAGTGGAGCATTTAATGCATTTACATTCAAGATTAATATTGGTATGTGAAGTTTTGTTCTTGTCATGTTGTCATTTTCTAGATTCTTTGTTTTTTTCTTTTTCTCTGTCTTTGTGGTTTGATGGAATTCTCTCTTGTTGCCATTCATTCCTTTCTCTTCTCTTAATCCTTTGTTTGATTGCTTTATAAGACCTGTGAGTTTTATACTTTTGTGTTTTCATAATGGTGAATATTAGCCTTTTATTTCCATGTTTAAGACTCCTTTGAGCATTGCTAGTAGGGCCAGACTAGGGATGATAAATTCTCTCAGCATTTGCTTGTCTGGGAAAAATTTATTTCTCATTCATTTATGAAGCTTATTCTTGCTGGATATAAAAATCTTCGTCAACATTTTCTTTTCTTTGTGATTCAGCACTTTGAAAATGTCATTCAATTATCTTCTGTCTAAGAGCTTTCTGCTGAGAAATCCACTGTTAGTCTGATGGGGTTTTCTTTATAGGTGACTAGATGCTTTTCCGTTGCTGATTTTAAAATTCTTTCTCTTTTATTTTATTTATTTATTTATTTTTATTTTTTTGAGACAGGGTCATGCTCTGTCACCCAGCCTGGTGTGCAGTGGAGCGATCTCAGCTCACTGCAACCTCTGCCTCCCAGATTCAAGCAATCCTGTCACCTCAGCCTCCCTGTAGCTAGGACTACAGGCATGTGTCACCACACTCAGCTAATTTTCTGTATTGTTTGTTTGTTTGTTTGTTTTGGTAGAGATTGGGTTTCATCATGTTGCCCAGGCTGGTCTCAAACTCCTTGACTCAAGTGATTCCCCTGCCTCAGCTTCCCAAAATGCTGGGATTACAGGCATGAGCTACCGCACCTGGCTCACTTTTACTTTAGACAGTCTAATTATAATATGCTGCAGTGAAGTCCTCTTTGCAATGTATTTTTCTGGAAATTGTTGGGCCTCCTGTATCTGGAGGATCTGTCCAAATTTCTTGCCCGACTTGGGAAATTTTCATCAATTATTTCCTTAAAGAGATCTTTGGTCTTTCTTTTCCCTCAGGAATACTGATAATTTGTAAGTTTGATTGCTTTATATAGTCCCAAATATCTCAAAGGCTTTGTTCATTCTTTTTTCCTTATATTTTGCCTGACTGTATTGTTTCAAAAGACCTGCCTTCAAGTTCTGAGATTCCTTCTTCTGCTTAGTCTAGTCTATTACTGAAGCTTTTGAATATATTTTGTAATTCCTTCAATGAATTTTTCAGTTCCAGAATTTTTTAAAGATGTCTACCTCCTTGGTAAATTTTTCATTCATATCATGAATTGATTTTCTGATTTCCTTATATTCATTTTCAGATTTGTCTTGCATCTCATTGAGCATGTTTAAAATCAATATTTTGAATTTTTATCTGACATTTCAAGGATTTCTTTTTGGTTAGAATTTATTGGTGAAGAATTATTGTGTTCTTTTGAGGGTGTCACATTACCTTACTTTTTTATGCTTCCTGTATCTTTGTGTTGATTTAAATGCATTTGGAACAAGGGTAGCTTCCTATTTTTGAATTTGTTTTTGTTGGACAGGGGGACTTTTTCTATAGAATATGTGACTATGATGTTGGTTGGCTAGGGTTTTACTGAAGGTATTCCCTAATCCTCACCATTCTTATGTCTTAGGCCATCTCATAAGATGAAATGTAGCATACTTGTCATGGCTTCTCTTCCTTCCACATGCCAAAGCCAAGATCAAAACCACAGGTCTGGAGATGTTTGAATAAGTAGCCCAATAGCTCCCCTGCATATTAAGCACTAAAATGTTAGGGGGACATGTTCTGAGCTGCTGTCTTCATCAGAATTGCCCAGTGTGTGTCTTATAACATGCAGCCTTTCTCAATTCCTTATCCTACTTATCCTTGAAGACTGTGCTGAGGTGTCCTGAAGTCCTTCCTCTATTTCCTAGGTAAAAATTATATTCCTCTCCTTTGTGCCCTCACCATTCTCCTTACATAATCCTGTTGTGAAGCTCATAAACCACGTTGGCAGTTGTTTGCAAGTTCTGTTATCAGACCCTAGCCTCAAGGAGCTCATCTAGATAAATTACTCATCTTTGTATCTCTTAGCTCAGTGCCTTGTAAATGTTTGTGGGATGAAACTGCTTCTCCAGCTTTATATCACACGTCCCAGAAAGCCACTGCCTTCATCTCCTAGATTCTTAGAAAATGCAGTATTCGAAAGAATCTGTGCCAAAATGGAATCTCAGCTTTGGCAGTAGGACTTCTAATATCTTACTCACCGAGAGGGTTGGTCTTAAAGAGTATACTCAGAAACCCAACAATTATTGACCTCAGTTAGTATAGACTTTAATCCTGTGCGCTCTACTCGACTAAAACCCTAATGTGTATTAGATAAGGGGTGGAGGATGGTGGTGGTCAGGACTCTGACCAATATTCTATGCCGAAGGATGCTAAAGATACAGAGGTTTCAGTTCTCAGTAGATTTCCATGAAAAGTCCTTGGCCACCCTGGAAGAGGCATGCTGCCTGTCCTACCCCCACTTCCAACATGAATTTGACTTGGAGTATTTCTGTTCTAAAGGACTAAAGAACCTCCACTCCCATCCTGCCCCAATCCAGGATTGTCTCTTTCTTCCTTCCAGGTCACTTGCAACAGTTCTTGTCCAGATGAGATAAAACTGTCAAGGGAATCCTGGAGCTATTTTGTCAAAAGGCAGCCATTGGCAGCAAACCTCTTGTTGGCATTACTCAGTGCCCCTTTGGGAACAATCCCAGTGATTACCCTAGCCATAACCCAGCCATTTTGCTTACCTGCTTCATGATTTTTCAGAGCCAACTTCAGCCTAATTGCTTTCTCTTGCCAGGTGTACTTTCCAGAAAGACTCTAACAGCTTTTTTTCCCATTTGTCTGTGTATGTGTCCCACCACCTCTCCTCCCTGGCTGACCCTCTGCCTGGCCCTTTGCTTCATTTTGCCTGCCTGGTCCAGACACTTCATTCAGTCCAGATAATGACATATTCCTCCTTGTCTTGATGTGGGGACCTACTGATTTTTCATGCAGGGTGTGAGCACATTCATCAGTGTTTATACTTGGAGAGAACCATCCATAACAGCTTCCCATTCCTCATGTGGTTTTAATTGCCTGTATGCCGCATTGATCTATTTTAGTGCTTTAGTTCTGTGTTATGAACCCTGGAGCGACTTCTGCAAGATATGCAAGTTTTTTTTTACTTTGTTTTCTTTTTAGAGACAGAGTCTCACTCTGTTGCTCAGGCTGGAGTGCAGGGGCACAATCATAGCTCACTGCAAACTCGAACTCCTGAATTCAAGCAACCCTCCTGCCTCAACCTTCCAAGTAGCTAGGACTACAGATGTATGGCACCAGGCCCAGTTAATTTTTAAAAAAAAATTTGTAAAGATGGAGTTTTGCTACGTTGCCCATGCTGATCTCAAATTACTGGCTTCAAGCAATCCTCCCACCTTAGCCTCCCAAAGTGCTGGAGTTACAAGTGTGAACCACCATGCCTATCAGTTTTTTGGTTTTAATTTGAAGAAAGAAACATATCTGCATCAACTAGGAAGAACTTTGTATGATTTAAAATGATGAGGACAGCAAATACCCTAATAGCTGTTTTTGGCACACAGTTTGATTCTCATCAGTATTGTACCTGCCTTTCTTATGTCATGGAGAAGTGTTGGACTCACCTTGCTACCTCCCACTGTCATGGAGGAAGCAAAGGATGCTGGTGTAGAATTTGTAATTCATGTTTTCAGCTTGTGCTAATGAATGGAGGGTCTGAGCATACATGCTGGACAGGTGCTTCACATTATTCTAGATGGATTATAAACATGTGTGCTTCTCTTAGATGTAAACTCATCTTAAGTACCCTTTTCTTGCCTTCTTCCTTTTCTCCCTACTATAGCTGACTTCTTTTTGCAGAGTCACACAAATGTAAATGAGTCTTGGCTGTGTTGAGTCAAACTCTGTTGAGTTTTGCTGGTTCTGGACCATAAAAAAAGGGGTAGGGGAGCTTTAAGACACTTTGGTTAGTCCATGCCTGGCTCATTTTCAGATTTAGCGAATTCTTTATCTCAGCAAGTTGTGAAAGGCAATGTGAGGACATTGTCAGCCTTTCTGGGCTCAGTGGGAACCTCGTAAGTGAGCAAGGGCTCATTCTAGAGGAGACCTGAACTTTTCTAGCTTCCCGAGATCAGGCTTGCCATAAACAGGTGACCAGAAAAATGTATTTGCAAGGAGAAAGTGGCACATGGACTAGCATTTAGCAGTGGAGGTTGCTGAAATCTGTGTTAGAAATCAAGGTGCTCTGAAGATCTAGTTTCTCTTTTTCCTTTCCCTGCTGCTGTGGAAGACAAAGAATATTCTTTTCTTCTTTTAACATAGTATAAGTGATAATACCATTCTATTTCCTAGCTTACAGACAGCTGTTTCTGTGGGGCTATCTGCCCGTTGTAAGCCAGTCCTAATGGTTTCCACATTCTACTCACGTTGATAAGGAAGACCGACAATTAGCTCTCCATTACAAAGCCTCTCCTTGTTAATAGCTCTGACCTAAAAGCACTTTTTAAGTGATGCAGTCATCACTTAAAGAAGTCACCACTTAAAAAATGAGTGCATAAGTCACCCAAGTTAGTATGTAGGGGATATTGGCTTGAGTAGTATTTTAGGATGTGCACAAATTATTAATGTTCAGAAACAAGCTGTGACCACTCATCCTTTCTTTATGACCAATAGTTGATGACTTTATAACACTTGACTTTAAACATAAAATAAATCCGCTGAAAAAAATATAACAATCCAATCATGAATTTTTGTTTTTTAGGCCTCTTCATTCCTTTTTTTTGGTTTTGTTTTGTTTTGTTTTGTTTTTGAGATGGAGTCTCTCTTACTCTGTCGCAAAGTTTGGAGTACAGTGGCGTGATTTGGGCTCACTGCAACCTCTGTCTCCTGGGTTCAAGCAATTCTCCTGCCTCAGCCTCCAGAGTAACTGGAATTACAGGCCTCTACTGCCATGCCCAGCTAATTTTTTTTGTGTTTTTAATAGAGACAGAGTTTTGCCATGTTGGCCAGGCTGGTTTCGAACTCCTGGCCTCAAGTGATCCTCCCGTCTCGGCCTCCCAAAGTGCTGGGATTATAGGTGTGAGCCACTGCATCCAGCCTCTTCATCCCTTTTGAATAGAATGAAGGCAGGATTTTTGCAGTGTGCATTAGTCTATGAATTGTTTTCACCATTAAACTGTGCCTTTAAGGCAATTTAGTCCCAAATTTTCTGCTTTCATTTCAAAGTGTGCCTCTGAGAAATTGTTTATATTGATGGATTATAAAAATGGATCCCAAGAGATGGATAGGGACCTGAGCCCATCAATTTAGTGATGTCAGTAGCTCCACAGAGGTATTTACATCTTTCTTTTTCACCCTCTAGGACTTTTCTTCTGAGAGAAGGGTGGGTGCAGACTAGAATCATATTTTGTTTTCTTGGAAACCTTTATTATTAAGTATTTTATATTTTTGTATATTTTTAATTTTACTGTGTATTTATGTATAGTTGAATTGTATATAAATCAATAGGATTATGTAATTACATAATTCCCTGCTGTATCTTTTTCAACTTAAGTCTGATACATTTGATACAGGAGATCTCCCTTTACCTATTTTATAGTCCACTACTCCGTTAATACAATGCTTCTTAATATGTTTAATAGCCTTATAATTCACATTTCCCATCTAAATTTGGGACACATGAGAATACAAGTTAACATTTTCAAACCTTTACCAAGTGCCAGAGACTTTCCTGGGTACTATATGTATGCTGTTCCCATTTAATCTTGACAGCACTCCTGTGTGAGACAGTGGACACACTCTGATTGGAGGGGCTATGTAGCTGGCTGAGCTCCTTGAGCCAGTCCAGAGCAGAACCAGAGCTGCTGGACTCCAAAAATCACCTTCCTAACTCACTATGGGGTATTAGCTCTCAAATTATTTGACTTAATACAGAAGGTTTTTTTTTTTTTTTCTTTTTTTCTTTTTTTTTTTTTTTTGCGATTTATGGGAAGAGCTGAGATATATACAATTACATTTCATGCAGTAAATCACTTGATGAAGCACCATTGTTGAAAAAACCTCCTAGAAAACCTGCTATATTGCCCACTCACAAGTGCAACTTACCAATAAAGGATTATGGATTAGACCACCTTGTATTGAAACAGCTTCAAATGCAATTTCCAAGGAGCCAGTGCTTTTATAAGAGGGTCGTCCTATATTCAGACTGAGGGGAGTGTCACGAATTATTAGAGCTATTAAGATTAGTGTGTATACCCAGCTTTGCCAGGAAATGACTTAAATTGACTTTACCTCTCTGTAAGGAAGAAGGAAACTTTAAGACAAAAGAGACTGTAGTCTGAACTGATGTGAATACCCACTGGGGAAACCTGAGTAATTATGCAATTAAATAACTAACTCTTACCTCTCCACCTTCTGCTAACTTGACCAAAGGAAGAGGCCAGGTAACAATTAATATGGTTTTTTTAATGAGGCTTAAGGTGAGCAAAACTGAAGAATTACTGAGAGAAGATTTAGGATAGGGCTCATTTTTAGGCCTAAAGGAATCCTTCTAGAATATTTTAAGTGAGAGCAGACCTACACTAATTTTCAATTTAATGAAGTCCAGAGAGAATTGTTCTATGTAAAATAATGGTTTTTATTTTCCTGAAACTATAACTGCCTATGGTGTGCTTTATTTTATAAATCCTATTTTGTTTTTCTGTATTTACCAGCTGGGAGAAAAACCTTCAAAAACAAAAGGGGTTTTGTATGCTTATTTCAGAGGCTGTTGGTAGGACAGAAGCCAGTAAACTGGGCCCAGCCGTGCTTGGGGGTTGGGAGAAGGAGGGATCCCATGACTGGGAAGGGCAGAGGGAGAGGGCTGAACACAGAGGACACCCAGGACTGAGCAGGTGGGAGGGCTGCTGGGTTTGCCCCTAACTCTGAAATAAAGCTGAGTGTGGAAGACAAGGTCAGCAACACGACCTTTGCTGAAAATGGGGAGGGTAGCATTCATGCATTTCAGAGGTAGTAAAAATAAAGATGTAATTTAAAGTCAACAGGAGGGTTTGATTAAGAAAGAAAACAATTGTTAAAGGTGTGCATGCCCAGGCATTCAGTACAGAGGATGTTTTTACGAATGTTTGCTCTAGATGATTGCCTCACTGAGCTCAGTTCTGCATGTTGGCGTCTCTATCGGAGGGGTCTGGAGAGTGATGCAGAGTGGGAAGACAGGGTGGGGACTGGGCTCATGTGGATCAGGCAGTTGGCAAGGGGGAGCAGGTGGCCTGGGTTTGGAGTCAGCCAAACACACAGCATGGTTTATGCCAGAAATGCAGTGAGGAACAGGAGGCACGCTCTCTTCTCTCAAAGAGCTCGTCATTTGCTGAAGGGAAAGCAAATAGGTCATCATAATACACGTGCAAGTCCTAGTTCAACATATGCCTGTTGGGACCTCGAGCTGATCATTTTGCCCGTCAGTTTCCATAAATGGAGATGGAAATGGGAAGGTAGGGAGGTGCCTCTGTTTCCCCAGTGTGACAGGTCTGAAGAGATCCCATTGCAGGCCACAGAGGTGGCCTCACCCTCCCCTGTGAGTGCTCAGCATGTGTCCATGCTGGGTCTGTCCAAAGGAGGGCCTTGCCCCTTTGTATCTCCCCTGTGTCGGGGCAGGAGGGCAGCTTCCACCCACAGGGCTCTCTCTCAGAACCCTCTGTGTGTTACTGATGTGGACTGAGGCAGCACTTCTCAAACTCTTTGGTGTCAAGACCTTGTACGTTTTTAAAAATTATTTATCCCACATAGCTTCTATTTAAAATTTGGATTATATCTATTTACCATATTGGAAACTAAAACAAAATGTTTAAAATCATTAAAAATAATAGCAAACCCATTCCATGTTAATATAAATGACATACTTTTAATGAAAAATAACTACTTTTATCATACTTCTACCATCCTCATAGCTATGGAATTAATATCCCCCCAAACAGTGTAGTCCTTACTGGGTTCTTATGAAGATTACATAAGATATAAAGGAAGACGGCAGTTTGCAGAATGTACAAAAAATCGTGAATGAAATATCACTCTAGTAAACAGGCTTGCAGTTTTCTGGAAGTTTGCGGTGTGATTAAGGTTTCCCCCCTCCTGTGCTGGGTTTCAAAATGTGATTTTAGATAGGAAAACAAGGGTACCAGGAAGAAAGGGCAGATTAGACTATGGATTTAAGAAGCATTATTTCCTCATCCTGTGAATATAAAGGGGCCCAACTGGTCCTTGGGAATTATAAACAAATCTGCCTGAACAGGCAAGACTTGGAAAACTTGACTATGGCAGTCTTAAGTGTTCTTTAAAATAAACTCTGGTGTCTGAAATAAAAGAATTGGAATCTCATGTTGCTTTATCATTGTGTTCTCTTTCCATTTTTACTTGTAGACTCAAAGACATTTCTTTGAGCTGGCCTCTCTCCTGGCAGTCCGTGGATGAGGGTGGCTGTTGATGGAGCTCTGGGTAGGACGGAGGACATCACATTTCCAGTAGGAACACATACCTACCTGAAGATGATGCTTTGGTTTTGGTTTTAGCCAGAAAATACACAGGGGCGTTCTTAGTTTAGGGAGTAATTATTTGCATTTGTAAATTCTCTAGGCCTTCCATTATTTTCCAGTGGAGAAACCATTGTTTGCCCACCCACCATCCAACTGCTCCCTACCCCCAATGAACCTGACTAGGTATAGGTTCTGTCCTCTTTATCAGCCCTGTGCTTCCAAGGAGGCTGGCCACAGGCTTGCCCTGCATCAGAATATGAGAGGGGTACCCTCTCAGTCTTGTGAAAGTGAAGTTCTTTCTTCCTCCGAAATGTTTCACGTTCAAATGATGCTTGGAGCAGCTATAGCTGTTTGCAGCTAGTGAGAGGAGCCAACCAGGGAATGAAGCTGACATATGGTGGATCCGAAGAAAGATAGAAAGGGCCTCCTAGCTGTGTTAAGGGGCCACTGAATCACCTGAACCTGGAACTAATCTGCCTCCTTGTTTAGGCCACCGAGGGAATTGGACTTTCTGTTACTTGCAGCTGAACACACCCTAACTGATCACCCTCCCTAAAGGAATGATCGTGACCCGTAGGGATCCAGAGAAGGGAAGATAGGCCAGGCATGTGCAGCTGCCATAACCAGTCTGAAGATCTGCTGGTAGGATTCTTTTCTTCGTGTCTGGCTGTCTTTTGACCATTTTGTTGTCCTGTTGTTTTGTGTATGAGATAAAGAGTTGAAGTTTTAAATTAAATGGCTGGTAACTGATAAAATACGGAGGAGAGCTGAGATGTCTGTGGTGTTTACAAGATACGGGACCTTAGAGGTGGGGCTTTGGGTTTCTTTCCACCCCTTGAGCATGCAGATGCATATTAGAGCCTCGATCTTTCTCCATAAATTACTGATTTACTTGTAGGATCTCCCGTCCAGATCTTAAACTCCATCATCCTTATACCCACGGCCTCTGGTGCAACATGAGTGACCCCCCAGTAATGAGAGTTACCAAGGAGTATTGATCTATGCCAGGAATTATACCAATGGCTTGGCATGCATTGTCTTATTGTTTACAACAAGTACAATAGGTAGTAACATAATCTGCATTTTCATGATAAGGGCATTGAGGCTTGAGTGATAAAATCACTTGCTTGGGGTCCCACAGCTAACAGATGATAGAGGTTCAAATATAGATGTGACCCGAAAATTGTTCTTTTAACTATTCTGTTTCTTCAGTGTATATTGGTTGAATATCTGTCATTTAGATGTGTTAGAATCGGAATTGTCGTTCCTATTGATTTCACCTTTCACCCTTCGGAAATGTACTGGGACAGAAGACACATATGCCACTACCTGAATATTGGCTCTTCTCTGGAAACAGGCCTTAGTGAAGTACGTGACTTACAAATACATTCAGTGGTAAGGGAAAGCCTAACTAGCAGTGGTTTAAATGAGATGGGGCTATTTTCCTCACGTAACAGGCTGTCTGGAGGTCGGCTTTCAGCACTGATATCTCCAGGATTCTCTTGGCCTTCCATTCTATCTGACTCTTCATGCACAAAATGGCTGTTGCAGCTTCAGATATCACATCCCCATCTAGAAAGAAGTCAAAAAGACAAAAGGCAGAAGGGCAGAGCCGACTAAGCAGGTCTGGTCCTTTTTGTTGGTAAAGCAAAAGTTTTCCAGGGTTACAAGGGAGGCAGGAAAAGTGGAAAACAGGATTTTTGGGAAAGGCTCACACCAATACTGATCTACCACTTGGAGCTGACCATGCTGTTGGGCAAAATAAAGTTGGACTCTTGTCACTGAGGAGAAGGCTGCTAACACTGTCAGCCGCACTTCTGAAAGTGGAGGCTGTTAGAATTTGAAGAGGCAGTGGAGATATCCCCATCCTGCAAGCAAAACAACTGAGACTTGTAGGGAACACAAGTGTCTAAGCCAGGATAAAAGAAAAGGGCCTGTTTCCTTAGACTCTGCTGCTCTTCTCACTGCACTGTCCCTTTCAAAGCTTTTACATATCTCCTCCGCGAGTTATTCCTCTCATCCCTTTCATTTATTTGTTTGTTTGTTTGTTTATTTATTTATTTGAGACAGACTTTTACTCTTGTTGCCCAGGCTGGAGTGCAATGGTGCAACGTCAGCTCACTGCAACCTCCACCTCCTGAGTTCAAGAGATTCTCCTGCCTCAGCCTCCCGAGTAGCTGGGATTACAGGTGTGCACCACCACACCTGGCTAATTTTGTATTTTTCGTAGAGATAGGGTTTCTCCATGTTGATCAGGCTGGTCTCGAATTCCTGACCTCAGGTGATCTGCTCGCCTCGGCCTCCCAAAGTGCTGGGATTACAGGCATGACCCACAGCAGCTGGCCCTCTCATCCTTTTGAAGGAGGCCGGGAAAGTCAGAAACTTCCTAGAGCATTTTGGGTAGAAACAAAGCTTTGGAGAGAGCCAAGTAGCATGCCCAGGATTATCCCCTCTGTTCAGAGCTAAATAATGGGAGGGAGTTGGACCAGAGTCCTTTTCACAGACCCCATTGTCCTTCATGATACTGTGACCTCCGTTTATGGTCTTTCTCCTTAGCCTGGAGTAGTGAGGCTCCTTGCTCAGGCACCTGGGCTTTCAGGTGGGTAGTCACAGCCGCCTTGACACCCCAGCGAGGAAGGCTCTGGCTCTCAGGGGACGATTGGGTATCGCCCAGCCTGTGTAAGAATATTGGGCCCCTCTGTGTGCCTGGGGAGGGGAGAATGCCACCTGGTATGGCCATGAAGAGTGGTGATGCCCCATAAACTTGAGTCCGAATGTTTCTCTCCCAGGTTGGTCTGACCCTGTCTTTCAGTGCAGTTCCTGGATCAGTCCTCTGTGGCGTATTTCCGCCTCCTCAGGCTGGGACATAGAGTGTCTTGGTGCTTTCCGACATATTGGGAGAAACACTGTAGCCCACCTCAGCATCCACCTGATGTGAACAGTGTGTCAAGTCACCCTACCAAAAAGGCATCGAGTGGAGCCAGCAGTATGTGTAGATGGGGGAGTCAGGTACTCCTAGTTTTCCTCAACTTAGGAACCTCTCCCAGTTCTACTAGGATGGGAAATGAGTGTGTGTGGGGATTTAATCTAGGGAAAGGAAAAACACCTGAGCTAAAGGCAACTACATAATAGGATTTTGCTATAAAATAATGGAGTAGAACAATTATAGTGTTTGTAATACTTGAGTATTTGTTTATTGACAGATTCCTTTTTCCTCCATGTGAACATCTTTATCAGCCTCCAGGATCTTAGCTGGCTTTTGCTGATTTTTGTGGGCACCCATATGTGTACTTTCGCAAGCTTACTAAGTCTCTGTTTGGATGCAGGACATTTACAACCACTCCTGCTGCAAATGATGGTGCTGCATTTGCTGTTTGTGGTCTCTGATAGATATGAATGGCGAGAATAACAATGTCAGGCAGACTTAGGATTCCCCCTCCCACCGCCCGGTAAGGAGGATCTGTCCTGTCCTCCACAGTCACTTTGTCATGCCCTCAGCTGGGATAGTTCTCAGGCAGCTTTTACTGTCTTAGTTTGACTGTCTTTTGCTCTTGAATCATTGCACTAAGAGAACAATCTGCTACTGTTTTCTGTCTTCTGTGCGTTAAAAAAAAAAAAAAAAAAAAAAAAAAGATACTGGGCATATTTGTTTTTCTTCCAGCACATGTCTCGTTTGGAAAGGTCATGCATTTATATAGTAGACTTGCTATTACCCTGAGTGCAGTAAAGCAGCCGATTGCCAACGTATTGCTATACATACAGCTGCCTTCGGGGTGACTAGGCTATAAGGCAGTTGCAGACAGGCTGAAGGGCACCTGTTGTGCCCACACAGAAACCCAACCTTTAACACGACATTTATCCTGAGAAACAGTCTTGTCCTCACATCACATAGTGCCAGACCTGAGGCTACTTGTTGGGCAGGTTAATGTAGATCTTAGTCAGCTGACCTGCAGGCTGGTAGAGGGAGGTATAGGGTCTGTGATATGTTTAAAGCAGGTGGCTAGTAAGGAACCCACCCAACCTTTTTGGCTTCTGCCCAAGGCCTATTTTTAAAGAGTGCTTGCAGTACAGGATCGATGGGAATGTTCAGTAGTTGAAATACCACAAACGTATTACTACTGGGAGAAGTTGCTGTTTATGGGAAAATAAAATTTTACCTCATTGTTCTCTGCCCGATGCTTGCTGCCAAAATGAATTACTTAAGGGGAGTTATCTCATACATGGATGCATGAAAGTGATGTTCGATGCCTATGGAGAAGGTACTGCAAAGCTTTTAGCAGAGGACAGGAGCTATAACTTCAGCAGGTAAAAAGGTTTCAGGCTGACCTATGGAAACACCTGTTTTAAATGATTTAGAAAGTAAGAGAATACACAGTTGACACACTTGCAAAAAAAGGTAATGTCAGGGTGTGAACTGAGTAGGTTCTCAGTGTAGAAAATTCAAAAGCCTAGGAAACATAAGTATTGACACATCATGTCACTGGAACCATGCAGAAGGTTTTATGACATCCCTACTTTATAGAGAGGAGATTCAGGCTTTGTGAGGATAACTTGCCCAGGATTACCCAGTAACAACTGTTAAAATCTAAACTCTAACCTGTGACTGCTGGGTGCAAAAGTCATATGACCTAAAGATGAATCTTAATATTTGGTTTATTTTCTTCTGAGAGTATACAATGAAATTAGGATATATGGTATGTAATATTTTGAAGCTTGCTATTTTCACTTAATATATCAAACACGTTTTTCCAATATCATTAAGTGTTCTTTAAAAACATTTTAAGGCCATTAAAATTCCATCAAATTGATGTGCCATGGCAGGAAGGAAGGTCATTTTACTGTCTCCTTTATTATAAGAATGATTTTAACAATTGGTTGAAAATTAACATGAAATACTAGAAATCTTCTTTTTGAAGCTATGGTCTCAGTTTTTAAAATGTATGTGGCTGGGAATGGTGACTCATGCCTGTAATCTCAGCACTTCAGGAGGCCGAGGAGGGAAGATCACTTGAGCCCAGGGGTTCGAGACCAGCTGGGCAACATGGCAAAAATCTCGTCTCTACAAACAACTTTTTCAAAAATTAGCCAGCCATGATGGCACATCCCTCTAGTCTCAGGTACCTGGGAGACTGAGGTGGGAGGATCACTTGAGCCTGGGAGGTTGAAGCTGCAGTGAACCATGTTTGAGTCACTGCACTCTAGCCTGGGCAACAGGACAATCCTGTCTCAAAACAAACAAACAAACAAACAAACAAAGTAAAAAGTGTAGTATGCCATCATGATACTAGAAAGGCAGTTTGCTTGCTTGGTAGAGGATTTCGCAAGGATGTTCGTTGCTGGTTGATTGTGACTAAGCAGGATAAACGTGTTCCCCCACAGTTATTTAATGATATTAATAAAACCACCTATATGTAACCAGCTACCATATCCTGTGTCATGGGGGTGAAGAAAGCACTAACCTTGCCAGGAGGGGCTCTGGGAATGCTCAGAGGGCAAGCAGAAGTGTGGAGCAGGGTGGCATTTGGAAGGATGGATGGATGTGTCAAGTGGACATGAGGCTTAACAGTGCCAAGCGTGTGTTTGATGAGCGTGTGATTCTGAGCCTTCAATGGTACGGTTGATCTCGGCACCAGAGATGAAGCTTTGAGGTAATGTCCTTGGCCTTTCCATGTATTTAAACTAGTCTGATGCTTAGCTTTTACTATATCTGAGGCTAAATTTAATGGTGTAATGCTGAAAGTTTTATCACTGTAGATAAAATGTCAATAAAAGAGTGAAGGGTACAGATTTTTCTATCTTCTGGAGCCCACGTACCTGCCCATTTTATAGCTGAGTATGCGATTTGAACAGAAACAGTTCTCAGTGCTGTGTTTCCTGGGAGAAGTGGGGATTATTGCGTTGGTGTCATGTGCTGGGTGGTTTGTGGGAAGAACATAGGAAAACTGGAAGATTAAACCTTTTCAATACTTTCGTTAATCTGCAGGGATGCTGGTGCTTGTTTCCATATTGTGGGGTCCTTTCTTTTTCCCCTTTAGCCTTTGCTCCCTGTGGTGGAGAGAGAACACATTGCTGTGGAAATGGTGTAGGCTTTTGTGTCCTATAATCCTTATATTTGAGTCTGGACTCATCCATTTACCAACTCTGTCCATGGATCCATGACTCCAGGAGCTTCGTGTCTTGGACTGTGAAATGGACAGGATAATGGCCACTGCCCCAATTCCTGTGAGGATTAAATGAGCTAAGTCACTGAGAAAGTTCCCAGCTCACATCACTTCTCATCCTTTCCACGCCACCTCCTCTTGAGCCGTGACCAAAGTGTGCCTAGTTTTTTCTAACTTTCACAGTAGAGTTAGGTTTCTAGTGGGAACTGATAATTCATAGTAGTTAGGTGACATGGGACAAGTTACTTACCATCTCTGAGCCTATCTGCTCATTGATAACATGGAAATAAGTATATATCACATAGTGTGTTAATGATCAGATTAAATGAGATAATGTACACCAAGTCAGAATGCCTGGCACAGAGTGGGCAGTCAATGACTAGAGGGTACTGGTACTAAATGGGCATATCTTAGAAGGACAACCTTCCTTCTGGCATCTTCCTGAGCATCACAGCCTCTTCTGACTACTACTTCTTTGCCAGCATCATTAATTCTCTCTACTCACTGGCTGGGGGGATTTCTCAGAGCTCTATCCTTCTGTTCTGCACCTTGTACATTTCCTTGGAAGTTTCATCCACTTCCAAGTTTTCAGCTACTACTTATAGATCGATAACTTCTAAATTTTTCCTTAGCTCCAGGCTAGTACATCCAATTTGCTATATATTGGCATTTAGATGCCCAAAGGCACTTTGAACTCTAAATATACAAAAATATAGCTGCTATCTTTCCCACTTACTTCCTCAAAACTGTTCTTTCAGGCAGGCTTCTCTACTTCATTTGCATGCTGTCTGTAGGTTCTTTTTCCTTTTTTCCGTTCCTGAGTGCAGACACCTAAATGCACTTTCAGCGCGAGTCCTTCTATTAGAGTGGAGCCCTTCCTCCAGGCTCTCCTGCCTCTGGTTAATAATAATGACAACAATGAAGTTATCATAAGGCAACCGTGATAATCAGAAAGAGCACCATAATCACAAGCATGTGTTGAGCGTGTACAATGTGCTAGATACTGTCAGTGCTACCCTGAGACCTAGGTGAGGCGGGACCCTGCCTTGGACCTATGTTGTACAGGCTTTATTTTCAGTCTCCTCAGGACAATGGAATTGTTCCCACCCAAAGCCTGCCCTTTTCTGTTACTGAAGACTTCAGAATTTCCCTGCTCCATCTGTGTTGAGCTTCCTTACAGAAATCAGCTGTCAGGGCCAGGCAAGGTGGTTCACGTCTGTAATTCTAGCACTTTGGGAGGCCAAGGCAGGTGGATCACCTGAAGTCAGGAGTTCAAGACCAGCCTGGCTAACATGACAAAACCTCGTCTCTACTAAAAATACAAAAATTTGCCAAGTGTGGTGGCAGGCGCCTGTAATCCCAGCTACTTGGGAGGCTGAGGCAGGAGAATAGCTTGAACCCGGGAGGTGGAGGTTGCAGTGAGCCCAGATCACACCATTGCACTCCAGCCTGGGCAACAAAGCAAAAACTCCGTCTCAAAAAAAAAAAAAAAAAAAAAAAAAACCAGACAAACAAAAACTCAGCTATGAGGTCTGTTCCCTGGCTCTATCTTTCAGGAGGCAAATGGTGCTACAAGTTTGTGCATCCCTAGGCCTAAGGGCTGGCCATGAAGCAGTTACCTGCAGTGATTGTGGGTTGGGATTGGTCTGCAGGTTGAGGTGTCTGTGTTGCTGTCTGAGACCGCTTGCGGGACAAGACAGAGCTGGGGCCCTCCAGAGCACTATAAATGTTAGGCTAGCCCTGGGCAGTCAGGACTTTGACTAACATAGCTTCTTATCAGATCATTCTAACACTGCTTGAGGTAGGTAATATTAGTTACATGTTTTTAGATTAAGAAAGTAAGGGTTGAAGAGGTGAAATGCTTAGCACACAGGTTGCCATTGTCAGGGCCTGAATTTGACCAAGAGTACTTTGACTCCAAACTTTTTTTTTTTTTAATGATAGTCTGTTTTCTATTCATTTTCTACATTGTAACCAGAGTTCCATTTGGTAGAAAATGTCTGAGATTACATTATTCCTTTGATTAAAAATCTTTCATTAGCTTCTCATTTTCAACTGGCTGAAGGTCAGTTTCTCCGAATGGTATTCAAGACCCTTCAAAGCTGACTCAAAGCTCCCTTGTGAAATCATTTCACACCAGTCTTCTCACCGTGACCTCCTCATCAGGTCACAGTGGGACTTTGGCTGCTCCACGAACCCACTCTCTATCTTTGCATTTACAATCTCAGCTGGGAATGTCCTTTTCCTCTTCTTCACTGGGCTGACCAAGTTCCATTCTGTCTCCTGCAGTTCAAGGCCTAATGAGTATCACCTTTTTATGAAGACACTTGCATTTTTCTAGACAAAATCTCTCCCACTCTCATTATACTTCTATAGTTGGTTGTGTATACCTTCATACAAGTGTTTATTGCCTTGTACCTATGTTTCCATATTATCACATGTCTGTTGCCTCCTCTAGACTATGGGTTCCATGTAGGCAAGAACCACGTGTCTCATTCATCGTTATGTGTCTAACATTTCTCACAGTGCCTAGACATGTAGTAGGCTAAATAAATATTTATTAAATAAATGCTCTATTTGTTACTAAAACTCTTATGTACTTCTCACAAATGGATTATTAGTCATTTAGAAATGCCAATTTTAGTTCTGACTGTTGTGTTAACTGGTAATGGACTGGTTTCATAAGGCATTTTGACACCATACCTGGAAATTTTTATTTCCTGGAAAACTGTTACTTTAGTTGACCATTTTGCAGTCATGGCACTTAATTTATAAGAGATTATAATACATCTATTTATGCATTATTTGTGAGCTTTAATAGGCCAGTAGGTCTCAAAGACAATATGAAGTCAGTCTTTTTTTCTCAAAATTATTAGTTTTGTTTTGCTTTTAAGTTACCTGTCTTTTGTTGCATAGACGTTTCTGAAAGATATTTGTGCCATAGAGTTGTCATTTTTTTAAGAGGTAGCTCTACAAAGGTTATCAGCATATTGAAAAAACGATGGGGCTGGGTGTGGTGGCTCACACCTGTAATCCCAGCATTTTGGGAAGTGGGTGGATCACCTAAGGTCAGGAATTCAAGACCAGCCTGGACAACATGATGAAACCCTGTCTCTACTAAAAGTACAAAAATTAGCCAGGCATGGTGGTGGGCGCCTGTAATCCCAGCTACTCAGGAGGCTGAGGCAAGAGAATCTCTTGAACTCGGGAGGCAGAGGTTGCAGTGAGCCAAGATCACGCCACTGCACTCCAGCTTGGGTGACAGAGCAAGACTCTGCCAAGGAAAAAAAAAAAAAAAAAAAAGACGACGATGGTGTTTTCCCACTACTTCTCTCTTGTTCCATAAAATTCAAGTGTTTGTGTTAGGAACCTGCTGCTGCTGTTGTTTGCATTTGCCACTCCTTGGCGGAAGGGTGCTTCTCCTGCTGGAGATTCCGGGCAGAGCGCTAACTCCAAATTGCCAGCTGGAGCATTTTCATCATGAAAAAAATCATTAAGTAACAAAGTGCATGTGTTCTGTGATCCAGGGCAGGGCAGAGCAATTTCCATAGGCATGTTTCATGCTGTCAGTATATCCACACTCTAAGGCTGAAAGCTTGATTGTAGGAAAACATGTCACAGAAAGGAAGAAGCAAGGTTAAGTAGACTGATTTTAAATGACATATTTGGCTAAGGTAACTGTATTTTAGGATCACTTCAGTCAAGAAGGCTTTAGGGAGAGGAAACAATTCAGGAAATGTTTGAAAGATGGTATGGACATTTCTTTAGGGGGAAGAAAAAGAGAAGCTATTCTAGGAATATGGCTCAGTTATTGATAAATTGGAAAGGGTGGTGACTGGATAGAGGAGATGAAGTTAGCACAGAGGAATTCAGGAAGGATGACTTTGAGGCCATTAAGGGAAACAGGCATTCAGTGTTCAGGCCATAAAGCTTTGAAGGAAAGGGAGAGCATGTGTATGTACTTGTAGGCTCAGGCTAACTTCACCTTTTCCCTAATTCTTTTTTTTTTTTTTTAAGATGGAGTCTCGCTCTGTCTCCCAGGCTGCAGTGCAGTGGCGCGATCTCAGCTCACTGCAACCTCTGCCTTCCAGGTTCAAGCAATGCTCCTGCTTCAGCCTCCTGAGTAGCTGGGACTACAGGTGTATGCCACCACACCCAGCTAATTTTTGTATTTTTAGTAGAGACGGGGGGCTCTCACCATGTTGACCAGGCTGGTCTTGAACTCCTGACCTCAGATGATCTGCCCTCCTCGACCTCCCAAAGTGCTGGGATTGCAGGTGTGAGCCACCGCACCTGGCCACCTTTTCCCTAATTCTAAAGGTAACATGTTTTATTCTTGAAGATCTTTAAAATGTAGAAACATGTAAATAATAAAACCAAAATCATCCACATTCCCAAAAGGCAAAGTGTTGGGGGGCAAGTTCTTTGCAATCTCTCCCTCCCTCCTCGCCTGCGCTGTATGTGTGTGCAAGTTTTTATTCAAGAGGACAACCATGTATGGTATATAATCTGCATGATAGTCTCATATTTTTGCATAACATTTTCAAAGTATTTTCCTGTGTCAAAAAAATCTTTAGAATACTTTTAGTGATTATGTATTATTCCATTCTATAGGTGTACCATGATTTCTTTAACCTCAGTTACATTATACATAAAGATACAGTAAACATCTTTACATAGAAAACTTTGCTACATCTATGGTTATTTTCTTAGAAAAGGCTCCTAGCAGAAGAAACCCTAGTGAAAGGCATACCAATATTTTAATTTCTTTATATATATTGACAAAGTGCTTCTTATGAAAACCTTAAAGAGCAGACATTTTCCACAGTGCCATAAGAAGTGGCCCTGTGAGGAATTAAGTGTGTCTATGGGGGTGAGGAGCAGCTTATCGCATTTCACAGCGGGAAGTTGTAAAATTGACATGTAGGAGATAATGTGAGGAAATATTAAAATGGATTGACAATGGACAGAAAGAAAGGAGTGTCTTGGTAAAAAAAAATCTTCACTGGCTTACTGTATGTAAAATGCTTAACCTCGTTCTTGGAATGTAGTTTGAGATTGACAAATGGTAACCATTAAGGTCTCATGTGCCAAGGCATGAGCTCAGGGGCCAGTGCCTGCCCTACCTCTTGTCCAGGAGTGATTTTTTTCTCTTCCCCTCCATCCCTCATAGTAAATGCCAATAATACAGTCATGCATGGCTTAATCCCCATGGATAGGTCCCAAGAAATGTGTCATTAGGCAAGTTCATTATTATACAAACCCCATAGAGTGTTCGTACAGAAACCTAGATGTACAGTCTACCATACACCTGGGCTATAGGCCTGTTGCTCCCAGGCAGGCTGTGCAGCATGTCACTGCGTGAATACTGTAGGCAGTTGTAACACACTGGAAAGTGTTTGTGTAACTAAACATAGAAAAGGTGCAGTAAAAATGAGATAGGGAAGATAAAAAATGGTGCACCTGTGTAGGGCACTTACCATGATTGGAGTTTGCAGGACTGGACGTTGCTCTGAGTGAGTCAGTGAGAGAGAGCGTGGTGAGTAAATTGGAATGCCGAGGACATTATTGTACACTGCTGTAGCCTTTATAAACACTGTACACTTAGGCTACGCTAAATTTATTTTTTAAATGTTCTTTCTTCAATAATAAGTTAACTTTGGCTTACTGTGACTTTTTTATCTTATAAACTTTTTAATTTTTTAACTTTTTGATTCTTTGAAGTAACACTTTGCTTAAGACACAGATTGTCAGTTGTATAAAAATACTTTATATCCTTATTCTATAAGCTTTATTTTACTTTTATTTTTATTTTTTTGAGATGGAGTTTTCCTCTTGTTGCCCAGGCTGGAGTGCAGTGGTGTGATCTCGGCTCACCGCAACCTCTGCCTCCCGGGTTCAAATGATTCTCCTGCCTCAGCCTCCCAAGTAACTGGGATTACTGGCATGCACCACCATGCCTGGCTAATTTTGTATTTTTAGTAGAGATAGGGTTTCTCCATGTTGGTCAGGCTGGTCTCGAACTCCTGACCTCAGGTGATGCACTTGCCTCAGCTTCCCAAAGTGCTGGGATTACAGGCATGAGCCACCACGCCCAGCCTTTAAGCTTTAATTTATTTTTAAATTTTTAAACTTTTTGTGAAGAACTAAGACACAAACCCACATTAGCCTAGACCTACACAGGGTCAGGATCATCAATGTCACTGTCTTCCACCTCCACATCTTGTCCCACTGGAAGGTCTTCAGGGTCAGGAGCTGTCATCTCCTATGATACCAATGCCTTCTTCTGGAATACCTCCGGAAGGACCTGCCTGAGACCATTTTACGGTTAACTTTTTTATTTGTAAGTGGAAGGAGTATGCTCTAAAATAATGATAAAAATATAGAAAATATATAAACGAGTAACATGGTTGTTTATTATTATCAAGTGTGATGTACTGTACCTAATTGTATGTGCTATGCTTTTGTACAACTGGTGGCACAGTTGATTTGTTTACACTGGCATCATCACAAACATGTGAGTATAGTGTTGCATGATGTTAGGACAGCTATGATAGGAAACTTCCCAGGTGATTATGGGACCACCGTGGTCTGTCATTGATGGAAACACCATCGTGTGGCACATGACTGTATTTGTCCCTCCTTATTGAGTGGTTGTGAGAGTTATTGGGATCAAGTGCCTGAGCTCTTAGCACGGTGACTGGCATGCTGGAAGTTTTAATAATGGCACTTCCATGACTCAACGGCCACTCTCCTTACATCAGTCAAGCTTAAAGAGTATTTTCTTTAGATTATGCAAGTATACTCTAGAGTTATTATATTAAATTGGTACAAATGGAAAGTATAAAAAAAGAAAAAATTCTCCCATGCCACTTTCTGGAAATACCCACTGCCAACATTCAGCTGAGCTCTTTCTGAAATAATGCTCTATTTGATTTGCATTGCTATATATTAATGTTTGTTTTTTATTCTGCTTGTTTGGATTTTTCTCATATACATGTGTGCTTTTTATAAGAAAATCATGGACAATAAAAGTTGATATCTTGAGGTAAAGTATAGGCATAACCATTTTATGTTATTTAGAATTATTTCTACTAGATTGAATCATATGAAATTGCCAATATTCAACTTCTTCTGACCCATATAAATGCCAGTTTCATATGCTCAACTTAATAATTGCGATAGGCTTGCTAAAAATCTTGAAAGCCTGCAGGAGAAAAGGGATTTTATGTTCACAGCTATATCCCTAGGGCCTGAAACAGTGCCTGATGGGTGAATCCAAACTTTGTTTTGAAATAGAAAAGGATTGCTACTGATAAAAATAATTTCATTAAAATAGAAATGAAATGGAAATATATTTGAACTGCACTGTAGAGAAAATCAATTAAGGAACCAATTTAGTTCCAGTTGGGCCAATGGAATTGGCCCTGGCAAAAGCTTAATCAATGAAAATCAATCAATGTTGGTGTAAACTGTTTAAATGTAAAGGACGCATATTCATTAACATGAATAATAACAACCAGAATGTCACAACAGTGAGGGTAGAAGCCTTTCGTATGCAAATTAGGAAATGGCATGACTACCAGGAAAGGTGCTGGCTGTGTGGCTTGAACTCAGCAGCTAGTTCCAAAGCCAAATTTTTTCCACATATCCAGACTGCCTACATCTTCTCCTAATTACATACTGTCAACATAATGCATTGCTTCATGAATTACCACTCGAAATAAGAGAGTTCACGTTATTTCTTTGATGCCTGTCCCCATTCTTAACATAGTGGACCTTTGAATTACCACTTTAAAGCAGTGTGCCTTACACATAGTTGGTGGGAGCTGGCTATCTGCATAGACGTTATGGCGTAGGTTTGAGGACATAGATTTTCAAAACAAATGGTCTAGCCTAGGCACGACAGCCCATGCCTGTAATCCCAGCACTTTGGAAGGCTGAGGTGGGAGGATCATTTGAGGCCAGGAGTTTGAGACCAGCCTGGGCAACATAGTGAAACCCTGTGTCTATTTAATATTTTTAAAAAAGGAAAGAGATGGTCTAAGTCTGAATCTCGCTCTGTCATTTGCAAACATATGACCTTGGACAAGTAACCTAATCTCTCTTAGTTTCAGTTTGGTTGACAATTAGATATCTACCTTCAAAAGTTATAATTAAATAGTAAATAGGAACATGTGTAGCATGTTACTTTGTAAGCCACATCTAAGCCATTTCAACCAGAGCTATGATTATGATGTGAAGAAATTCAGACAGTTATTTGATAAATGGCTTAGATCACAGAATCCTAGAATTTTAGAGTATAAGCAGACCTCAGAAATGTAAGATATCTTCATGCCTCTTCTCACCCAGAGCATCAAAGAGGAATCAGCCTAATATTCAGGAATGTATTTGGGGTTACTTAAAGTTCACGTTTTCCCTTTATTGATTCTACCCATCCATGAGCATGGGATGTGTTTCCATTTGTTTGTGTCATCTATGATTTCTTTCAGCAGTGTTTTGTAGTTTTCTTTGTAGAGATCTTTCAACTCCTTTGTTGGGTATATTCCTAAGTGTTTCATTTTTTGCAGCTATTTTAAAAAGGATTGAGTTCTTGATTTGATTCTCTACTTGGTCGCTGTTGGTATATAGAAGAGCTACTGATTTGTGTACATTAATCTTGTATTCGGAAACTTTGCTGAATTCTTTTATTAGTTCTAGGAGTTTTCTGGAGGAGTCCTTAGGGTTTTCAAGGTAAACGATCATACCGTCAGCAAATAAGGACAGTTTGACTTCCTCTTTACTGATTTGGATGCCCTTTATTTCTTTCTCTTGTCTGATAGCTCTAGCTAGGATTTTCAGTACTATGTTGAAGAGGAGTGGTGAGAGTGGGCATCCTTGTCTTGTTCCTGTTCTCAGAGGGAATGCTTTCAACTTTTCCCCATTCAGTATTATGTTGGCTGTGGGTTTGTCATAGATGGCTTTTATTATATTAAGGTATGTCCCCTGTATGCCAATTTTGCTGAGGGTTTTAATCATAAAGGGATGCTGGATTTTGTCGAATGCTTTTTTCTGCTCTATTGAGATGATCGTGTGATTTTTGTTTTTAATTCTGTTTATGTGGTGTATCACATTTATTGATTTGCATATGTTAAATGATCCCTGCATCCCTGGTATGAAACCCACTTGATCATGACCATACTACCAAAAACAATCTATAAATTCAACACAATCCCCAAAGAAACACCACCATCATTCTTCACAGAGTTACAAGAAACAATTCTAAAGTTCATATGGAACCAAAAAAGAGCCTGCATAGCCAAAGCAAGACTAAGCAAAAAGAACAAATCTGGAGGCATCACACTACCTGATTTCAAACTATACTATACGGCCATAGTCACCAAAACAGTGTGGTATTGCTATAAAAATAGGCACATAGACCAATGGAACAGAATAGAGAACCCAGAAATAAACCCAAGTACTTACAGCCAACTGATCTTCAACAAAGCAAACAAAAACATAGTGGGGAAAGGACACCCTTTTCAACAAATGATGCTGGGATAATTGGCTAGCCACATATAGGAGAATGAAACTGGATCCTCATCTCTCACCTTATACAAAAATCAGCTCAAGATGGATTAAGGACTTAAATGTAAGACCTGAAACTGTAAAAATTCTAGAATATAACATTGGAAAACCCCTTCTAGACATTGGCTTAGGCAAGGATTTCATGACCAAAAACCTAAAAGCAAATGCAATAAAAACAAAGATAAATAGCTGAGACCTAATTAAACTAAAGTGCTTTTGCATGGCAAAAGGAACTGTCAGCAGAGTAAACAGACAACCCACAGAGTGGGAGAAAATCTTCACAATCTATACATCTGACAAAGGACTAATATCCAGAATCTACAGTGAACTCAAATCAGTAAGAAAAAAGCAATCCCATGAAAAAGTGGGCTAAGGACTTGAGTAGACAGTTCTCAAAAGAAGCTATACAAATGGCCGACAAATGTACGAAAAAAATGCTCACCATCACTAATGATCAAGGAAATGCAAATCAAAACCACATTGCAACACCACCTTACTCCTGCAAGAATGGCCATAATCAAAAAATAAAAAAAAACAGTAGATGTTTTTTGTGGATGTGGTGATCAGGGAACACTTCTACGCTGCTGATGGGAATGTAAACTCATACAGCCACTATGGAAAACAGTGTGGAGATTCCTTGAGGAACTAAAAGTAGAACTATCATTTGATCATGCAATCCCACTACTGAGTATCTACTCAGAGGAAAAGAAGTCATTATTTGAAAAAGATATTTGCACACACGTTTATAGCAGCACAATTCACAATTGCAAAATGGTGGAACCAACCCAAATGCCCACTCATCAGTGAGTGGATAAAGAAAATGTGGTCATACAATGGAATACTACTCAACCATAAAAGGAATGAATTAACAGCATTTGCAATGACCTGGATGAGACTGGAGACTATTCACGCTTGTGGTTGTATTGAAAGAGAATTATTGGTAAATCCTAACTCTTCCTTTGTTCACCTATTTTAATTTCCCTTTGTCCATTGTTACCTGTCAGCCTAATAAAGCTGGTCTGTTAACCATGACAATGCAGTTAAGGAAATAGGTTCAGTCTCTTCTTCATGACCAGATGCAGCATCACAGTGTGGATGATGCCTTCCTCATGCATATGCAGCACTGCTAATTATTCTTCTTTAAGAAATAATGGCATGTCAGGACATGAAACTTGGGGCCACTGCCTTTATTTAATTAGGCAAGAATAAATTTGCACGTGCCTCTGCATTAAAAATAATCACTTAATGTAATCGAATGTTGGTTTTTGCCATGCCCTTTTCCCAATGAGGCAGCATCTAGAAAGATCAAAAGATGATTTATTCCAGTACAGTGTGTGCAAAGGGGATTGAGTGTGTGCCATGTTGCATTTTCATTATAAATTTCATCCTGAGACCCAATTAACAGGCCTGTTTTCTCTTTCATTAAAATCACTTGTAGAAGAAAATGAAGGTAGGAGGGTTTTTATGATATCACAGAGCAAGCAGCAAAATTAGTTATGCCCCATGAATTTCCTTCTTTTGCACATGGGTTCATTTCCAATTGAAGTCAGGATCTGAGGCTTGTGGTACTACTCTAGGGGCTGCTGGGTCTGAGGGGATGAGAGGCCTTGGATACAGATTATTATGGCCCTGTTACCAACCGTGTTACTACTACAGTAAATTGTTCTCATTCATGTTGATTTTTGTTAGCTGTTTAAAAGCATTAGACTGGTGGGTACACTTTTGTTCTTACTAGTATTTACTAGCAAAAAACCCTGTTTTTAAGCATTTCATTTTAAGTAAATATCTATTTTGTTGTTGAAGATAGGGTCAGAAGCAACTACTTTGCAATAAATAGCACTATTAACATTGTAGACATTTTCTTAAAATATTGGTCCTCAATTTCAACAATAGAATTTTATTTACTATAAAATGTTTATAGTAACCTACACATACACCTACACACACACACACACACACATACACACAAACACAGCTACCCAGGGCTCAGTGTAGCATCTCTTCAAAGGCCATCCTAGCAGAACCCCAGCCAGGTTATACTACCCTCTTCTCTGATACAGACCTTGAATGTTGAGCAGAGTTCTTTACCATAAAGGACAGAGACTCCTAACTTGGGATCCATGTAGAATTGAGGTTTGGGGACCTGAGGATTATGGAATGATAGGCACCCTCCTCTAGGAAGAGGGTCCTTTGCCAGATTTTGTGTGAGAGTGTGTGTGTGTGTGTGTGTGTGTGTGTTTAAGAACTAAAACAGGTTAAGAAGCACATCTATTCTAGTTTTGCTCTGATCTTATGAGACCAAAGAGGTTGAAAGGAACTTGGTCTTGGGAGTCAGATGAATTTGGGTTTGAGTTGTCTGCAACACATTTTAACTGTGTGGCCTTGGGCAGGCTACAAAACCTTTCCAAACCTCAGTTTTCTCAAATTTAGAATAAGGGTAAGAAGGTTGTAGTGACAGTTAAGATGAGATAAATAGTAAGTGCTAATTTTCTTTTTTCTTTCTTTGTCCCATGAATACTAATGAAAGCAGGTACCTGTTGTGACCCGTTCCTTGCTGGCCCTTCCCTAGCTCTCAGCATGCTGCCTGGCACACAGGAGGCACTCAAATGTTTGAATGGATGATGATTGGATAAATGGTTGAATGATGGAGTGCTTTGGTTTAATATCCAGATGAAATTTTTGTCTATGGTGATATTTCCCCAATGCATTTCTTTTCTTTTCTTTTAGATGGAGTCTCATTCTGCTGCCAGGCTGGAGTACAGTGGCGTGATCTTGGCTCACTGCAACTGCTGCCTCCCACATTCAAGTGATTCTCCTGCCTCAGCCTCCTGTGTAGCTGGGACTACAGGCACACGCCACCACGCCCGGCTGATTTTTTTGTATTTTTAGTAGAGACGGGGTTTCACCATGTTGGCCAGGATGGTCTCTATCGCTTGACCTCGTGATCCGCCCACCTTGGACTCCCAAAGTGCTGGGATTACAGGCATGAGCCACGGTGTCCAGGCAATGCATTCATTTTCTAAGGGAGATCTTGATGCTATGCTTGCCTCTGCTATGACCTTCCCAGGACAGTTAGCCCCTGTCCTGTGCAAAATCTTTCTGGGTACATAAAAAGATTTGAGGCCAGGCGTGGTGGCTCACGCCTGTAATCCCAGCACTTTGGGAGGCCAAGGTGGGTGGATCACCTGAGGTCAGGAGTTCAAGACCAGCCTGGCCAACATGGTGAAACCCCATCTCTACTAAAAATACAAAAAATTAGTTGGGCGTGGTGGTGGGCACCTGTAATCCCAGCTACTTGGGAGGCTGAAGCAGGAGAATCGCTTGAACCCAGGAGGCAGAGATTGCAGCAAGCTGAGGTCACGCCATTGCACTGCAACCTGGGCAATAGGAACAAAACTCCGTCTCAAAAAAAAAAAAAGAAAAATTGTTTTTGATCTGCATGCGGAAGATCATGATCTGTGTTGGGCACTTTGTCTATATCAGTGCTGAACAGACTACAGCCTGTAAGCCAACTCTGGCTTTTTGCCTGTTTTTGTAAATAAAGTTTTATTGGAACATAGTCATACTCATTGATTTACTAATTGTCTGTGATTGCTTTTGTGCTTTAGCAGAGTTGAATAGTTACGACAGAGACCATTTGGAGTGCATGGTCTAAAATATTTATTATGGGGCTCTTTACCAAAAAAGTTTGACAACCTCTGATACATATGTTATACTACATATTATCTATATATTTTACTCCAACTCTGCAGGATTGGTCTTAAAATGCCCTTTTTATGGATAAGGGAGTTAAGACCCACAGATTTTAGTATTTCGATTGAGACTACAAAACTTATCAGTGCTTAGCATTTGAATTCACGTGTATGTGATTCCACAGCCCATGTTCTTTCTACTAACCACTCATATTTTTCAACTCAGCCAAAACCTAGTTGAACCACCTTCATCTACCAGTCCTGCTTGGTGACCATGGCTTGCATGGTGGTGATGGCCCCTGGTAGTGGTGCAACCTGGAAATCCTAGCATTTGTCAGCAACCTGGCTCAGGTCAACAGTATCAGTCATGGGATGAGAGAGTGGAATAAGGATTTCAAGGGCTAGTACTGCAGATGGCAGAGTAATATAGATAGGTGAACATATTGCTGCTTTCCAAGAGTCAACAGGTTGAGGATTTCCAAAAGGGTCCTTGTTGCTGCTGGACATGGCATCCAATCTTGTTGGGTGCCCTTGGTGAGTAATGTGTAAATACTTGTACATTTTCAGCCCATAGCTACAGGATATATTTCCTCTTCCCTGGACTATTAGGCTGTAAGACTTTTGGACCCCCATGCTTGTTCCCTGCTATTATGCTCTTTCATTGGCCAATCTGACTCCAAATTCAAGTGGAAAGTTCTTTCACAGTGGATTAATCCTGGTGGAAATTTGATTGTTTCAAGGGTTTACAGATGAAGTTCTGTGCTGCTTCTGTTAGCATACCATTTGCCCTTGGTTGCTACTTCTCACTCTATCTTCATGCTTCCGTTTAATTTTTCTAAGCTCTTAAACTGGTTAACATTGAATAAAAGAAACAAAATTGGAAAAAAAAAATCAGCTATTCCTGCACTAATTGACTGCACCACAGTGTTTGTCTTGTAATTGTGACAAGCTGACAATAAAATAACAGTGACAAAGTTATAGCCACCCAACTGGATGTAACACAGTTGGGTAATTTATCCATCTGTCAAAGGATGAATCTAATGAAAAATGGCTGTAGTGTTAATTGTCATATAAAAATGGATATTGTAACATTGGGTTGTTGAGGGGCAAGGTGAGGATTAGGAAGGCAAACATTTTTCCTGATTGTTTTTGTAGTCTGTGTGGCTGGCATTATATTAGAGGAGTGTGTGACTCTCACTTCATCGGTTGTGAAGCTGCTGATGGAAGGATTCCATGGAAAAGCAGCAGAGCTGCAGAGTGGACAGGGAGAAATCAGAGCTATAATGAACTTTGTATTTCATTGTGTTCTACAACAGGAACCCTTATTCCTCCAACAATGAAATCCTATAGTCTAATGTGGTAGCTTTCACACTCTAAAAATCAATGTATCTTTCAGTTTATGCTGAAAATATAAAACAGATAAGAGTGGGGCTGCTCTGGTTTAAGTAGGGGTAGAGAAACCTGGTAAAATGAAGTCACATTTCACTTTTGTGCTAGTGTAACTCCATAGGGAAATAATGGGTTGATTAAAATTCTTGGTGTGTTGTTTAATTATTTAAAGTAGATGCTTCTAACAGATATTTTTGTCTTTTGGTTTATTCCTAAAATATTTTAATCTCCTTTTTTTTCTAAGCTTTAAAATATCCAATTAGCTCTCCTTTTTTTTTTTTTTTTTTTTTGTCTCTCCCCTGACTCTAGATAATGTTGCATCTAGGCACCTCTTATCGGCCAGTGCTATTGATGGTTAATTTGTATTTCTGTCTTGGAAACATGTTCATTAAGAACCTGTCACAAGACTCAGATCTACTACTTGATGGAGATTATAGAGCAAATGTTAAATTTATAAATTATTGTTGAATCCTTTGAGTTGGGGAGGAATTGACAAACTAATAGAATTTTGGTATATATTGATGAGACAGAGTGCTGATGGTGATGCATATAATCTCCAGGTAAGGAAGAGGTAGAAGCAAGGCATAGAATCTACTTAATGATGCCTCCTAGAGGTGTTCACCCCCAGGTGTGCTGGGTGTGAGCAGTGAGTGGTGCTAATTTGGGAAAGAACAAAGCATGTTCACAGACTGGCTGGGATCCCATTGTGTACTAATGAGTGTACCAGGTAATAATTAGTAAAAGTCCTTGTGTTTGCTCTTCCTGTAGCCATACCAAGAAGGCAAGGGGTTGATGGGCTATCATTTCTGCACAGCTTCTTTGCTGTGTTTTCTCTTGAGCCCATGTGCATTTTTATTATTGGTTATAGTTTTTGTGTATGTGTGTAGTGGTATTTGGGGGTGGGTGTACATAAGGCTTACATCACTTGATTGCCAGCTTTACTGAGCTCACATGTTGTCCTTATTTTTGCGTTTGCCAGGGAGAAATGCCTGCTGCCTCTCCAGTTGGCTTTGGAATCCAAGAATGTGAAGCTGGCCCAACACGCATTGGCAGGGATGCAGGTATGGCTTTGACTGAATGCAATGGGGTGATAGAAATTGACAGGCCACTTTGGCATTGAAAGGGCAAATAGTTAACATTTTAAATACTGGCTGTTTAAAGACTCAGACAGAAATGTGATTGAACTAGGAAATAACCATAGAAAATAACAGGATTTTCTTATATTCATCAGAATTTCTCTGTACACAGCATTATTTCATTGAACCTTTGTGATCAGACACTGATTCATGTGGACGTAGCTAAGCCCACAAAAATAGGGATTTTTTTGTGTGTGTGTGTGACATCTTTCAGGAGAGTAAGGGATCCCAAAAAAGAGACCACAAGTTCATACCAATTCAAATCTTATACATTCAACATCTATGGTTCTATATAATAAAAACTGATGGTAAACTGGAAAGATTTTGTTTTGTTTTTTTATTCCACAGTTAGATTGAGGAGTGGATTATTATCTTTTATTTCCAGAGCAAGATTGGGAAGAAAAAGGAAATTTGGTTTAACAAGAAGTCAGATTTGCTTGAATACATTTTTTTGGTTTGTGTTTTACACCAAACATAATGGATCTAATTCTGATAGTAAAAAGGTGCTAACTATGTAAATACACATACTTTTTAAAGTGATTGGCCTCTAAGAGACAAGCGCTGTGAAGTTGAAGCCTGCAGGAGTTTGTTCAGTGTGGCCATGGATAAACCACGGTGGCATTTGTCAGATGTCTTTTTATGTCAGTGCAAACTGCTTCATAGTTAGCTTTTTTAGTTCAGAGAAGTTCCCAATACCTTTTAAGGTATTGGGAAACTTATGAAATAATGAGAAAACAGCTCTTTTTCCCCCAGCAGATCGGAATTAGATAATGTGTATTTTTATACACAGCAGTATTTGAATCTTTTAAACATTATCAATAATGTTATTAAAAACCTTTTGCTTTTCTCCAACGTAATTGGGCCAACCATAAAAATAGTTGAGAATTTGTTTTCATCTGCCACTTTTGTTCCTTTTCCTCTAATGTTATGTAGATTTTGCATTTAGCTTCTCTTCCTTTTTTCTTTAACCCTGGAATATTCTAAATTGCAGTGCCATGTTTTCAAGGGCTTACTGAATCGTGTTAACTGAAGCAACTTGGTAGGCTGTGAGCTGTCCTTTTACCATCCCCCGCTACCTCCTGTTAACTTTAGGCATATTTTTAGAGCTTCTCAGTTTTTATCACTTTAAATAAAAATAAATTGTATGTAAACTCTAATTCTGGGCTTTCTTGAGTATACCACATGATTCTGGGAAAAAAAGTCCTTTTGAAAGAATATAGGCAAAATTTCAGGGAGTCTTAAGTAGAAAGGTTTGAAATATTATTTTCAAGATCTTCAGTGGTGTGAAGGTAAAAGAGGGAGTTATTACACTGGATGGATCAGAATTCTCAAAGTTCTTCACAGGCTGCAACTCGAAGTCCCTTTGGAGAAGAACAAATTGAATAGGGACAAATATAAAGGTCTATACTGGGGTCTCAAAAATCAATTGCACCGAGACAGGATGGAGGAAAGTAGCTTAATTGCAGTCCTTGTGAACAAGAATTAGGGGTTTGAGGGTGAAATTCTATGCCTTATTCACAGGCATAGAATGTACTGTGACAACCAACTAAGCTCATTTGACCTGAGAATGTGATCCAAATTATGTATCACTAGTTAGTATCAGACCACTCTTGAGGCCACATTCTAAGCACAAGTGAAACCTTATCTGGCAGAGAACTTTTGGAGGAGCCTGAGGAGGTTTAGTGTGAAGACAAGACTTGGGTGGACCTGATAGCTGGTTTCAGATCTTTTAGAAGCTTAATCTGTGTGTCTCTGGAGGAAGATGAAGGAGTAGAAGTTGTGGGCAGGGGGGTTTTGGTACAATCTGGAAAAAAATTTTATGAAAATGAGAAAGAGATAGAGAAAGCCTATCCTGCGAGGTGGACTCCTGGGAGTCCTCATAACAATGAATGTCTTCTGGTTGAGGTTTGGGGGGATGCATTTTCTGATGGGGAAATACATTAAGATTTCTGGATTCCTAAATAATTCCTGGATAAATGACAGGTCACATTAGGAAGTAAAAAGATAAAAACCTGAGAAATGATCTTGTCTACAAGACCTTCTTTCCTGTGATGAAACCACATTTAGAAAGTGTGTGTGTGTGTGAGACTAGTGGGTAGGGCTAGATTCCTCTTAGCATGATCATTCTCCATCCCCACCACCTAAATACCTTATATGGCCAGCACATCAGAGTTTCACTTGATGGCATTTAGAATGAATAGTTCAATAGCAGGAAAAGGTCTTTGCCAAAAACCGTTTACTCAGGGTTGCATGCATTTTTCTTTTCTTTAGAGACAGAGTCTTGCTCTGTCGCCCAGGCTGGAGTACAGTGGTGCGATCTTGGCTCACCGCAACCTCTGCCTCCCAGGTTCAAGCAATTCTCCTGCCTCAGCCTCCTGAGTAGCTGAGATTACAGGCACTCACCACCACACCTGGCTAATTTTTGTGTTTTTAGTAGAGACAGGGTTTCACCATGTTGGCCAGGCTGATCTCGAACCCCTGGCCTCGTGACCCACCCACCTCAGCCTCCCAAAGTGCTGGGACTACAGGCATGAGCCACCGCCCTTGGCCACATTTTTCTTTTTATTGGCACATAGCATACATAAGTCCTTTCCTAATGGCCTCCAGCTACACGCCTCCCTGGTAAGAAAACTGATCATCAATCCATAATAAGATACAACCAAATAAGGCAACAGGGGAGAGCCTATCTGTGATCACTGCCTTGTGCCTCTTTACAGAAGCTTCTGTCGGAAGAGAGGTTTGTATCCATGGAAACAGACTCTGATGAGAAGCAGCTGCTCAATCAGATCCTGAATGCCGTGAAAGTGACGCCTTCGCTCAACGAGGACCTGCAGGTGGAAGTGATGAAGGTTGGTTTGATGTGGCCACCAGTGTGCGTCATTGGGACAGGAACACATTCGGATCCCCTGCACTTGTTATCTGAAAATGCGTCTGCGTTGCGGTCATGCTAGCTCGTCTTTCATTCGGAATGGATGCTTGTTATTCTTGCTCATGGACCCCCTAAATTACCCTGATGGTTTAACATCAAAAAGGGACAATTTCAATAAATCCGTGAGATTTTTGGCCTCGTTCTGCATTAAAGGCCATTAGAAAGTGTATTTGTAACCTTTTAAGAGAATGTATGTGAGTAGTTCCAGCATGGGGTAGATCTGATTATTCCGGGTAGTCTGCCTGCTTTCATATGTTAAAACAAAGCAATAATAATAATAATAATAATGTTTTGATATATACTGAGATTTCAGAATGGTCAGTTTAGGGGGAGAAAGACCACAGTTGGGAGGCATATCAGAATCACATCTTTTTTTTTTTTTTTCTCCTTCAAGTTACATGAAACTTACCTCCCTCATTCCAATTACCACCTTCCTTTTAGGAATAACATCTCTCCCTCCTGCTTTCCCTTTAAGAATCACCATGATTGGGGGTCCCTTATGCTGAACAGAGTGTGTCATATTCTCTGAGTGAATGGTGAGTTGGGCAGAAAGGATAGAAACTCTGCCCCATAACAGCACCTTGGTCATGGTAACACAGCAGGAACCAACAAGAAAGCTTTCAATAATGCATTCCGTCCTTTTCCTCTCTCGAGGAGCGTATGTTGAGGAATATTCAGGAATAGTTGGTGTCATCCACTGGTGGATTTCTCCCTGGAAATGCACTGAAGGATTTTTGTCTTGGATTAGAGACTGCACTTCTCCTGGTTTCAGTTTCTCATTCAGAAAAGATTTACTGCAGTCATGACATTCTCTTGATGTCCTGGGCCTCACCCTAACCCTATTGGTGGGTAGTTCAGGGTGATGATTAAGAGCTCAAACTCTGAAGCCAGCCTGTCTGGGTTTCAACTCTTATTCTTCCACTTCCTAGCAGAATGTCCTTGGACAGATGTCTCAGTCACTCTACCTTGATTTCCTTTTCTGTGAAATGGGGGCAATAGTAGTACCCACCCAATAGGATTGTTTTGAGAATTAAATAAGGTGATATTTATAAAGAACATAGCACAGTATTTGGCACAAAGCAAGTGCTTTAGAAATGTTATGTATCACTACTGGTACCACGGCTGCCTCCTGCTGCTGAATCAGAATCTCAGTGGATCGGACTAGGAATGTGCAGCTTTCACTAGCATCCCAACTGATTCTTAAACACAATGAACATTGATGATGCCTGAGCTAGCTGATCTTTAGGATCTCATTCATCTTTAACTCTCTTTGATTCTAGAATGTGCAGTTTTGTCTTATCCTTTAAGTTTGGCAGCCGTGCATTCTTAGGAACCACAGAGTGACCCCTTCCAGCTTTGTTTTACTTCTCCACTACCTCTGGGCCACTCTTGAAACAGAGGCAAAGCCAACTGCCATGCTAACCACTTTTGTAACTTCGAAGTGCAACCTGTGAATCTTTTTTCTGCTATTAGGTCTCCAAATACTGGAGAGTCAGCTTTGGTGTCATACTAAGATATGCAAGTCAGATTACATATTATTCTGGAAATTCTCCCAGGAATGGTTTTTTGTGGAATACAGAAACTTGTATTAAAAATTAAAATGAGGAAGTACCCATTCTTCTAGGAGCTATGCACAAGCAGAATGTTTAATGCATATTATGTCAACAGTAGCACCTGTTTTGAAAACTTGTACTTGCTTTCTGATTCCATCCAGCCCAGCAATGCCTTCTGCTAGCCTTGCTGAAGATAGGAGTTGACACAGGTTAACTCTACCAGAAATCATGGAGAGCCTCTCTTAATGAACTCTCCAATGACACCATTATAAACCTTAATGCTTTTAGTTAATGTCTGGGAGGAAAGTCAGACACTGTCAGAAAAACAATAAATCTGTCAGTCTTTACAATGAGATTTCCAAAATGCTTAAACAGATAAGGGCCTTTGTTACATGCTATTTTTTTAGTTGACAGATAACACAGTATGCTTTATCATGTACAACATGATTTTGAAGTCTATATACATTGTAGAATGCTTAAATCTAGCTAATTAACAATTGCATTACCTCACATAGTTATCACTTTTGTGGTGACAGCACATAACAGCCACTGTTTACATTTTTCAAGAATATATTGTCAGCTGGGCATTTGACTCATGCCTATAATCCCAGCACTTTGGGAGGCCAAGTCAGGGGGATGGCTTGAGCCCAGAAGTTTGAGACCAGCCTGGGCAACATGGCGAAACCACATCTCTACAAAAAAATACAAAAATTAATGTAGAGGGCCGGGCGCGGTGGCTCACGCCTGTAATCCCAGCACTTTGGGAGGCCGAGGCGGGCGGATCACAAGGTCAGGAGATCGAGAACACGGTGAAACCTCGTCTCTACTAAAAATACAAAAAATTAGCCGGGCGCGGTTGTGGGCGCCTGTAGTCCCAGCTACTCGGGAGGCTGAGGCAGGAGAATGGCGGGAACCCGGGAGGCGGAGCTTGCAGTGAGCTGAGATCCGGCCACTGCACTCCAGCCTGGGCGACAGAGAGAGACTCCGTCTCAAAAAAAAAAAAAAAAAAAAAAGTTAGTGTAGAGAAATAGGAACACTTCTACACTGTTGGTAGGAGTGTAAATTAGTTCAACCATTGTGGAAGACAGTGTGGCAATTCCTCAAGCACCTAGAACTAGAAATACCATTTGACCCAGCTATCCCATTATCCCATTACTGGGTATATACCCAAAGGATTATAAATCATGGTACTATAAGGACACATGCACACGTATGTTTATTGTGGCACTATTCACAATAGCAAAGACTTGGAACCAACCCAAATGCCCATCAATGATAGACTGGATTAGGAAAATGTGGCACATATACACCATGGAATACTATGCAGCCATAAAAAAGGATGAGTTCATGTCCTTTCCAGGGACATGGATAAAGCTGAAAACCATCATTCTCAGCAAACTATCACAAGGACAGAAAACCAAATACGGCATGTTCTCACTCATAGGTGGGAATTGAACAATGAGAACACTTGGACACAGGGCAGGGAACATCACACATCAGGGCCTGTTGTGGGGAGGGATAGCATTAGGAGAAATACCTAATGTAAATGACGAGTTGATGGGTGCAGCAAACCAACATGGCACATGTATACCTATGTAACAAACCTGCACGTTGTGCACATGTACCCTAGAACTTAAAGTATAATTTAAAAAAAATACAAAAATTAGCAGGGCATGGTGGTGTGTGCCTATAATGCCAGCTGCTTGGGTTGCTGAGGCTGGAGAATTGCTTGAGCCTAGGAGGTAAATGTTGCAGTGAGCTGAGATCGTACCACTGCTCTGTAGCCGGCAGGGTAAGACCCTGTCTCAAAATAAAAAAAAATTATTGTCACTAAATATAATCATCTTGCTATACAATAGAGCTCCTGAAATTTACTCCTCCAACTTAACTATAACTGTGGATGAACCCACAAGATATTATGTTAAATAAACCAGGGACAGAAAGACAAATACCATGATTACACTCACATGTGGAATCGAAAAAAGTTGATCTCACGGAAGTAGAGAGTAAGATGATGATTGCTGGAGACTGGGGTGCTTAGAAAGGAGGGGTGATGGGGAGATGATAGGAAACATACCATTATTTTTAACTATTTAAATATTAGGATTGGGGAAAAATATTTCAGTTCACAACAAACCTAGCCTGAAGTTAATTTTTTGTAGTATACTTTTTGATAAACATTTTGGTCAAGCTGCTAGAAAATTAATGACAAGATAACTATACTTTGGGTAATGTTATTATTAACATCAAATAAAACTTGATGGTAACCTGACTTTGATAGGTCACAAGTGAGGGCTCTGTGATCATTTCCCATTTCTGAGATTTAAAATACTTATTTCGATATAGAGATTGGTTCACAGTGTAGACTTTCTGGCTTAGAATAATAAGTTTTATCCCCCTTCTCTCTGAATGAGGAATTTCTATATCAACTTTTTAGTAATCTCCAGAAGCCCACACCCTTTATCTTGTAATTCTATAATACTTGTAATGACCCAAGTAAAGCCTCTTAAATAAGTCCTTGTTTTGCTAATACCATTACTGTATTAAATGCATTTACTGTACTCTCCCAAAAATTATAGAAGAGAGAATTAGATGAGTCCCCGGAGAAAAGATGGGATTTCCATTACATCTGAAGGGGATGTTAATTTAGTCTTGGTGCTTCTACATGACTCATTCTGATGATAAATTATTTAAGAAATTTCCTATAAAAATCTTCCAGTCATTTTATGTAAGTATTTTGTACGCACAGAAAACATTTTAAAACAAGATATAGTGGACATCTTCAAATGTTGGTCTGGATATACCATTCAGGAGGGATAAGGCCACACCATGCAGTGTTGGACAAATAAAAATTTGTCTGTCCAGCCACAGCATAGCACATTGTTATAACATATCCTGGGTGTTATTTTTTAGAAGTTGCATCATGCATTTTATTCACATATTAGTATCTGTTAGTGCTTATAAACATGAGAAATTGAACCATGTCAAACTCTTAAGAGTATGGAACAATTGTATTAAATTCCTGGAAAGAAAATAATATAGTTTCCTTTTGTAGAGATTTCTCCAAGATTAAACAGAAACTAGCCAATAATGAAATCCAACATTCCAAGGATAGTATTCTCATTTAGAAAGAAGACTTTCAATCAGAGTGTTAAAAAAAATCAGTGCAGCCTGCTTCTGACAAATAGGAATGAGGTTAAATCACTTAGTCTAGGAACTATTCTACATGGTTTTACTATTTAACAGGAAGGGGAGAAAAGGCAAGTGTGATTTATTGAAATGGCTATGGAACCCAAAGAAAAATTTTACAGCTTGAGCAAATAAATGGTTAGAACTGTAGAGAATCAGAAAGATTCTCTGAAGATAGATTACCTTTGAAATTGATTGGTAGGCTATTTAATAAAGGTAATTTAATATTTAGATTAAATACTTGTGTGCTTTGGTAACATTTTCCTATGGTGTGTGCTATTTCCATTAATGCCAGGCAGACTGTATAGGAGCCATGTATGGATTTAATGACTTCTCTCACTAGAGTAGTTAGGACTTGTTTCCCTTCTTTCTGATGGATAACCTTTAGTGAGGTTATTAACTGATACAGCTGGCTGAGTCTTCAAAGGCTGCTGAGTGGAGGAATTATGGCTGGCCGTCTGCCTCTGTAAGCATGTGGGAGATGTGAGTATCCTATCTGGGGAGGGCAGGCTGGCTTTGGCAATAAGGAAGGAGATGATGCTGGGCCCTGAGAGACCATTTGATGAATATTCTATTACTGGCTATCTTTTTATGTGCATTTTTAGATAATAGAAGTGAATATTGGTAGAGTGGTTTATAATTTTTAAAGGAGAAATGACAGGGGCTGATCATGTAACATTTTTTATGCATCAGACACATTGATACTAAGGTCACATGGCTAATGAAATGACCAGAGTAGTATTTAGCCTGAGGTTAAATCTGTGCTCTGAAGTGGTGGGTTACCTTGCCTGCTAAGTATCCTGAGAGGCCTGTAGGTGCTAGTCACTGCTATTCTTCTTGTATAGATGATGGATCAGAAAAGGCAAGTCACAGGCTAAGGAGGGGTAAAACTAGGAGTGGCTCAGAGTCCTGTATGTTTTCTGTGTCCTCCCATGATAATGATATTCCCTCACTAGTCCTGTGAGCTAAATTCACATATGAAGACGGCATCTAGGTGTCTTTTCCACTAAGTTAGCTAATCGGTCTGGTGGTGTGTGTGTGTGTGTGTGTGTGAGAGAGAGAGAAAGAGAGGGGGAGAGAGAGAGTTGGGAAAAAGGAAGGAGAGTGTAATTTACCATTGGTGTTTTTTTTTTTTTTTTTGAGGCGGAGTTTTGTTCTTGTTGCCCAGGCTGGAGTGCAATGGTGCAATCTCAGCTCACTGCAACCTCCGCCTTCCGGGTTCAAGTAATTCTCCTGCCTCAGCCTCCCGAGTAGCTGGGATTACAGGCATGCACTACCACGCCCAGCTAATTTTTTGTATTTTCAGTAGAGATGGGGTTCCACCATGCTGGTTAGGCTGGTCTCAAACTCCCGACCTCAGGTGATCCACCCACTTCTCAAAGTGTTGGGATTACAGGCGTGAGCCACCGCACCTGAATGGGGTATTTTTATATAATAAAAGCCTAGTAAACATCTACAGAAAATACACAGGTGAGTGAATCGTGGACAAAGAGTTTACTATTTGTATGGCTAGTAGTCCTAAGCTTCAGGGTGTCCAATTAGAGTTCTGGTATTACAAAGTGGAAGGGAGTGTGCTTTTAAATTATGTATCAGTACTGCCATCAGTGCTTGGTTTGGGAGCTAGAAACATGACAAAGGAATAAAGGCTATGTTTGAGTCCCCTCTCAGTAATGTTTTAATGGCAGAGTCTTACACTTGGGAAGTTTCTTCAGCTGGTTAGTTTTGATGTTCTTAACTCGGGGCATTTGGTCTTCTAGAGTTCCTTTTGGAAAGAATGTGATCATTAGTGAAGTTTGAGAGTGAAATGGCTAATTTGTCTTGCTTCTTATAACAGGGAGAAATCTCTTCTTAGCCTGAAGCCATTGAGACACTTCAGAAGATTTGTAGCAATCTCTGGAGTTAAGGAAAAATCCAATGTTTGATGAAAAATGTTTAACTCCTGAATGGGTCGTTGTTGGAGGTTGATCTAAGAAGTCTGCAAACATGTTGTTTGTGCAGTGAATTCAGGGAAGTGTTTAAAATATGTGATTCTGTTAAGTAAATGGTTCTCAAACAGCCTTCCCTCTTCCTGCTCATAAGGTTGAGTGATGAGAATCTTTTTCTACTTTGCAAACAGATTAATATAATTCTTACTAAGTTTTCCTCCTATCTTTCTTTACCCTTTGATATGACTGCCTTTGGCAGATGGTAAAAATATATGAAAAAGTAATGAACAAACATTGAAAGCCTAGAGATGTGATTTTCCTTTAAATAGTTTATGCATTATTTTTGAGATGGAGATTTTCATATTATCTATTAATATCTTTTTAAATCACCACCATTTCCAAGTGTTAACTATATTTGAGAATCACTATACTAAGTGTCTTTAAACTTTTCTCACATAATCTTATTTAAGCAAGTATAAATGCAGAGGCCCTCATCACTTTGGATGTTCTATAGTTCCAAACAGAGTGGGAAGGTTCTCTGATTTTTTAATCATTTATTCAGCAAATATTTGATTGTATTCTATCTGTCAGGTGCTGTACTGGGCACAGAAGATCCTGTGGTGAAGAAAACAAAACCAAAGAAAAACACAATCTGTGTTTGGAGGCTACTGATAGCGTCAGAAATCAATTAAATACATAAATACACTAGTCTCCCCTTATCCACAGTTTCACTTTCCTTGGTTTCCATTATACATTGTAATGTCTCCTAAACTCTTGACTCAGGCATGACTTGAAAATTTCACTAGTTACTAAGTGAAAATTGGTGATATACTTATCCCTCTGGTGCCTAGCAGAGCATCTGGCACATGGCTCACTAATTGCTCGTTAGTTTAGTTATTGACTAATGGAGAGACAGAAACACATGTGGTAGTTTTAATGGCCCACAAGGATAAACAACAAACAAACTAAATTGAGATAATAGATAATCTGTGAGTTCAAGAATGAGAAAGATCAACATGGGTTTATATTTTAGAATTGAAATAACCTCCTACATCATCAAATTCTTTTCATAAGTAAATTGAAGTTGGAATGGTTCAGTTACTTGGCTGGGCTTAAACAGTCATTGGTAGCAGAATATCCTTTTCAAACATTTATATTTTTCTGGAAAGGCTTTGCAGCAGGGCTGAGAGTTTATATGGTTTGTGGATGCATAGTTTTTGATAGGTAGAGAAGACAGCATTCCAGACCTAGGGGTTTGAGTTAACTGCAAGGTCAATGTGAGAAATATGGATTCTGAAGATAATGAGGAACCTTTCATTGAGGAACCTTTCATGGTCAAATGTGTCTGCAAGGGTGTGAGAATGGCATGGTGTGACTGTTCAATGGAATAATCAATGAACTCTGTTGCCTTTTGACTTCTTTTCACTTTTTCTTTTTTTCAAAATATCTTGTAGCAGAATGGTAAGAGTGCAGCTTCTGGAGCTAGAATGCCTGGTAGCCTTGGAAAGTTTATCTGTGCCTCAATTTTCTGATCTGTAAAATGTGAATAATATTGTGCATATCCTCATATTTCTGATCCCTTAAGAAGGTCCTCATATTTACTACTGTGAATTGTAGCTCTGTAGCCTAAAAGAATAATTTTGTAAATTATTATACATCAATTATCCACCTCGATATATTTCAGGTCCTGACCCTCAGCCATGATTCCACGGTCTAAGGAAAACACCCATTCTTTAGCTGAGCCAATGTTTCTGTTCCATCCGGCTGGGTAGAGTTCATATGATTTGATTATTCCAGAAGAGCTCTGTAATTAAGTGTTTCAGATGTAGAGAATCAAGTTGGCTCTAGCCCTTTAACAACCCTATCTTGAGGGCCTTGCGTGGTCAGGTCTATAAGTATTAACAATAAAACTGTCAAAAGTTCTGTGTTTATACAGGCAGAGACAAGTTGAGATGAGGCTCTCACTCTGCAGAGAGTCTGAGAGGGAAAGAGAAGAGGAAGGAGTGGGGGTGTTATCTGGAGCGTACCAATGAAATTTGACTTCTTAAAAACCCAGCTGTGAGATTGTCAAAATATGATTGTTAGAGGTTATACTCGAAAAAATAAGTCATTGAACTTTTAAATTTGTTGCTTTTTTAGACCTTATTTTTTATTGGCTTATTAAGCAAATATATTTTTGTTACCAACACTGCATAAAACTATATAGGATTAAAAACAAAACATTCAAAGGCAAGGGTTTATAATTTAGTAGGAAAGCAATAAAGAGGCAGCCAATTACCACAATTCAAGGTAGCTGTATATGTTTAATCAGAAGAAAAGTTCAGGAGGCGCATTCAGGAGGAAGAAGCATGTTTAGCAGGGCAGAATATCCTTTCAAGGAGGGGATACTATATGAGTTGGACTTTGAAAGGTAGGTGGGATTCAGATAATTATGTTGGGAGAGAGGGCATTCTTGGTAGAGAAAAAAAGTCCTGGAGATGGAAACTGGGATTAGTGAGGGATAGTGGACAATGAGCCTGAAAGGGAGGTTGAAGAGGTTCTGGAGGGCCTGCTCTCTGTAAGCAGGCAAGTGATCCAGCCAGAGCTGGACGTTAAACATGGAAGGTGAGGAGAGGGAGTATGTGTTTGCAGGATGATTCGGGAATCAGCAGAACCAAGTCATTTCATCGTGAAATATCTTATTGGAAGAGGCTGAGCCAGAGGTACCAGGACTTAATCCAGGTAGGTGCCAGTAGGAAGGGGCCACCTGGGCCGAATGCAGAAGGTGTGGTTGAGTGCACTGACCTGATTTGCAGAGAGAATGAGGAGCAGCTGGTGAGTGGCAGTGACATGCGCAGTGAGTAGGTGGGAAAGGGAAAGCCCAAGCTGCCGGCAGGACTTACAGCCAGAGTTTCTGGTTGAGTGATGGTCTTAAGGGGCTAATTTAAGAGAGAGACTGAGTTCATATTGTACAGGTCTCAATATTTATATTTAAATTTTGACGTGTGTGTGCGCGTGTGTGTGTATAATATTTTAAAAGACAAATTTAAAGAAATGCTAGTAGTTTAACATTATGGGCATTCCAAAAGAGAAAAAGTTAATTGTAAATCCCATCATGTTGACTGATTTTTGTATACTGATTTCTCATCGTATCTACTTAGGTGTTTATAGTTATATTCATTGTGTGTATAGGATTTTTTTTCTTTTCTCTTCTCTTTTCCTTTTCTTTTCTTTTTTTCTGCAGGGTTTCACTGTCACCCAGGCTGGAGTGCAGTGATACAATCACAGCTCACTGCAGCCTTGACCTTCAGGTCTCAGGTTATCCTCCCACCACAGCCTCCTGGGTGCACCACTATGCTCAACTAATTTTTGTATTTTTTTGTAGAGACAGGGTTTTGCCATGTTTCCCAGGCTGGTCTCGAACTCCTGTGTTCAAACAATCTATCTGCTTTGGCCTCCTGAAGTGCTAGGATTATAGGTGTGAGCCGCCACAGCCAACCTGTTTCTTGCTTTATACTTTAAATCATAAGCATTTTCTACATGGCTTATATATGTGTGTGTGTGTGTGTGTGTATATTCCTTTAAGTACAGTTTTAATGTTAGCATAATTAAGAATTGTATTTTTTATTTTTATTTTTCTATTATTTCCATTTTTTTATTGTCAATACAGAATACTTCATGTATGTTCTGGATTAAAGAAATCTGTAGGCTACCCTGAGCAACTATCTGTAATTTATATCTTTATTTCTATGAGAAAATGCATCCTGCATTCTACTGAAATTTTAGGCTAGAGTTTATTTCTAAAACATGAACTACTTGTACAATGGAACGAAAAAATAACTCTTTTCCACTCAACCTTTGGGTGCAGGTTCTAATACACTTGCTTGTCTTCATGTCTAATATACTTGCTGGAAGGGCATCAACTCAGCCCTTCCACAGTAATTTCCTTTTCTTTTTCCTATCTTAATCACATGTTATCTATCATCCAGCAGTAATCAACACATTACTGACCAATCCAGTTTGTTCTTCATAAGGGTTGGAATTAGTAGATCTCATCTTGACCAACTAAATTGCCTTGCCATATAAACACAGCTGAATCTTCTAGAATTCATTTGAAATAGTAAAGCAAGTTCATATTCTAAAATAAATATGGTTGGGACTATGCCTCATGTATTGGAAACCACCCCAAAATGCGGTAGGCAGTTCAGGCTGGGCTCAGCTGTCCTGTTCTTTTGCTGATCCCAGCTGTGCTTGCTCATACATCTTTGGTCAGTTGGTGGCTTGACTGGGGCTGGCAGACTTACAATTGCTGCATCAGGTCTTTCATTTTCTAGTGTGGCAGGTTATCTACGTGGTGGCAGTGGCAGGGAAAATTGAGGAACTCAGAGGCCCAAGTGTTTTGGGGGTTTGTTTGCTTGCTTGCTGATGTCCCATTGGTCATTTCAAGCTAATGGTCACTCCATACCTCATATTTAAAAGATAGAGAAATAGATTCTATTTCTTGATGGGGATATCTACAAGAGTAATTAAGAATTTTAGAACAAGAAATGTTTAGCCGTTTACCATATTAGAGCCTTATTGAGGCTGATGTGATTTTCATGGAATTGCACAAAAGAATTATTTGGTCTAATATGTCAATATTTATTTGTGATGTTTAGAAACTGAAATTAAGGATTACAACCTGGGGAAAGCGACTCTAGAAAGAGATTTGTGAGGCCTCTCGTTAGACATGACAGTTATAAGACTTGGCCAGGGGAGAAAGTTTAGAAGGGAGAAGAAAATATAAATAATGAACAGATTATTTGTTCAAGTGAATTAGCTAAATTAATTATAACTAATATTTACATATTTTTTATGAATATCACTGGTACAGTATTTCCTAGAATTCGGTGCTAAGGGCATATCTGATGAATATCAGTAACTTATTTCTAGTGGCAATCAATAAAGGCCAGAAAAGAACCCGTGACATGACCATAAACCAATGAGGAATTGGAAAGATTTTCCACCTTGAGTATTTAGGAGCTCTAGCAAAATCTGTTGACTAAAAAATCTCTCAGAATAGCTGTTTGCCAGAAATTTGGCAAGTTGAGCCAGAAAGTGATTTGGTTGATAACCTGCTAATAGTGGTAGATGTTTTATGAAATAAAATAACTTGATGTATTTTCTTAGGGTCAAAAATAAAGATCGAGGTTGTAGCCCAGCTACTTGTTGTGACCTGCAATCCACAGTCTCTGAAGCAAAGCGAAGGATCAGTGGCTCATCCTAGTTCTTCTCTGGAAGTCCTAGATTCTAGCTCTTAACCTTTTGAAATTGGAACAATGTTGTAGAGCAGGGGCTTCCAATCTTTTAGCTTCCCTGAACCATATCTGAAGAAGAATTGTCTCAGGCCACACATAAAATACACTAACACGACCCATAGCTGATGAGCTTAAAAAAAATTGCAAAACAATCTCATAATGTTTTGAGAAAGTTTATGAATTTGTGTTGGGCCACATTCAAAACTGTCCTGGGCCACATGTGCCCCATGGGCCACAGGGCTGGACAAGCTTGTTGGTAGAAGTTCTGAGTTATGTCTACAAGGCATGTGGGATAGAAATGAACGAAACAGTAGTTCTCAGGTGGGGGCAATTTTGTCCTCAGGGGACATTTAGCAATGCCTGGAGACATCTTCACTTGTCACAACTGGCATTGGGAAGGAGGAGCTGGGGGAATGGGGGTATTGCCACTGCCATCTATTGGGTAGAAGCCAAGGATGCTGCTAAATATCCTACAATGAGCAGGACAGTCCCCCCGAAAAAAGGAATTATTTTGTCTAACATGCGAATAGTGTCAAGATTGAAAAACCTTGATCAAAGTAAGAAAAAAGGTTTGTCTTTGTCATTAACATTTTATTTTTTAAAAAAATTTTAATAGCTTTAGGGGTACAAGTGGCTGTTGGTTGCATGGACAAATTGTGTAGTGGTAAAGTGTGAGATTTTAGTGAACATGTCACTTGGGTGGTGTACCTTGTACCTGATATGTAGTTTTTTATCCCTCATCCTCCTCCCTCCCCCATTCTGTCTCCAGTGTCTATTATACCACTCCATCCATAATTTAAACCGAAGTAAGGAAATGTCCTCTGAAAATTCTTTGTTTACTCTGTGACTCCATCCCTCCCTCACTCCAAAGATAAACATTCTGCCATTTTGCGAACTTCAGAAGACTAAGTCTGCTTTGTTGTTTGTGCCTGAACCATGAGGGGAAAAAAATCTCTGTTGACGTTTCATGGTCAGGGTACACTTCCAGCAATGAACACTCCATTTGGATGCACGTGCGGAAGGCGGCACACTCTTCACCCCGTAGCAGGGCGTTTGGTGTCTCAATATTCCTGTGCTTGTCACTGAATTTTCTGTTCTTGCTGCCGAATTTGACAGAGTAAAAAAAGAACTGGAATGTTTCTAAAGAGAATGAATTATGCAATGATTTTTAACTTTATGAAGTTTAAAGCCAATCTACATGAGAGGCCAGAAGGAAATGTGTGTTAAGTAACAAAGCTAAATTCATAGCCAGAGCCAGAGTCGGGCTTTGAAATGCGCCTGGCGTTAAGGTTTTCTTCATACACCAAGAGAGAAAAAAATGCAAGGCCTTCTGTGGGCTGTACTTTTTGGAGCCCTAACTAGCTTATTTTGTTTGGTTTGATTTATAAATAACATCTGATATTTTGAAAAATGAAACCACAGTTCCTCCCAAGAAGGAGTTGTGTGTTAATTAAGATAATTTTTAACAGTTTAAGAAAAAGGAAAAATACTTTCTTGTTCATTCAGTATGCCCTCATGCCCACCATATGGCATACAGGTAGATTGACTCACCAAAATCAGCTCCCATTTTGGTGGTACCCTTTTCTTTTCCCCTAGGTTTGATTTATATGTATTATAACATGTGAAATTTAGAGTTCCATGAGAGGATGAATACAGCATTACACCTTGTGTATTATGTGTTAGACCCTGACATGCCTTCCCAGAGGACACTGCATTTTCCCATTCAGAATGTTCATTACAGCTTATTGTAATTATTTTATGACCACCTTCGTACCAGATGTTAGCTCTGCAAGATAAGAGATTATCTTATTTGTTCACTGCTGTGTATCCAATACCTACACTGGATGTGGCCTCTAGCAACACCTCAGCAGATATTTGTTGAGTGAATGAATGAGAGCCTGAATAATCCAGCACACAGGTAGATGTAATGTGGCCACGGAGCTGTTCTCTCATCACTTCAGGACTCACTTCTTCACCCTTGAATCCCCTGGAAATGGTCCTGCAGAGGGCTCTGTTGGAACCTTGACAGAAATGAGCTCTCCAACTCATAAACCCTGTACAAGTTACCATTTATGATGGTGAGTGCAGAAGATAGGTTCTCAGCAGAGCATAATGGGAAATATCAGAAATGTCTCATGGGAGATGCTTTCTGCTTATACTGGAGATGATTTTCTCCCCATCCAAGCGAGGTCCTGCCAGATTAGTGTAATTTGGTAATTCTGAATGAGGGATTACAAAATTATAATTTCCCTAACCTAGATCACCTGAAACTTCAATATTACCTTACTTGGTTACAAAAACTGCCTTTCACCAGTCAGGCCACCTGGATCTGACATTCAGATGCCCAGAACAGTTTTCTGCCATACCACCAGGGCTGTTTTACTACATTGTCTACACATTTTACAATCATGAATAGGCACATAGATGCACAGTTCCACTGAAACTGTGAGGATGACCATTCATCTGGACATTTTATAGAAGGTATTGAGAATGGGCCAAGGCCCAGCTGCTCCTGGCACCTCCCAGGGCCCAGCAAGGTGCTATAAACATAGCAGGCATCAACAAAGGTAGACCTTATTGCTAAGAAGCTGAGAAATCTAATGATGTGTGCGTGTGTGTGCGTATGTGTGTAAGTATACAGATTTAAGTAGTGTATCTAAACTGTTCCAAATAAGTGCTATAGGAATAAGCATTTTGAGTTGTCTGCCCATTCTGTAGCATTAAGTATTTTATATTATGCAATTTGAACGAATTATATTTCTGTTCTCCAAAGCATGTTACTTCATTAATATATAATATAAAGCTTTGTAAAATATGTGGGAATGGTGGGGTATGAGAGATGTCAGCTAGGTGGACTAGGACAGTAGGGGTTGGTGGGAGGGCAATGGTAGGATGGTACCCAGGTTTCAAACACGGGTGACCATTGCCTTCCACTCTCCCTGCATCTTTTTTCCAAATGTGCAACAGTCAGTTCATTGCCACTGGAACAACTAGGATCTGTCTTCGACATTGTCTGTATTTTATTAAGTGCCTGTTTTATCTCTCTGACTTTCAATTTGCCCTAGTTTATCTCCTTTTAGTTATAATTTATTGGCCTGACCAGTCCTAATATGTATGAAGCATTTAACATAAGGCATTTAAATTGACATCCAGTAAAGTTCCAGCTGATCTTTCTAGCATCATCCCTGGCCTCTGCTTTCACACTTCTATGCCTTGCTCATGACACTTCCTTCGCTGGGTGCGTCTTTCCCTCCCTTTTCTCTCCAGTATTGGTGGTTTGTTCACATGTCCTCTCATCTGCAAAGTCTGTCTTCTCCAAAGTTATTGTGTCTTCTAGCCTTCCAACTTATTATATACCTCCCAATTGCGAAAGCACTTATCACAGCCAGCCTTGAAGAACAGTTGCAGGCATTCATTTCTCCAGTAGATGGTGAGGGTTTTTTTGATGTCAAAGATTGTGCTTCCTTTATATTGTAATCCCACAGCAATTAGAACCTTAGTGAATAATGACTGGAATTGAATAGTAGCCTAAAAGGGAGGACAGAAGGAAGAAAGTGGAGCTGGATCAGAAAAATGAGAACTTGTGGCATTGATAAGACATGGAGTGAAAATCAAAGGTTTTTTGCTTTTCAATGTGGATTATCTGATATTTCTAATTTTTTTTTTTACTTGAAATAAGCCTAATCATCTATGTCGGAGTAGCTACCATGAACTACATCAAATGAGACTTGTGTAGCTTCTGTGAGAAGACAGTCTTAAAGATCTGTCTCATCTGCACTATTTCTTTAAACATTCATTTAATTTATTTGTTCCTGTAAATATCCTTGGAAGGTGAGATGGGAATTTTAAAGTTAAAGGGCTAGGGGACATAGACAAAGTCACACAGCAATTAAACACCAAGTCACATGCATGATCATGTCTCATTTGTGGCCCTAACATCATAGCCTCTGCTCTGCCCTGATCATGGCCACTGCGCAGGGAAACTCCCGATCATGACCAGGACATGTCCTTGGGAGAAGATTAATTCAGGATATTCTTAAAAGAGCACATCTGCGATTCTGTACTCGTCATCATTATCTGTCCACATCCATCTCTCTCTCATCTTAACGTGACCACATTTTCTAGATTCTTTTTCTTTTTCTCTCTTTTTTTTTTTTATTATACTTTAAGTTCTAGGGTACGTGTGCACAACGTGCAGGTTTGTTACATATGTATACTTGTGCCATGTTGGTGTGTTGCACCCTGCACCCATTAACTCGTCATTTACATTAGGTATATCTCCTAATTAGGTATATCTCCATTTACATTAGCTATCCCTCCCCCCTCCCACCTCCCCACAATAGGACCCGGTGTGTGATGCTCCCCTATTTTCTAGATTCTTATCACTTGTGCCCAATTCTTGCAATAAATCAGCTTTGCTTTCTCCTTTCAAGTCTAATTCTAATTTTTTTTCCTAAACCCAGGGTTTCTGTACACATTTTAAATTGAGGGATTGCTTCTTGCACATAGTAGCTATTCGGTTATCAAGTTTTTAAATAAAGTGATCTGGGACTTTTATTAGCCATTGAATGATTTTTCCGTTTTCATGGAAAGCTTTGCCCCTGTTTTCCCTATTTTCCTTGTGGCTCATTTATGGAGGCAGTTTCTGCAAGCTGGTATAGATTGCAAGATGCTACCCATCACTCAAGTTCCTGCTGTTCCATGGTAATTTAGTCAGTATGCTTTAATGACCCTGTGAAGGATATATTTTTAATAAAATTGCCCTCAATATTTAGCTGCTTCTGTTTTCCATGGGGCCAGCATGCTCAGAATGTTAATCTAAACTTGTTGCCCTCTCATTATGCAATGGAAGTCAGATGATTTCAATTTGTTATTGCCCTAAATTTTCTACCCCTAGTCCGTGTTTTAATCTAGCGAATTAACACATGCTAAGCATTGGGAGCATCAACAGTTTTGATAAGTCATTTTCATCTGCTGCATCATCATGGCTAGACACTCTGCCCTTACTATATCTTGTGAGTCCCAGGAGGGTGTGGATACCATCAGCCCTGTAATTAAAATCTGCTGTGCTTTTCATGCAACAAACTGCATGAGCTTAAGGAACTGGCTCCATTAATGTGCTTTACCTTCCTTTCATTATTTCCTGTTTTCAGTTTCCCTCCCCCTCCCCCCGCATTTGGCTCAGTGAGTCTTTGACTATTGCTGGCCAGACATTAGGTGTGGAAAGCCTTCTTTCCAACATCCTGTGAACATGGTCAGCATTGGCTGGGGGCCTGGGTGCAGGTATCCTCAGCTTCTGTGGACTGTTGCAGGGAGGCCTCCCTCTACATATGCTGGGTTTCCCTGAAACACAGGAAGTCAAGCTTCCTGCATTCCCCTGAGAATCTTTATTACCGATACTGCTAACTCAACACCCTCACGAAGACCTCACCATGGGAACTGCTCCTGCTTCCAGCCACTGCTGCCGAAAAGCAGCTCTTGCTCACAGAAAACTGGGTCAAGTTTTGAACGCTTCTTCCTAAACCTACCTTTGTGTACCTTGTATGAACGCATAGAGCCGCAGAAGGCAGAAAGTCAATCGTCAGTCCTATAAGCAATGTTAATAATTAACCAGTGCGGACAAATGTTTGCCATCATTATTTTCATATTGTAAAGTGGTACCAGTCTTTATTGTCAATACTTAAAAAATCAAGAGCCCAGCTGGACCAAATGGCCTCTGCTGGCCACCACCACCTCAGACTCCCCACTGCCCACCATGAAACATGGCACTAAAGATAAAAAACCTCAAAGTAAGAAAGCATCATGTGACAGTGTCCTGAGGGCCTTTCAGAGGCTCCACGGATGGTATAGTCTAATGAGAAGATTGCAAATAAGCAAACAAGTCATTTGTGGGACTGATGTCTGCTCTGAAGTAAATGAAACAAGGAGATGTGACAGCAAGTACTTTAGAGAGGGGCATCTGGGAACGTCTCTCTGAGGGGGCGACATCTAAGTTGAGACTGGAAAGAAGCCAATCAAGCCACGTGGTAAAACAAGTAGAGGAGGAGCCAAGAACAGGGCTTTTCAGCCATGGGACCACCACTATGTACTTATAGGGGCCTGGAAGATGTAGCCTCCCTCCAAGCCCAGGGTAGGTCCTGGTGACCCTGCTGTCCTCAGCTTCATCACTCCCTGCCTACCAAATCCCAACTCCCAAAGATTGTCATGAAACAAAAGAAAGCCATTTCCCATGAGGCCAAGGGGCAGTTGCTCCCCAGTCCCTTTTTCTCAATCGCCTTGGCACTGAGATGATTTTTTTTTTTTTTTTTTGAGATGGAGTCTCACTCTGTCGCCCAGGCTGGAGTGCAACAGTGTGATCTCGGCTCACTGCAACATCTGCCTCCCGGGTTCAAGTGATTCTCATGCCTCAGTCTCCCGAATAGCTGGAATTACAGGTGCCCACCACCACGCCTGGCTAATCTTTGTGTGTGTGTGTGTGTGTGTGTGTGTGTGTGTGTGTGTATTTTCAGTAGAGATGGGGTTTTGCCACGTTGCTCAGGCTGGTCTGGAACTCCTGACCTCAAGTGATCCGCCCACCTCAGTTTTGCAAAGTGCTGGGATTACAGGTGTGAGCCACTGTGCCCAGGCGACTGAGCCAATTTTTATCTGGTGTTGATTCTTGGATTAAGTCCCTTTAAGAATCAAAAGACTGAGGAGCACCCCTGCAATTAATACCCACCCTTGTGACTAAATATGGCAAAAAAAAAAAAATCTTTCCCTCCCCCTTTAATTGCATACACACTTGCTTTCTGTGAAGGAGCAACTGTTCCTAGGACTGGCCTAGCTGACAGCTAAGACTGAGAGATGGGCAGAGATTTCTTGTCACATCTGACAATTGCAGTTTCCTGTATTAAGTAAATTTGCTAGGCTTCCATGCTCCTTCATGAATTGAACAGATGAGAAAAATGTTCAGAAGACTGCCCCTGGCAGGCCAAGCTGCAGGCAGGGCATGGCTGTGGGGTTTGAGATAAAGGAGCAGACATCAGCACTCTTGTGTCTGTCTTCTGCAGCAAGAAAAGTCAGAGCTAAGTGAAGAGGGAGAGAGTAGCCTCTTACCCACAAATTGAGAAGCAATTCTTAAAATGCCACAGGCTTTTATTGATCTGTTCCCTAAAGGCTCTACAAGTAGAAAGTGAAGTTTTTAGTGGTCCTGAAAGATCTTGCAAATGTCATCGACCCATTGTCTATGTATCTTGGAAAATAAGGGGAGTAAGTAAACCCCATGCAGCATTCTGGAAGAAATTGCAAGAGGGAAGAGGACAATGCCATAAAAGAATTTCTAATTCCATGTGGATTTGGGAAGGGGATAGGAATAGAAAATGACACTGACCTTTGAGTCCCAGAAGAGGTGGAGATGGCTTTGCCTAGTGAGTGGGCACATGAAGGCAGATTACTTGCGTTCAACAACTTGCTACCTGTGTGACCTTAGGTAACATATTTAATCATGGAATTTTGGTTTTCTCACCAGTAAAACGGGGGCAATAATAATAATAACACTTATTTAGAAGATCAACCTAGATAATTCATGTGAAGTGTCTAGCATTAAGCCTGGCATTTTTAAAATGACTGCTACTAAACAACTCTTTTGTGGTTTTTGCTGTTACTGGACACACCTCCTGGAGCTGTTAAAAGACGCTGTTTCTGGCCAGTCTTGCAAGTCCTTTCCACAGGGAGAGATTAGCAGCCTTTATTTTTTAAAGGATGGTCTCTACTTTATTAGGCAATGTGCGGCCACTAATGAGAAAGCAGTGGGTGGGATATAAAGAAACATTAGATAAAGCAAATAGCAAAGGAATCATAAAAACAGGACTACACAAATGGCATAGGAAACAACAGTGAATTTTCATACTGTTAACCCCTTGTCTCTTCTTTCATCTCTCACCTTGTTAAAGGTTTTACTGTGCATCACCTACACACCGACATTTGATCTGAATGGGAGTGCCGTGCTGAAGATCGCAGAGGTGAGTACTGCTTGTGTCTGTGCCTCCTGTTCACAGCTGCTTTATCTCTAACTGGGATAAATACTGGGGTGGAACTAAGCCCCAGCACTGGAGTGAACCCTTCTCTGATTACTACCAGGGGAATTTCCGCTAAGGAATTGATCTGTGGGAAGCATGCTGTGTGGTGCGCCATCCTTAGTTGTAGTGCCCTGTGTCTCAGAGCCCTGCATGCTTACGTTTGTTTCACTTGAGGCCTTAACCATGTAAATAACAGTACTGGTTCCCCTTACCCTGCTCTACCCAGGCGTATTGCTTTCTTGGTCTAATTTGCCTACGATTAATTGAAAAGCATTTGATTTAAAAAACTAGTTTTTAAGAAACCACGTAGGAGATTTAGAGAGATGTTTATAGATTAAATCCCCTCCGCATCTTCAAAACCCTGAAGAATGCCTTTTGTAATGATCATTGAAAAGCCTTCTCTTTTCGATCTGTATTGCAGCCCGGAGTAATGTGTGCCTTCCAGCACTCCCAAAAATATGTCCAACAGAAAACTTGGCTTCTTGAATGCCTGGCATATGCCTTTGGCTTTTGGAAACATTATCATTTCAAAGCTGAACTTTAATATGCTTAGAATAATTTCCCTTCCATTTCTTGAAAAGAATATCTACAGGATTTGTATGTTCTGATAAGAGTATACATTCAAACCACAAAGAGGAATGATTTTCTGAGTTCTCAAATGATGGAGAAAAAGGCTAATTATCAGCACTCATGGAGAGTACTTATATTAGCAGATACATGTGTTTTTTATGGTATCATGTGGTACTAAAGAGTGAAAATTAAGAGAAAATTATTTTTGAGCATGTAGAAAATTTTTATGTGACTGTCAGAAAGCAGCAGCCAATCAGCTGACCTCTCATTACAAGTCACTTTAAAAATATGTATTGATATAGATGGAAAGAATACTTTCCTTTACACGTTTATATGGATACTCTGTGTTTGTTTTATTGGCATTTGTTTTTAATTGAATTTTAAGAGAGCCCTGTGAGCTCTTTCATTATTTGCAGGTTCACTTTCCAAAAGACAGTGTTGTTTCTGAAAGTAGCAAGAAGCAGGATTGGTGTGTAAGAGGCTTGTTAGCCCTTTGCCATGTGAAGGAAGAGAGGGGAAGTGTCAAGCCACTGCCCCTGCTGATGGAACTAGGGGGAAGGGGAGACAAGGAGCAGAGGGTCTTGAGGAAGAGAGGGCTGCCAGGGATTGAGGTTGTTGATACTAACAACCTCACAAGAACCAGTTTTTGAATGAGAGTCAGAATGAGTGAAAATGTAATTCCTGAATAATAGGCATACACCACCAAGTTCGACACGAGTGAAGGGTGTTCACTGAGAGTATCTGGAAGCCAAAATAAAAAGACACAGCAGGCCTGTCCAGATAGGATGCAACATGGAAACACTGTGGCCCCTTCCAAAACCAGGAAAGGAAAAACAACAACAACAGATCGTAGCCAAAGAACAATATAATGACAAAGGCATTTGAGCTTGGTGGGAGAGAAAAATGGGCTCCGAAGTCGTACTGCTTAGATGTGAACCCGGCTCTACTCTGCCCAATGGTGTTGCCTCGGATGCCTGTCCCGGCCTCTTGTTTGCTCTCTGTAAATGAAATGATAAGTGATACCGAGCTCATAGTGTAGTTGTGCTAATTAGAGAATAAAAATACAATCCATATAAAAAGCTTTTAGTGCAAGTCCAGCCGCATGGTAAATGTGAAATGTTTGCCATTGCCATGTTTGAAATAGGGAAGCAATTTATAAAAGCATCTTAAACCATTTAAATATCCTGTGGAAATGTTAAGAAGGAATCTAGATATTCTCTTCCTGCTTACTTTTGTGTACATTGACTGTTATTCATGAATAGTGTTTACCCTGAAACCTGCTGATCAGGAAGTGGGATGTGTACTTAAGTATGAAAAATGAGGCTATTTCCCCAAGGTTCTGAAGCTATAAAAAGATCATTAAGCTCTCAAAATGTAAATAAGAGGGCAGCCTTCATTTGTGTATCTAAATTTAACTTGCTTAATTAAACTGCAATAATGAAAGGTTTTTAGAACAGCATCCTCTGTGACAGAGGGTGCATAAGAAAGATTACCAAATATAAAAATGGACAATTATGAAATATCCAACAAGTGCTTTCTGTTCAATTTTATGAAATCATTACTAAAACTCCATATGGATGCATAGCCCTTCTCTTCATTTATTGAAAGCTGAGCCCAAGATTTCTGCTAATATTATGCCCAGAGTAGCAGATATGTTGAGTTTTCCAAGGAAAGTTACCTTCATATAGGAAAAAGCTGTAAGAGCAGAAACTGCCAAGGTCTTGGAGTAAAAGAAAAGGTGGGGCTGGGCGCAGTGGCTCACGCCTGTAATCCCAGCACTTTGGGAGGCCGAGGCGGGCAGATCACCTGAGGTTGGGAGTTCGAGACCAGCCCAACCAACATGGAGAAACCCCATCTCTACTAAAAATACAAATTAGCCAGACGTGGTGGCACATGTCTGGAATCCCAGCTACTTGGGAGGCTGAGGCAGGAGAATTGGTTAAACCTGGGAGGTGGAAGCTGCGGTGAGCCTGTTCCATTGGAGAGATTTTTATACCTGCTAAAGGCTTCTCTGTGGGATTTCTCAAAAACAGAAAACCTAGTTCATAAATGTGTGTTTGCTGGTTTGATCTTATTGACTCATGGAAACTTCCAGTCTTTGATTCTGTATCATGCTGTCAGGGTCAGCAAAATCTGTCTCAAAGGCCATTTTTTTTTCCTCTAAGATTCATATTTTCAGGGTATGAAAAACACCTTTTTTATTGTTATTCCTTCCATCCACCCAGCCCTCCATTCTAATATACCGGTTAATTTTTTATTATTATTATACTTTAAGTTCTAGGGTACATGTGCACAACGTGCAGGTTTACATATGTATACATGTGCCATGTTGGTGTGCTGCACCCATTAACTCGTCATTTACGTTAGGTATATCTCCTAATGCTATCCCTCTCCCCTCCCCCCACCCCACAACAGGCCCCGGTGTGTGATGTTCCCCTTCCTGTGTCCAAGTGTTCTCATTGTTCAATTCCCACCTATGAGTGAGAACTTGTGGTGTTTGGTTTTCTGTTCTCGTGATAGTTTGCTGAGAATGATGGTTTCCAACTGCATCCATGTCCCTACAAAGGACATGAACTCATCCTTTTTTATGGCTGCATAGTGTTCCATGGTGTATATGTGCCACATTTTCTTAATCCAGTCTGTCACTGATGGACATTTGGGTTGGTTCCAAATCTTTGCTATTTTGAATAATGCCACAATAAACATACGTGTGCATGTGTCTTTATGGCAGCATGATTTATAATCCTTTGGGATATACCCAGTAATGGGATGGCTGGGTCAAATGGTATTTCTAGTTCTAGATCCTTGAGGAATCGACATACTGTCTTCCACAATGGTTGAACTAGTTTACAGTTCCATCAACAGTGTAAAAGTGTTCCTTGGGCAGTATGGCCATTTTCATGATATTGATTCTTCCTACCCATGAGCATGGTATGTTCTTCCATTTGTTTGTGTCCTCTTTTATTTCACTGAGCAGTAGTTCGTAGTTCTCCTTGAAGAGGTCCTTCACATCCCTTGTAAGTTGGATTCCTAGGTATTTTATTCTCTTTGAAGCAATTGTGAATGGGAGTTCACTGCTGATTTGACTCTCTGTTATTGGTGTAAAAGAATGTTTGTGATTTTTGCACATTGATTTTGTATCCTGAGACTTTGCTGAAGTTGCTTATCAGCTTAAGAAGATTTTTGGGCTGAGACGATGGGGTTTTCTAGATATACAATCATGTCATCTACAAACAGGGACAATTTGGCTTCCTCTTTTCCTAATTGAATACCCTTTATTTCTTTCTCCTGCCTGATTGCCCCGGCCAGAACTTCCAACACTATGTTGAATAGGAGTGGTGAGAGAGGGCATCCCTGTCTTGTGCCAGTTTTCAAAGGGAATGCTTCCAGTTTTTGCCTATTCAGTATGATATTGGCTGTGGGTTTGTCATAATAGCTCTTATTATTTTGAGATACGTTCCATCAATACCGAATTTATTGAGCGTTTTTAGCATGAAGGGCTGTTGAATTTTGTCAAAGGCCTTTTTTACATCTATTGAGATAATCATGTGGTTTTTTTCTTTGGTTCTGTTTATATGCTGGATTACGTTTATTGATTTGTGTAGAACCAGCTTTGCATCCCAGGGATGAAGCCCACTTGATCATGGTAGGTAAGCTTTTTGATGTGCTGCTGGATTCGGTTTGCCAGTATTTTATTGAGAATTTTTATATCGATATTCATCAGGGATATTGGTCTAAAATTCTCTTTTTTTTGTTGTGTTTCTGCCAGGCTTTGGTATCAGGATAATGTTGGCCTCATAAAATGAGTTGGGGAGGATTCCTTCTTTTTCTATTGATTGGAATAGTTTCAGAAGGAATGGTACCAGCTCCTCTTTGTACCTCTGGTAGAAATCGGCTGTGAATCCGTCTGGCCCTGGACTTTTTTTGGTTGGTAGGCTATTAATTATTGCCTCAATTTCAGAGTCTGTTATTGGTCTATTCAGGGATTCAGCTTCTTCCTGGTTTAGTCTTGGGAGAGTATATGTGTCCAGGAATTTATCCATTTCTTCTAGATTTTCTAGTTTATTTGCATAGATGTGTTTATAGTATTCTCTGATGGTAGTTTGTATTTCTGTGGGGTCGGTGGTGATATCCCCTTTATCATTTTTTATTACGTCTATTTGATTCTCCTCTCTTTTCTTCTTTATTAATCTTGCTAGCAGTCTATCAATTTTGTTGATCTTTTCAAAAAACCAGCTCCTGGATTCATTGATTTTTTTAAGGGTTTTTTGTGTCTCTATCTCCTTCAGTTCTGCTCTGATCTTAGTTATTTCTTGCCTTCTGCTAGCTTTTGAATGTGTTTGCTCTTGCTTCTCTAGTTTTTTTAATTGTGAAGTTAGGGTGTCAGTTTCTTTCGTGATTTCTCTTGTGGGCATTTAGTGCTATAAGTTTCCCTCTACACACTGCTTTAAATGTGTCCCAGAGATTCTGGTATGTTGTAATATACTGGTTAATAATAATAGCTACCGGTCACTGAGTCCCTAAAGCATGGCAATAAGTGGCATTTTACATGTATTCTCCTTTAATTTCTGCCACAACTTGATAAAGAACCCAAGCAAAGTGAAGTTTGCTTGCTCAAGTTTCTACAGCTAGATACTCAAATCCAGACTTTTAATATTGCAAACACGTACTGTTAATCAGTCTGCTGCATTGCTTCCTGGCTCCCCCTCCATCTTAGAGAATGTTAGCAGAATCTTGCCATAATAATATTGGCAACCAACTGAAGTTCTTAGGAGTCTTATACCATTGGACCTTTACCAAGGCATTTCATTAGATACTTGTTCTATGGTGTTTTTATATACAAAGCTCAAGTGTTGATTCATTTCATTTTTTTGTGACCATAGCTTCACGTGGCCGTAGGGAATATGCCACTTTTTCCAGTATCTTTCCATATGGATAGTGTATCTTTTCTGAGCATTATATATAACACATCAGAGGATCGGAGGTTAGTAATAGTTTCACTTGTTGCCCTGGGGAGCTTGAAAAAACATTGACGCTCAACACCTGCCACCAGCGGTTCTAATTTAACAGTTCTCGTTGTCACTAAACTGTTTTTTAGATTGAGCTGGTTTATAGCTCTTGAAATGTTCAGTGATACTTTTTTTGAGGGGGGGAGTGCGGAGGACAGAGTCTCCTTCTATTGCCCAGGCTGGAGTGCAGTGGCGCAATCTCGGCTCACTGCAACCCCCACTTCCTGGGTTCAAGTGATTCTCCTGCCTCAGCCTCTCGAGTAGCTGGGACTACAGGTGCACGCCACCATGCCTGGCTAATTTTTTTGTATTTTTAGTAGAGATGGGATTTCGCCATATTGGCCAGGCTGGTCTCTAACTCCTGACCTCGTGATCCACCTGCCTCGGCCTCCGAAAGTGCTGGGATTACAAACATGAGCCACCATACCCGGCCAATACTTCTTTTACTCTGATATGGTAGCATTATTTCTGAGACATACCTGAAATAAAATGTTCTGCAATTAAGAAACAGATAGTCTCAGATATAATCCCACAGAAAAGTACACAGATGCCATGATCTATTTATCTTGGAAGCATCTTGTTATGTTACGTTCTCTGTAAGACTGGAAGGAGTAATCCCATCTCCTGGCAAGAAAACTAGCTAAGGAAGCAGGACCACGACCTCAAACCAGTTGAGACCACTAAAGTGGGGAAATCGCATTTCAAGGAGCTTCACTTTTCCTTCCTGAAACCCTTTCTTTCCTGTGTGCCAGTCTCTATTGATCCTGGTTTGACTCCTCCGAGGAGTCTGTTTTTTATCTAGTTACTGCTAGATGGGCTTTAAGTAAGTTATTGTTTCTTTGGCAAGGAATTTCCACACCTCCCTTAAACCTCTTACTTGCGTGGCTTGTGAAGAAGTTGTTTGGAGTTAGAAGACACACAGACCAGTGTCTCTGCTTCAGTTTGGACTGGTTCTCAGCCAATCTTCTGTAGACCTGGAAAGGTGCATGAATTGATGGGTTAAGGTGTCTTAAGCCATTTTAATATGCCAACTTAAGCCAAGAAGACCATGGAGGAGGAAGAGGCAAGTCGCAATCAGATTTCTCCGGGTATGCCTGGCACTTTTAGAATTTACTTTTGAGCTGACATCCAAAAGGAAAACTAGCCAACTTCCTAACGTGGTGATCGGACTTACTTATACAGCTGTTTCCTACAAATAATAAAACAACTTCAGTTCATGCCGTGTGTGTGTGTGTGTGTGTGTGTGTGTGTGTGTGTGTGTGTGTGTGTTGGCATCAGCAGAACCCATTTGATGACATGCCTCTTGCCACATACCTACCTGTTGACCTGTCTTAAGAAAGAGAGAATAAGGAATAGCCTGGCAGCTGAGTTGTCAGCATGATTAATCATGAAACTTAGACTTATAGTGATAGCCAAGATTTTCTCTGGTACTAATGTGTTCAAGAAGCATTTATAGTCTTCCCAACATAGAGGACATTCCTTCTGCTTTTTTATAGCTTAGTCTCTGATCCTTTCTACTTTTAATCACCATAAATTATTTTTCATCCCTATAAAAGTTTTCCAGTTAAACAGTATGGCGATTCCTCAAGGATCTAGAACTAGATGTACCATATGACCCAGCCATCCCATTACTGGGTATATACCCAAAGGATTATAAATTACGCTGCTATAAAGACACATGCACACGTATGTTTATTGCGGCACTATTCACAATAGCAAAGACTTGGAATCAACCCAAATGTCCATCAGTGACAGATTGGATTAAGAAAACGTGGCACATATACAGCATGGAATACTATGCAGCCATAAAAAAGGATGAGTTTGTGTCCTTTGTAGGGACATGGATGCAGCTGGAAATCATCATTCTTAGCAAACTATCACAAGAACAGAAAACCAAACACCGCATGTTCTCACTCATAGGTGGGAACTGAACAATGAGATCACTTGGACTCAGGAAGGGGAACATCACACACCGGGGCCTATCATGGGGAGGGGGGAGGGGGGAGGGATTGCATTGGGAGTTATACCTGATGTAAATGACGAGTTGATGGGTGCAGCACACCAACATGGCACAAGTATATATATGTAACAAACCCGCACGTTATGCACATGTACCCTACAACTTAAAGTATAATAATAATAAATAAATAAATAAATAAATAAATAAATAAATAAATAAAGTTTTCCAGTTGACAATATGCTAGCTCTTCTCTTTATGGAATTTATTAGTATTATGCATGATTTTAACAAAGCAGTGCCAATAACCCCATTCAGGTGGGAAAGAGAAGGTAATTGCACAGTTCAACAAAGTGAAGATCATACGTATTTTATAAAGCTAAGCACATTTTTATTGTGGCATCTTCTTTAATATTTGTGATCCCTTTGGCATATATATATATATATTTATATGATGCTGTGTTCCACTGTGCTGCTTCATATTAAATGCTTTGGTGATTTCTCCCTGGGTTTAACCTAGTACTATTATCTATCAGTCTACTTACTCAGTGATGTAAAGCTTTTATTGCTTATGTATGGCCTGCAGACTTGTGTTTTCTTGTTCTTTTTCCTTCTACCTTTGGGGTTTATTTTGTATCATTAACCATTTGTGTTTGCTCTCAGTTCTGTTTAGCATGTTATAAAGCTGGATGTTTACAAATCAGTGAAATGATCACAAAGTGTCCCTTATAACCTCCTCACTGCCCTGCATCTTTGTGTGTTCCCTGTGATCAGGTCCCTATAGAGCTTTTCACAAGGTATTTGACTTGGCCCTTTAAGCCTCTGGCAAAGGTGCAGGACTTAGGCTTTCCCAGTGTTGATTCTGCTTTATGAAAGTGAAGAGCATGGGCAGGTAGAACCAATAATGGGCAGAATAAAAGAAGAAACTGATGAGCTCTGTCCCAGAAACTCAGCCTGCTTTTGGACATGGTATTCTTTTAGCTGCTTTGATTCAATGTGCTCATTTAGTACTGCCCTGAGGTAGAGGAAGAAAAACATTAAAAATAGTTGGTCTTGAATACAATGAATAGGTTTAAAAATGGAAGCTCTAGTTCTATGAATCTTAGTAGTTTGCCAATATATTATTACAGGAAGTGTAAGAAACTTTCCTTTAGAAGCTGCCAAGATAGCTGAGAAAGCATTTCTTTCTGGGTACCTAAAGATAACCATAGCATCAAATACATGGTAAATTTTATATTTAATGGGATACCTTTTGTCATATTCAGTCTTTGTACTCCCAACTTTAGCCAAATGGGCTTCTTAAATTAATACTTATATTTTTAGCTGAGTAAACATGCTTACCTTTTCCCTGAATAAAATGCCTCCTGCAATAAGTCATGTCCAAGTGTTATATGTATAGTATTAGCAACTAAACACTAAAAACAGTGCTGGCGTTAAAATTAAAAAAAAAAAAATACATTAGCTATTTGGAAAGTTCTTGTCTGTTTACAGCACTGCGTTATATAAAATCCAATTCCTCATGCGTGCACTTTCTTTCATGAGTCTAAAGTGAATGATGTAATTTTTTAACAGAGATTGTGTAGTGATTTGTTTCTCAGTATTCAAGAGAGTTTATATTAAGTGTGTAGTTCAGCTCTCAAAATAGCTCCTCTTTCATCTGTAATGCTTTTAAGGCTTACAATTCCCCCATAAATTTAAAATGGCAGAGTTTAGAGATCTTAAAGATCAACAGTTACAAAGATTTCTGGGGAAAATGTAAGATTTAAAGAAAACTGTTAAATTATGAAGTACAAATGATACACGATGGAGAGTTTGGCTTCATCAGAGTGATTCAGTGCGGCCTCTAGATGTATTTTCAAAGTTTTAAAACCACTTCATCACATGCAAAAGTAGAAGCATTTCAGGATTAAAACACCTTTCAGGGGGTAGTTAGGGTCTCTGTCACCCAGGCTGGAGTGGCACGATATCACGGCTCATTGCAGCCTCTACTTTCCCAGGCCCAGGTGATCCTCCCATGCTTGGAGCTGGGACTATAGGTGTGCACCACCATGCCCGGCTAATTTGTGTATTTTTTGTAGAGACGGAGTTTTGCCACGTTGCGCCCAGGCAGATCTCAAACTCTTGGGCTCAAACAATCCAGCCACCTCAGCCTCCCAAAGTGCTAGGATTACAGGTGTGAGTCACCGTATCTGGCCTAAAACACCTTTTTTTCCTAAGCATGCATAAATTATTGTGTCTTCAAATCCACTATATCCATGATTATTTGAGAAAATGAATTAAAAGTCATGTGCCCTAAGTACTTTTATGAAAAATAAATACTTTATAACTTGCTTTTGCTCTTTAACTCTGAAATGAATTAATCTAGGCCAACTTTCATATGTGGGTTTGGGAGTTGTTGGGTTTTGTCCAGGTCGAGAAGACTGCCTTTTTTTGTTTTTTCAAATACTGTTTTCAGTTTCAAATGCTCCTTTGAAATATTAACATTCAGTAGGAGATAAATTAAACTTTAAAAAAAAATTTACATTCACCTAGTTAATTCTGCTAGGTAAACAGTGAGGCATGTCAGAAAGAAAAAGATAACATGAGGCCTGGCAGAAAATTCCCCAGCTTAAGCAGAAGCAGCAACAAAGATTAAAATGTAGTCTCTTGCCCGTCTCAGTTGTCAATCATCAAATTAAATTTGCCATGTAGGTGAGAACCCTGGATTTTCATTGTAGATAATCTTGGAGCTATTCCTAGAGAAATAATTGAGGAAATTAAATACCTCTTTTTGTTTTTGTGTCTCTAAATATGCTTTGTAAAATTGAATACCTTATGGAGAGAAAAAAAGTAGGCAAATTTAAAGCATGCATTTTCATGCCCATCCCTGTGGCTTCCAGAAGAATTAGAGGCCGTAAAATCTGAAAAGTCATGACTTTTAGCAGCATATTATCAAATGAGGGATTTTTTTTTTTTCTATTTGAGATTTCTCCATGTAGTAGCCACCACCGGGTCTTTTTAGGCTCAACTAGACATGGAGACTTGCAAGATCCAAATAGGCCACCCTTGGTGTTATATTCACTTTGCAGGACACAGGACAGGAAACAGAAGCAGGACAGTGTTAGGCATTGTTATTCCCGGGGATCCTCACAGCAGCCTAGAGAAGAACCTCTGGCTCTCAAATGACAGCATAGATGCAAGGAGATGAGAGCCATCTCGGTGAGTGCAGTCACCTTGGTCTAGAAGCCCTGTGTCCCAAATAGGACCAATATTTCTGAAACAACTCTATTAGCAGAGTTTGCATAGTTCCTGCAGAGGATGTGTCAATTCGAAGAGTCAGTACACCTAGGGAAGCCCAAACCTGTGGCTACCCACCAGATATTTACAGTTGATTCACAGTTCTCCCAATTCAGATGTAGCATAGGAATTTGGAAACATTTTTGCCATAAGCCATGCTACCTAGTAACACAGCTGATGTCCTGCCTTTATGAAATTTCCAGAAGAACACAGCTAGAGGGTTGACCCAAGGTCAAACTCATTCATAGAGCAGGAGAAAGGGTTTTGCTAACCCTTTTCCCACACTGCACAACCTGGGAGTTAATAAATTCTGTTATATTTCATCACCAAGTGAACTTTTTCTGATTAATTTCCAGCCACCTGAGTTGATTCTAGATAGAATTATTTGGCACATCTAAAAATCACTAATTTGCATTCTCCTATGATGCTCAGAGGAACAGGTGGTAAGAGTGGTTCCTTAGGAAATACCATTTTTCCTATATGCTTAAAAACAAATTTCCAGGGATTTAAAATATATTTAGTTATATTTAGTAATAACCAGTCCTAAATCAGGCTGACTTTCTGTCTAAGAGGGATTTGATATCCTCTCTGGTTAATCCCAAAGAATGTTGGTAATAAGCTGGTACCTGCAGACATGTGTGTTGCTGTCTTATTTCTTTAACAGGTATGCATTGAGACATACATAAGCAGCTGTCACCAGCGTAGCATAAACACTGCTGTGCGGGCAACTCTCAGTCAAATGCTGAGTGACTTGACTTTACAGTTACGACAGAGGCAGGAGAATACGGTGAGTCTGTGACACCCCCAGGTTCATCACCTTCCTGGTGGTGTCTGTGTATCCCACACCCGGGGGCCCCTCCTGCCAGGGCTGCCTGCCTCCTGAAAACAGTAGGAAGGGCCTGCTTGTTTTAAAAGAACATTTATTTGTATACATTAAGCTCTTTAGATGTTTGCCTGTTTCACCCCAAAGCTTTGAGAATTGCTTTTCCTCATAGTTTCTGTAATTTTTTGAGTTATTGTTTTAAAACTTATTTTTTAATCATTGTTTTAAAACTTCTCATACTGAAAATTTGTATTAGAAATATTGTGATACATTAACAAATATTGGAAGTAAATTTGAAATTAAGAAAAATGAGTATAATTTATTACATGCTTTGAGGTTGGGTATGTTTCCCTTTGTTAACTAAAAGATGGTGGCAGGAGGCCTCCCTCACATGCTGGGGCCTTCAGGGTGAAACTGAACTAACTTGTCTTCTCTCTGCCATCAAAGCCCGTTAGAGCTTTTTGCTCTGAACTTGAACAGATTGTCTAAAATGAGCATTCCAGGGGAAAATGTAAATGTAATTGGCTCCTTGTATGTATTATCTTATGGGAATGTTAATGAGAGAGTGATTCCTCTTCAAAATTGGTGTTTTGTGTTGTTTTAAAATCTGCCTCTGTAATAATTTAGATTAAAATCCTTTTGAAATCTACAAGGAGTGTTCTGAAATGACATTCGTTATTTGTTCAAAGAGAAAATCTCAGTTACAGCTGGGTGTGGTGGCTCACGCCTGTAATCCCAGCACTTTGGGAGGCTGAGGCAGGCAGATCACCTGAGGTCAGGAGTTTGAGACCATCCTGGCCAACATAGTGAAACCCCGTCTCTACTAAAAATACAAAAAATTAGCCGGGTGTGGTGGTGCACACCTGTAATCCCAGCTACTTGGGAGGCTGAGGCAGGAGAATTGCTTGAACTCAGGAGGTGGAGGTTGCAGTGAGCTGAGATCACACCACTGCACTCTAGCCTGGGCAACTGAGTGAAACTCTGTCTCAGGAAAAAAAAAAAAAAAAAAGAAAAGAAAATCTCAGTTACAGTCCCAGATATCTCCAAAATTAATTTTATAAAAATTAGGATTTCTTATTTAACTTCAACTATTTGTAATTTTTAATTTTAATATTTTCTAATTTTTAGAAAATCACGGAGTTGAGGGGAACCTTAGAGATGATCTAGTCAAATTCTTTTTTCCTTATTTTACAGATGAGAAGGTGAAGCCCAGAAAGATGAAATTGAAATCTAAAATGAATGAGCTTATCAATGAAGGAGCCCGAAGTAAACCCCTGGGTCTCCTAGCTGACTGCCAGTACAAGTTCTCACTTAATATGTGCTCTGGCAGCCAGTGTTGAAAACAACACTAATCTGAAAAAAGCAAATATTGATTTTTTTTTCTTTTCTGTTTGCTGTATCCAATTCCCAGTTTCTATTAAAAATTATTTTAACTTGAGATATTTTTGTTACTTTAGCTTACCCCTTGCTAAAAACAATTTCATTTAAAGTAGGATTTTGGATATAGGTAGTATGGGAGTATTTAGTTTAAAAGAAATTAAAATACATAAATAGAAAACATATTAAGAGAAAAAGTTTTTAATTGACGTAAATCTAAGATGTTGAGAAATCTTATAATATACACTCATATTTCATCCTTGCTAAATGGCAATATGACCAAACACTATATTAATAATATCTTAATATTTTAAATGAAACATTTAAATCAAACTTTGTAATTTCAAAGTGCTTTCAATTATATGAGTTCATTTAATCTTATTTTAAAATTTTTAAGTAGGAGAGTATTAGGTTTCAAGTCAAATATCCCAATCTTTTAGTTCATACTGCTCTTCTATAAGAATGGCAAAGGTATGGCTGTGGAGGTGCAGTTGATACTGTAGAGGCTGTCTGTCTCCATCCTGGGTATTATGTGGCTAATAAGGCCTTCTGGTCCTGCTCATCGTGGACCATCTGGACTCACCCCAACCGGAGGCAAGATCTCAAATTAAGTGGAAAATTGGTGTTTCCTGTTATTTCCTTTCTATTATTCATGTGGTCCCTGGAGATGTAATTCCATGTCCCAGAAAACATCGTTCTCAGGATGCTGGTATTTGAAGCATTTGTGATATCCAATGGAGGGAGACATAAGTTTTGTCACATAAGAATTTAGGTATTTTTTTAAAGCTCTTAAAGTGGAATCATCTGTAGGAATGGAGAGGTTTGCTCTGAAGAGGTCACGTATTCCCCTGGGGAACACTGAGCATTCCCTTGGGAAGTTGTGCATATTTTCTAGCACGGCCTATCACTGTGTAAGAGAAAATTTTTAAAATCTCAGAACCCCCAAATTTTTTATGACAACGGGAAGGTTAAGCCTGGAGGCTGAGTCATGTAACACCCTCTTCCAAATAAGTTGCTCCTACTAGCGTTATGCATTAGCCAGATCACCTCAAAAGGGTAAGAGGCCTCAGGCATATCCAAATGACTGCCCCCACAGATCACTCTTCAGTCAAACTTTGCTGGCCTCCCATAAACAAGGACATGCCTATTGTAACTTTAGATCCGCAATCTAAGTCTAGCTCCTAAAACTAAAGTCTGTTTGATTCCACACTGATAATGTTGATTACAAGCCCATCTTTAAAGACAAGATCCATCATTCTTCTATTTACCCAGAGATATCTGCATAATTGATTCTTCTGTTACTCCCATTTTTTTCTTCAAACATTCACCTTATGTAAATTTAGATTTACTGGGCACTAAGTAAAATCTCACAAGCATGTAACGATTTGCGTTACTGCCTACCTGTCCTTCTTCCTACATGCCTTCCTCCTTCCTCTAAGGAAATGTAGAAACCTCCTGAAATGTAAAACCTCCTGAAAGCCTCTTCAGGAAAAACAGCCACAGGTGCAGACAGTCACAGCGCGCATTTTTCCCAGGTGTGCCCAAAAGCTGTCTTAATAAACTTCGATTGATTGAGATACTTGCCTCAGTCACTCATTTCAGTTATCAACTGGAAAGACATCATGGGCCACCTCAAAATTAGGAAGGCTAAATGCAGTGGAAAGAAAATAAATAATGTAGAACGCCAAAATCACTAGCAGGATGTGTATCTTCAACCTAATGTTTATCCCCAGTTGCACCCCAGGACAGATGATAATTTTGATTTTTTGTCATCACAAATCCTCCATATTATCCAGCTTTATTATTGAATTATTTTAGGTAACCTAAGCTATTGTTAAGTTGTAAATTACTAATTTCAAAAAGTAAAGTTGCTACATTTAAATATTTGGGGCTGAAGGATGGAGGGATTCTCCTACCCTTAAATATGACTCAACTGTGTTTCCTCCAGAAAGTGTTCTCAACTTGGCTTTAGCCATTCTGAGCTGTAGATACTGACATAACATTTCACAAAAGTTGCTGTGGAAGCAGCTGAGCTTGCAAGTTAATGAACAGAGAATGGTAGAAATATGTGCCTGTAACAAGTTTAAAAGTTAAATCAGCACCATGGGATGAGTTACATGTCCGGTAATTAGTTGGCATGAAAATACCTCCTTATCATCTCTTGGTGCAAAGAGGTAGGGAGAGTAAAGTGCCACCTTCTTAGTCTCTGCTCAGTAGTCGCTGAGTTATCCCTGCAATGGGAAGTAAGTCTGATTATTTGTAAATGTCTTTTCCTTCCTATTTTCCCTTCCCTCACGGTTCAGTCTCTGCCCTCATAGTTCTGGATGTACCTAGCCAAGAGCAGCTGGCTCGGTATGGTTAAAATGCTCCCCATCAAATACAAAGATGGAGATTCTGACCAGTTATTTTGAAGTCCAGGAACCTAATCCTGCTTATGGCCAAGAGTCTGTATTTATTAGGGGCCATGCACAGTGTCAGCTGTAGCCTTGGAATAGGTTGTTCTCTGTGTGAAATTAACTCACCTCTTTAGGCAGGCATTGCCCCAGGTCACAGCCCAGCATCCTGGAATCCTGGGAGTTTAAGTGCACCAAAGGGTTTAAACTTCCAGGAAGTGTCCACGAGGCGTGTCCACACGTTTGCGTGGACACTCTTGAATGAATTATTTTGGGAACTGGTAAGCTCAGTTCCAGAGATAATAATTTTTCTCATAAACACCATGAATAATGAAATGCTCTCAAGAGCTGGTGGGTGGGGGGTGTGCTCAGGCAAGGTAGCTGAGCCCAGGACACTCCAGAGGCCATTTTGTGTCCTAGAATTTTCCCAGCGTCAAAGAGTCAGGATTTTTCTTGCCTGAATCTCCTAATTGTGTGTGTGTGTCTCCCTTACTAGATAATTGAAAACCCAGATGTGCCACAGGAATTCGGGAATCAAGGTATTGCATTTGATTTGTACTAGTTCAGTTTTTAAAGCAGCTGTGAGAATGCCTACTGAGTGTTTGGAGTGAGGGGTACAAAGGTGTCTAGGAGCTCCCAGGGTTGATTTACCATTCTCTTGGAGGTTGTGCTTGGCTTTGCCTTAGGTGGCATTATTTAATCAGCTGCTGTCTTTCTTCTGTTCCTACATTCACTTATGCCAACCACACCTGTTCCTGATCCAACTCTGTGAGGGAAATTAACACTTCACATAGCTCTCATTTGGAGGCTGGCTTTGTTAGTTACTTCATTCTCCATGAAGTCAGGTTTAATTGCTAAAATGAGAATAACTGGATAGAAGATTGTAGAAACCTGATTGGCATACAGTGTTACTGCACCAGAATTGTGTTTGTCAAATACCAATTTTTTGACAAGAATGTTGAGTCATCTCATAGGGCCACTTGCAGACAACCCAATTTAAAGATCAGCTGAAATCAAGTTAAGGAACCTTCATTCTGACCCACAGGAAAAGAAAAAAATATAGAAGTCCACATATATAATAACCAGCAATTTAATTTTTAAAAACAGATTTGATACTAGTTTCTGAAAATATGCAAAAATAATATCTGATTAAAAAATTGAAATTCAGACTGAGTAATTTTTTTAAATATTGGAAAAAATCTGCTTTTCTATTATATTTGCCAGTTAATAATAGTGAGAAGGAGATGGAGGTGAGGAGGAGGGGAAAAAAAGGGAGAGAATGAAAAGGAGAGAAACAGCTTACCAGCCACAACTAGGAGAGGAAGAGTATTTGAAAGAAATGAGAAAGAGACATGCCTTAAGTCACATTCTAAAGCATCACTAGAGTGTATTGTTTCAGTCCCATGATGCTACATTCTTGGGCCATGGACTGGAAGGTGCCCTTTTCAGTTGGATGCTCTCAGTGACATGCGCTAAGATGTTCCATCTTCCTTTCTTCTTTTTGGCTATGGTGTTCTCATAAAGGCTTCACTTTAATGTGGGATGATTTTATAAACTAAAAAGGGGGTCTGCATCTTCTTGGTCAAGAATATAGCTCTAAAAAATATAATAGTAAAAAATTGACAGAGGGATTCATTTAACGTTTATCTAAAATTGAGCTTAAGGACTACTTGTGTGGGTTTTATTAATCTTAAACTATGTTTTATCATTTCTTTTCTTTATTGCTGCATTTAAGATCTTAATTCTGAGGAACAGCCATTTATTTCTCTTTCCCTGCCTTCCTCCAACTTTACTTTCTGTCTTACACACTTGCCATTTTCTCTCCATCTTCCCTGACGTCACCGTCATCATTCATTTATACATTCATCAGATACTTAGAGCCACATTTGTAAAGACCTTTACAGGTTTTTATTTTAGGGAACAAATGCTTCCACTTGCTGTTTCACGTAGCCTGACAATTCTGTGAAATTAGTATTATTTATCCCATTTTTGACAGAAGAAAACTGAAGTTTGCCCAAACTCACACAATCAGCAGTTTTTGACATGTAGTTGAACAGATTCCACATTTCCCACTATGCTTCTGTGGGAGTTTTGGTTCTAGTTTCTGGAAACTAGAGCACATTTAGAGGGAAATTTTATTTTTCTGACATCGACTATTGCTTCAGTATCAACAAAGACCATGTGCCCTGCAGATGCTCAACAAATAAAGTAGGTAAAGATCTGGCTAAATTATTTCGCCCCATTTTTCTCTGATTTCTTAGTTCCAAAGCCCATCTTTTCGCATGCTGCCTTATTTTATCTCTCTGGGATACTATTCTAATCAGCTCAGAAGACCCAGAAATTCAAGGATCAGAATAAGGAATACACACATAGACCACTGGCCTAAATAGTAAGAAAATTGTTGTCTATCATGATGTTTTTGAAATTACTAATTTCCCTTTGGTAAGTGTGAGTGAATTTTATTGATAATAAGAAACAATCTATTATTTTCTTTCGGGACTATCTTTTTGAGTGTCTTGCTTTAGAAAGAATAATTATAGGCCATGCGCGGTGGCTCATGCCTGTAATCCCAACATTTTGGGAGGCTGAGGGGGTGAATCACCTGAGGTCAGGAGTTCAAGACTAGTCTGGCCAACATGGTGAAACCCGTCTCGACTAAAAGTACAAAAAATTAGCTGGGTGTGGTGGCAGGTGCCTGTAATCCCAGCTACTTGGGAGGCTGAGGCAGGAGAATTGCTTGAACTTGGGAGGCGGAGGTTGTAGTGAGCCAAGATGGTGCCACTGCACTCCAGCCTGGGTGACAGAGTGAGACTCTGCCTCCAAAAAACAAAAAAAGGAATAATTACACTTAATTCTTATCATTTCTGTGATCATCACTTTGGTGGCCTAAGGGCTTCTCCACATCTGAAAATCATCTTTTCAGTCTCAAAAACCATCTAAAGTGGAGGATGGGAAGGACGGTTCAGGGAACTTGTCGTGCCCCCTGTTGATGTCTCATGCCTGTAACCTCCTCTGTTTTGAAGGGTCAACAGTAGAGTCCCTCTGTGATGATGTTGTCTCTGTACTCACCGTCCTGTGTGAGAAGCTGCAAGCCGCCATAAAGTAAGTGCCCTAACCATTGCCGCTTTTCTTTACTGGTGGTCTCCTTCTGAAATAGCCTTTGTCTACAGCATCGCTTCAAATTATGGATTATAAGATTATAGGGACTCAACACTGGTATTTACTAAGGAATATATTCTGAAATTTGGCGCAATTCAAATAACCAAATACCTTTACTAGAGTATATAACTTTCTGATGTGACAATGGGAACACAATACCTTACAGAGAGCAATTGCTTCCTGGAGCATGAAGCTGAGTGGGAAGAATCTTGGGCTGAGTGCTAGTTGGTGTAAGAGCCGGTCCTGTCTCGGCCAGATCTCAGCTGTGTCCCGGTGCGTGACTCTTCTCATCAAACCGTGCTGCCCTTTCTTCCTCTATCAAATGACAGCGTTGGACTGTGTAATTTATCTCTATTTCTTCTAACACTCTAGAGCCTATGAGCTCACACAACTGACTTTAAAAAGAGCATGTTACTCTGACTTTTACTTTTTGTTTTTGCATATCAATTAATATCTGAGTTCACTTAGGTGATGCCTGCTGCTCCATCTTTCCGTGCAGTCGTTAACAAGACAACCTGTGCACCTGTAGTAAAGCCAACTCATAAAACCCCAGACTTTCAACATGGGATGAAAAGTCTCTACCAGCTACATATGTCATGAATTGCAAAATTCTTCAACACATTACAATTCTGAAGGGCCCTTTGAATTGTGAAAGACATTAAACTATCATTCATTTGTAACTAGGACATCTGATGATGCAGAAAACTTACTTGCTGAATTTTAAATGCAGGAATGAGTTGGGACAAATAGTCTAGTTGTAGGCAAGAATGAGGTGTCTCACTTTGCTGGAAATATTGCAGAAACTCATCTTTTAATTTGTTTGGCTTTTGGTTTCTCAGAAATTTAGGATTATTTTTTAAGCTAAGCTTAGAATTACTCTTAGAAGTTGTTGCCAGATGGTTTCTTCATCAGTTCTTCTGTTGTTCCTGTAAGTCACCTCTATATTTTGACCGAAGTAAGCTCTCTTTATTGAGGCACTTCAAGGTCAAATAGAAAATAAAATAGTGATACCAGGGTTGGGGTCGGGGAGAGGAAATAGGGAGATATAAGCCAAAGAATTCAAAGTAGCAAATGTGTAGGTTGAATAAGTCTAAAGATCAAATGTACAACATGGGGACTATAGTTATTAATAATGTATTGTATTCAGGATCTTTGCTAAATGAGTAGCTTACAGCTGCTCTTGCCACTGGGCTGTGGATGGGTGGTGGGAGGGAATGAGTAACTATGTGAGATGATGGATATGTTAATTTGTTTCACTATAGTAACCATTTTAGAATATATATAAATCCTATAACATCATGTTGTAAACCTTAAATATGCAAATAAAATTTATTTTTAAAAATGAAAAGGCCTATTTAATACATGGATAGTATAAACCAAAAAGAAATAGCACTTTTTCTCTACCCCTCACCCTCAAATTTCTCCCATCCCTGGACCCTGGCAGGCTAGGCAGGCAGCAGGTCTGGGCTTCCCCCTGCTCAGGAGGGCTGAGTCCCACAGCAGATGGATGTAAATAGCTCCTGCTGTACCCTGCGTAGGTCCGCATCTTTCCTGACCATGGAGTGTTGGAACAGTGGAGCTGGCACTCAGATTACCATCCTAACTGTGGGCTCTAGCACCAACTGCAGTGACCCCATCTGTAAGGCCCCCATGCCACCTGCTTTGCTTAGGACAGTCCCAGATTATACCTGTTGTGTAATAATTATAATTACCCTCCTTCACTCTCAAAGGTGTTCTGGTTTAGGTCATGTGTTCACTCTACCCATCAGTGACCAGAGGTCTGATCTCTTCTAGTGCTAAGTCCTCCCCCTCCCCATCCAGTTCCCTCCATCATAACACAGACAGCTGGTATAGCAGAGTTGGAATATGTTTCTATTGGCATATTTTCTCCTAAGACACAATCAAGAGTGATGTTTAATCACTATTGGCTCAACTACGTTATCTTTGTTGGATTACCTGGGTTAAAACCCACACGTTGCCCCTTACTGGCGTGTGACTTTGGACAAAGATCTGAACCACCTTAAGTTTGTATATCCTATAAAATAATTAATAGACTATTTCTTATGGTAATTACTATAATATTGTATAGACTATCAGTAATACAAAACACATTGATGTTTTTGTAAGATTGAATGAGAAAATACTCTTAAAAGACTGCCAATGCCCATCAGCCACAGAGCTCCAGGAACACCTGAAGTTAACAGGATTCATTTTAGTAACTTCTTATATGAGGGAGCCTGTCCACCATGGGAAACCACAGGACAGTAAAAGGGTGTTAGGAGGGGTTGTTATAGGATTTTAGCATGAGTTAGGTGACTTAGAATGGGTTAAAAATTGAGCGTTCTGTTCAAAGATTGGGTGCTGTCAGAAAGTAGGCGCAATTCTAGCACTGGGCATCTTAATTTTTTCTAGCAGGCAGGACCAACAGATGGGAGCTAGAGTTGTCATAGAAGAAGAAGTGGGAGTCAGTCATAGGGGAGAGGGACATTTGTTCATTTTTGTGGTCATACGGAGCCCTTTTAAAAAAGAAGACCTCTGTTCAGGCGTGGCCATTGATTGGCTTTCATCCTGTTCCAGCACATTCATGGTGAGTCCTCATCTGATGTTAACAGGTGAACTTGTTTGTGTTCACCAGGGGACACCGCAGCCTCGCTGGTGGCAACCAGGTACTGCCAGCTGTCGGGGGTGCTTCTCCCTGACCCCTGCTCCACCCCCAGGTGCTAGCATTGGCAGGGAATAGCACGAAGACCACCAGAACCACAAAAACTATGAAGACTGTATTTGTTACTTCATAAGCAAGGGAAAACTAATTAGCTGAACTTTTTTCTGAGTAGTTTTCTAAGGGAAAAATCTGGAGTTTTTAAATGCCAGAAACGTGGGAGAGGCTCATGGTAGTTATGCCAGTTAGTAATTAAAACCTAACTAGAGGTCAGGAGTTTGAGACCAGCCTGGCCAACATGGTGAAACCCCATCTCTACTAAAAATACAAAAAATTAACCAAGCGTGGTGGCGGGTGCCTGTAATCCCAGCTACTAGAGAGGCTGAGGCAGGAGAATCGCTTGAACCAGGGAGGCAGAGGTTGCAGTGAGCTGAGACCGTGCCGTTGCACTCCAGCCTAGGCAACAAGAGCAAAACTCCGAAATAAATAAATAAATACATAAATAAGTCCCTAGTCAGCAGGATAAGGCAAAATGAGTCTGTAGGCCCAACATGGATAGGCTTAAAACATACCATTGTTCATTAGTCAGAAAAGTCTTAGGCTAGGTTCAGTGAGTGCCTGGCATTCTGGGGTTCAAGTTCACGGTTCTTTAAACCTGGATGGCTCCAGCCACCCAGAAATCCCCATCAGCTCCAGGAATCCCTCTCATCTGTAGGGCAACCATATGACCTGGTTTACCTGTGGGTGTTTAAGGTTATGCCTATAATGTAATTATTATAAACACTCAGTTTTGAAACCTAGGAAGTACTGCTGTAAGTAGAATTATTTTTGATTGCGCGGTGTCTAGCATGTAGTAAATATTTGACATACATTTGCTTTAAACTGGTTTGTTTGCTTTTAGAATAGTTGCTGCTAATTCTAGTCATCATACAGTTAAGAACACTCGGCTGTGTACATCAGAAATTTGACTGTAGATTGTTAGGAAAATGCATTGCACAAACACACACTGAAAGTGCTCACACATACATATTAGAAAATAAAGGTTGTAGATTTCAATCAGTCACTGAAAAACAAAGCATTTCTTAACCACATGACTTAAGAATAGGTATTTTGTTTTTGTTTTTTTTGAGACAGTCTTACCCTGTCGCCCAGGCTGGAGTGCAGAGGCGTGATCTGGGCTCACTGCAACTTCTGCCTCCCGGGTTCAAACAATTCGCCTGCCTCAGCCTCTTGAGTAGCTGGGACTGCAGGCATGCGTCACCACACCCAGATAATTTTTTATATTTTTGGTAGAGATGGGGTTTCACCATGTTGGCTAGGCTGGTCTCTTGGTGGCTCACACCTGTAATCCCAGCACTTTGGGAAGCCCAGGCAGATGGATCACTTGATGTCAGGAATTTGAGAATAGGTTTTAAATGGAGAAAATAATTCATGTGCACATTTTTCTAGGATTTCTCATTGTACATTGGATCGAAGATGGCTTTAGGCATGTTATTTTAGAGCTTAATGATTTTATAGGATTCTCAGTCTTGCTTGATTTTCCAGTACAATTCCCCTGGTCATAGTTCTGCCTCTAGAAATTGATTGCTTTGTTTGATTTCAGTATTTGCCATCATGACTCCATTACCCTAAGATGGGGGCCTTTTGCTAAAGATGCTGGGGGCACAGGATGCTTAGCGTAGCTGTAAGGGAAGACCTTTATGTCCACCTGGTAAGACAGTCCTGTGCCCCGGCTACTCTCACTCTGGTGCTTCTGTTCATTCTCCTTGCTAAGTTTTCACTTGTGTACCATTGCTTCTGATTTTACTAACTTAATTCCTTTATTTCTATTAGCTAAACTTGATGCCTCTTCTACCCTCTGAATAGGTTATTCCTCTGAAATTACACTAGAATCAGTATTTACTAACCTCAACAGCCATTTCCAAAATCAGTGCCTCTTAGGGCTTTAGCTCTGTAGGGATGTGTGTTCATGATATGCTTGGTCTCTTGGGAGGATTCAGAAAATGTATTCGGGAATGTAGAACACTCCCTCGCATGCCTTGGCAATGTGGTATTAATAGAATCCTATGTTAGGCAAGTTGAGTTACATGATGCTTTTTAAATCCAAGAATTTCAGGAAGGATAATTGGGCTTAGAAAGATACTTATTCTCTGCCTGTTTCCCATCACTCTTTCCCTGCTTCCCTCTCCTCCTAGAACAGAATGTTAGAGTGAAACCTATACCAACGCAGGCTTGGAATCGATGGGGCCTACCAAAGCATTCCCACTGTCTGTGTTAATTCCATTTCTCTCCTTACACAATTATTAAATTTCTTCTCTCCTTTAACTAAATTCAAATCTATTTCTAAGGGAAGCAAAGTCAAAATGGTTCAAAACAAAACCCTAAGAACTCCAGAGATACAAAACGTGCTAGGTTGCCCTCCCAGTAGCCTTGCCAGGAGATGTGGCTGCTTCGCCTTCACGGCCCGTGGGTCCACGCCTGAGCGCTGTTCTCCACAGATCGTGCACCTGGGAAGAAGTTCAGTGATGAGCAGAGAACGAAACCAGCAGATACTCAGCCTGTCAACCATGAAATGCTCAGACAAAAGACCAAGGAAAGTGACTTATAGCCCTCCTAAGTGGACAGGTTTTTCCCTGTGTGTTTTGAAGGAGTTGGCTGGTTTCTAGGCTACTTTTTGCCTTGTGCATTCTACTTGTTTGTGTAGGGCCGGCTGTTATATGCATACACACTGTGTGCGTGCGCGTGTGTATCTAGTGGAAGGTGCTTACGTTTTAAACAGCTCCTTTAATGGTGTGACTCATGCACGGCCACGATCACCTGTTTTCCAGACTGCTGCAACCCACGCAAAAGCTGCTGCGTTCAGTCTCCAAGGAGACTCTCAGGCCAGTTACCTTGGCAATGCGTTCCCTGCCAGTGAGTCTGATAATCTCGGGGTTGAAGAATTCACCGTGGCACACTTTGCCAATAGCTTAATGACTCATAGCTTTTCTATGGACTTATTTCCAATGATTTCAGAAATTGAGAGTCTTTCCTGTCTAGAGTTGTTTTCGTTTTGTGATGCTAGACTGACAGTTTGAAAGAAAAAGAGAAATTTTTGAATTGGAGCATTTAATAATTCTTCTTCTTAATAACAGGTCAAGTGATTGGTCAGAATGATTAACTGAGACTACAGTGAAGGCCATCCTTCCAGAAGTGATTTTTTAAATATGGCTTACAGTTGATACCATGGCCCTCTGATTTGTCCTGTCCACTCTCTTCCTCGTAAAGCAAACAAATTGAACATTCTGAAATACAGATCTGGTCATGTCACTGTTTTACCTCCAAATAAAGTCCAGACATCTTAGCGTGGCCTACAGGGCCCTTCCTGATCGGGCCTCTGTCCACCTCTCAGGCTGATACCATCCTCACACCCTGTGCTTTAGCCACAACCTCTCAGCCCAGATCCCTTCCTCCTCTACCCCCACATTTTGTGACACCTCTTCCTCTGCCTTACCATGCCACAGTCTCCTACTTGAACTTGAGAATCTACTAAGACAGCATGTCCTGTGGATATTCTTTCTAAGAGGGTACTCCTGCCATATGGTCTCACAGAACCTTGTGTTAAGGTATTCGTTCACAGCCCTTCCCACCCGTGCTTTATCTACTGGCTTATATGTCTGTCCAGTCCTATAAGAGTGAAGAAACCTCCTGTTTCACGTCAAGAGCTACGTCGTGGTCAAAAGCGTAGGGAAGCTTGTAGGACTAGAAGCCTAGAAATGTGAAGTCCTTACCTGGCCCAAGAATGGCTCATGATTTCTTACTCTTCCTCCATCCATCACTTTCCTCTTGGCAAATAGAAATAATTTTTGTGGAGACTCAGCCTTTCCCCATTTCTTCTTCTACTCTCAAAGGGTGTGGTAGACAGAGTATATCCAAATATAAGTGACTTTCCCTTCTACAGAATAATAACATTATTTAATCATTATACAGCTCTCTTTAGACAAGGGAGATTTTAGAATATGGGTCGGGAATCTTTTTCTATAAAGGGCTACAAACTATCTCTGTCTCTTGTCTTTGTTTTTGTTTAGTTCTATAAACCTTAAAAGAAAATAAAAACAGTATTTTTAGTGAAGAGGCCACAAAAGGCTTTAGGGCATAATATCAATGTTGGGGTATTTAATGGCACATAAATAAAGGACTCCATCCCTCTTACTATCCTGTGTCTTACAATTGCATGGTCTTTCTCAATTTGGCAGTTGTGTGGATGTAACCTCTGGCCCTGGCACTGTCTACTGTTAAGTTTTCTTTGCTTCCTTCCTCTCTCTTCAAGTTTCTAGTTGGCCTGTCATGAGCCTTTCTGTTCCTTCCACCCCCTTCTCCCGGGACTTATTTGAACTGTTAAAGACACTAGACGTCCTGACTTCCTTTGGACATTTATTTATTTTAAATTAGGTGAAAGAGACACAACCAAAAATTATTTTTATAAGCAAGTTTTTCCTTTTTCTGAGTATTCCCATTCCACATTACTGAGTGAACTCTCTAAGAAAGGATTTATTATGTGTTTGCAATAAACATGTCCCTGAAAATTAAATTCTTCCTTAGCCCTATCTGTCACTCTTGTCACCTACCTGGATTTTAATACTTTCTGGTAGGCTGGGCAGAGAAGTTAATCTGGATATTAGGAGTCTGTTCCCCATAAAGTTGTCTGTTTTCTTCATCTGGCTCTGTTCCTCTATGAGGAACCCCATAATAATAACTTGAACACAAAATAATTTCTCCACAGAAAAATCACGTTTCCTCAATAAGGAAGAAAAGTCTAATGCAAGTTCATAAAGTGTTCACCAATGAAAAGATAATGTGGTAAACGGTCTCTTGAAAGGTTTAGATAATATAAAAATTAGCATTTCTGCCATAAACTACGGACTTTAGTTAATATATCAATTTTTTATTAATTGTGGCAAATGTACTATACCAATGTAAGGTTTAATAGTAGTTCAAGGGGCGGAGCAAGATGGCCGAATAGGAGCAGCTCCAGTCTTCAACTCCCAGCGCCAGCGACACAGAAGACCGGTGATTTCAGCATTTTCAACTGAGGCAAACAGGGTCTGGAGTGGACCTCAAGCAATCTCCAACAGACCTACAGCTGAGGGTCCTGACTGTTAGAAGGAAAACTATCAAACAGGAAGGACACCTACACCAAAACCCCATCAGTACATCACCATCATCAAAGACCAGAGGCAGATAAAACCACAAAGATGGGGAAAAAGCAGGGCAGAAAAGCTGGAAATTCAAAAAACAAGAGCGCATCTCCCCCGGCAAAGGAGCGCAGCTCATCGCCAGCAACGGATCAAAGCTGGACGGAGAATGACTTTGACGAGATGAGAGAAGAAGGCTTCAGTCCATCAAATTTCTCAGAGCTAAAGGAGGAATTACGTACCCAGCGCAAAGAAACTAAAAATCTTGAAAAAAAAGTGGAAGAATTGACGGCTAGACTAATTAATGCAGAGAAGGTCATAAACGAAATGAAAGAGATGAAATCCATGACACGAGAAATACGTGACAAATGCACAAGCTTCAGTAACCGACTCGATCAACTGGAAGAAAGAGTATCAGCGATTGAGGATCAAATGAATGAAATGAAGCGAGAAGAGAAACCAAAAGAAAAAAGAAGAAAAAGAAATGAACAAAGCCTGCAAGAAGTATGGGACTATGTAAAAAGACCAAATCTACGTCTGATTGGGGTGCCTGAAAGTGAGGGGGAAAATGGAACCAAGTTGGAAAACACTCTTCAGGATATCATCCAGGAGAACTTCCCCAACCTAGTAGGGCAGGCCAACATTCAAATCCAGGAAATACAGAGAACGCCACAAAGATACTCCTCGAGAAGAGCAACTCCAAGACACATAATTGCCAGATTCACCAAAGTTGAAATGAAGGAAAAAATCTTAAGGGCAGCCAGAGAGAAAGGTCGGGTTACCCACAAAGGGAAGCCCATCAGACTCACAGCAGATCTCTCGGCAGAAACTCTCCAAGCCAGAAGAGAGTGGGGGCCAATATTCAACATTCTTAAAGAAAAGAATTTTAAACCCAGAATTTCATATCCAGCCAAACTAAGTTTCATAAGTGAAGGAGAAATAAAATCCTTTACAGATAAGCAAATGCTTAGAGATTTTGTCACCACTAGGCCTGCCTTACAAGAGACCCTGAAGGAAGCACTCAACATGGAAAGGAACAACCGGTACCAGCCATCTCAAAAACATGCCAAAATGTAAAGACCATCGAGGCTAGGAAGAAACTGCATCAACTAATGAGCAAATTAACCAGTTAATATCATAATGGCAGGATCAAGTTCACACATAACAATCTTAACCTTAAATGTAAATGGACTAAATGCTCCAATTAAGAGACACAGACTGGCAAACTGGATAAAGAGTCAAGACCCATCAGTCTGCTGTATTCAGGAGACCCATCTCACACGCAGAGACATACACAGGCTCAAAATAAAGGGATGGAGGAAGATTTACCAAGCAAATGGAGAACAAAAAAAAGCGGGGGTTGCAATACTAGTCTCTGATAAAACAGACTTTAAACCATCAAAGATCAAAAGAGACAAAGAAGGCCATTACATAATGGTAAAGGGATCAATTCAACAGGAAGAGCTAACTCTCCTAAATATATATGCACCCAATACAGGAGCACCCAGATTCATAAAGCAAGTCCTTAGAGACTTACAAAGAGACTTAGACTCCCATACAATAATAATGGGAGACTTCAACACTCCATTGTCAACATTAGACAGATCAACGAGACAGAAAGTTAACAAGGATATCCAGGAATTGAACTCATCTCTGCAGCAAGCAGACCTAATAGACATCTATAGAACTCTCCACCCCAAATCAACAGAATATACATTCTTCTCAGCACCACATCGTACTTATTCCAAAATTGACCACGTAATTGGAAGTAAAGCACTCCTCAGCAAATGTACAAGAACAGAAATTATAACAAACTGTCTCTCAGACCACAGTGCAATCAAACTAAAACTCAGGACTAAGAAACTCAATCAAAACCGCTCAACTACATGGAAACTGAACAACCTGCTCCTGAATGACTACTGGGTCCATAACGAAATGAAGGCAGAAATAAAGATGTTCTTTGAAACCAATGAGAACAAAGATACAACATACCAGAATCTCTGGGACACATTTAAAGCAGTGTGTAGAGGGAAATTTATAGCACTAAATGCCCACAAGAGAAAGCAGGAAAGTTCAAAAATTGACACTTTAACATCGCAATTAAAAGAACTAGAGAAGCAAGAGCAAACACATTCGAAAGCTAGCAGAAGGCTAGAAATAACTAAGATCAGAGCAGAACTGAAGGAGATAGAGACACAAAAAACCCTCCAAAAAATCAATGAATCCAGGAGTTGGTTTTTTGAAAAGATCAACAAAATTGACAGACCACTAGCAAGACTAATAAAGAAGAAAAGAGAGAAGAATCAAATCGACACAATTAAAAATGAAAAAGGGGATATCACCACCGACCCCACAGAAATACAAACTACCATCAGAGAATACTATAAACACCTCTACGCAAATAAACTGGAAAATCTAGAAGAAATGGATAATTTCCTGGACACTTACACTCTTCCAAGACTAAACCAGGAAGAAGTTGAATCCCTGAATAGACCAATAGCAGGCTCTGAAATTGAGGCAATAATTAATAGCCTACCAACCAAAAAAAGTCCAGGACCAGATGGATTCACAGCTGAATTCTACCAGAGGTACAAGGAGGAGTTGGTACCATTCCTTCTGAAACTATTCCAATCAATAGAAAAAGAGGGAATCCTCCCTAACTCATTTTATGAGGCCAACATCATCCTGATACCAAAGCCTGGCAGAGATACAACAAAAAAAGAGAATTTTAGACCAATATCCCTGATGAACATCGATGCAAAAATCCTCAATAAAATACTGGCAAACCGGATTCAGCAACACATCAAAAAGCTTATCCACCATGATCAAGTGGGCTTCATCCCTGGGATGCAAGGCTGGTTCAACATTCGCAAATCAATAAACATAATCCAGCATATAAACAGAACCAAAGACAAGAACCACATGATTATTTCAATAGATGCAGAAAAGGCTTTTGACAAAATTCAACAGCCCTTCATGCTAAAAACGCTCAATAAATTCGGTATTGATGGAACGTACCTCAAAATAATAAGAGCTATTTATGACAAACCCACAGCCAATATCATACTGAATGGGCAAAAACTGGAAAAATTCCCTTTGAAAACTGGCACAAGACAGGGATGCCCTCTCTCACCACTCCTATTCAACATAGTGTTGGAAGTTCTGGCTAGGGCAATCAGGCAAGAGAAAGAAATCAAGGGTATTCAGTTAGGAAAAGAAGAAGTCAAATTGTCCCTCTTTGCAGATGACATGATTGTATATTTAGAAAACCCCATTGTCTCAGCCCAAAATCTCCTTAAGCTGATAAGCAACTTCAGCAAAGTCTCAGGATACAAAATTAATGTGCAAAAATCACAAGCATTCTTATACACTAGTAACAGACAAACAGAGAGCCAAATCATGAATGAACTTCCATTCACAATTGCTTCAAAGAGAATCAAATACCTAGGAATCCAACTTACAAGGGATGTAAAGGACCTCTTCAAGGAGAACTACAAACCACTGCTCAGTGAAATAAAAGAGGACACAAACAAATGGAAGAACATACCATGCTCATGGATAGGAAGAATCAATATCGTGAAAATGGCCATACTGCCCAAGGTAATTTATAGATTCAATGCCATCCCCATCAAGCTACCAATGAGTTTCTTCACAGAATTGGAAAAAACTGCTTTAAAGTTCATATGGAACCAAAAAAGAGCCCGCATTGCCAAGACAATCCTAAGTCAAAAGAACAAAGCTGGAGGCATCACGCTACCTGACTTCAAACTATACTACAAGGCTACAGTAACCAAAACAGCATGGTACTGGTACCAAAACAGAGATATAGACCAATGGAACAGAACAGAGTCCTCAGAAATAATACCACACATCTACAGCCATCTGATCTTTGACAAACCTGAGAGAAACAAGAAATGGGGAAAGGATTCCCTATTTAATAAATGGTGCTGGGAAAATTGGCTAGCCATAAGTAGAAAGCTGAAACTGGATCCTTTCCTTACTCCTTATACGAAAATTAATTCAAGATGGATTAGAGACTTAAATGTTAGACCTAATACCATAAAAATCCTAGAGGAAAACCTAGGTAGTACCATTCAGGACATAGGCATGGGCAAAGACTTCATGTCTAAAACACCAAAAGCAACGGCAGCAAAAGCCAAAATTGACAAATGGGATCTCATTAAACTAAAGAGCTTCTGCACAGCAAAAGAAACTACCATCAGAGTGAACAGGCAACCTACAGAATGGGAGAAAATTTTTGCAATCTACTCATCTGACAAAGGGCTAATATCCAGAACCTACAAAGAACTCCAACAAATTTACAAGAAAAAAACAAACAACCCCATCAAAAAGTGGGCAAAGGATATGAATAGAGATTTCTCAAAAGAAGACATTCATACAGCCAACAAACACATGAAAAAATGCTCATCATCACTGGCCATCAGAGAAATGCAAATCAAAACCACAATGAGATACCATCTCACACCAGTTAGAATGGCGATCATTCAAAAGTCAGGAAACAACAGGTGCTGGAGAGGATGTGGAGAAATAGGAACACTTTTACACTGTTGGTGGGATTGTAAACTAGTTCAACCATTATGGAAAACAGTATGGCGATTCCTCAAGGATCTAGAACTAGATGTACCATATGACCCAGCCATCCCATTACTGGGTATATACCCAAAGGATTATAAATTATGCTGCTATAAAGACACATGCACACGTATGTTTATTGCAGCACTATTCACAATAGCAAAGACTTGGAATCAACCCAAATGTCCATCAGTGACAGATTGGATTAAGAAAATGTGGCATATATACACCATGGAATACTATGCAGCCATAAAAAAGGATGAGTTTGTGTCCTTTGTAGGGACATGGATGCAGCTGGAATCCATCATTCTTAGCAAACTATCACAAGAACAGAAAACCAAACACCGCATGTTCTCACTCATAGGTGGGAACTGAACAATGAGATCACTTGGACTCGGGAAGGGGAACATCACACACCGGGGCCTATCATGGGGAGGGGGGCGGGGGGAGGGATTGCATTGGGAGTTATACCTGATGTAAATGACGAGTTGATGGGTGCAGCACACCAACAAGGCACAAGTATACATATGTAACAAACCTGCACGTTATGCACATGTACCCTACAACTTACAGTATAATAATAATAAATAAATTAAAAAAAAAAAAAAAATAGTAGTTCAATATGGTAACTCTGTTTCATGGTCAGTTTTTTGTAAATCTCCAAGTGCTCTAAAAAGTAAAGTTTATTAGTAAAAAAAAAAAAAAAAAAAAAAAATTTCACCCAACTGTATTATTTTGCTGAGGTTGCTGTAACAAAGTGCCATAAACTGAGTACCTTAAACAGTAATTTATTGTATTACGGTTCTGGAGCCTGTAAGTTCAAGATCAAGGCTTCAGTGGGGTTGGTTCCTCCTGAGAACGGAGAGAGAAGGATCTCCTCAGGCTTCTCTCCTCACCTTGTAGATGGCTGTCTTTTCCCTGTGTCTCTTCACACTGTCTTCCCTCAATGAATGTCTCTGTGTCCAAATTTCCATTTCTTTAAGGACAGAGTCATGTTGGATTAGCATCCCCCCAGTGAACTGAGTCTAACTTGATCACCTCTGTAAGGACCTATCTCCAGATAAAGTCACATTCAGAGGTGCTGAAGATTAGGACTCCAACCTGTGAATTTGGGGAGAGAGACAGAGTTCAACCCATAATGCTAACCTTCCCCCAAAAACTAGCACTTTGGTAACGCCTACCATTTTTCCGAGCATGTTTCCACACATTACCTCTTTAATTTTGTCTTGTCTTTTGTCTGCATTTGTGTCGGTTCTGCTCTTCCACAGTGACAGCCAGCAGCTGCAGCTTCTCTACCTGGAGTGCATCCTGTCTGTGCTCAGCAGCTCCTCCTCCTCCATGCACCTGCACAGGCGCTTCACGGACCTGATCTGGTGAGCACGCACTCCTGACGCCCCCATGCTGACACTAACCCAAGGGCTTCTGCTGGCTGTGTCTCTGGGTCCCTCTCCATGAAGTCCATGACCCACCAGTAGTAGTTTCATCTGTGCATAAATGTCGTAGAGAGAAAGCAGGGAAATTGTGGCCAGGTACAGTTGCTCATACCTGTAATCTCAGCACTTTGGGAGGCCGAGGCGGGCAGATTGCTTGAGGCCAGAAGTTCGAGACCAGCCTTGGCAACATGATGAAACTTAGTCTCTACTAAAAGTATAAAAATAACTGGGCATGGTGGTTGTGGGCACCTGTAATCCCAGCTTCTTGGAAGGCAGAGGCATGAGAATTGCTTGAACCCAGGAAGTGGAGGTTGCAGCGAGTGGAGATCAAGCCACTGCACTCCAGCCTGGGAGACAGAGTAAGACTCTCAGAAAATAATAATAATAATAATAATAATAATAATAATAATAATAATAGGCCAGGTGCAGTGATTCACACTCCCAGCACTTTGGGAAACCTAGGTGGGCGGATCACAAGGTCAGGAGTTCGAGGCCAACACAGTGAAACCCTGTCTCTACTAAAAATACAAAAATTAGCTGAGTGTGATGGTGGGCGCCTGTAATCCCAGCTACTTGGGAGGCTGAGGCAGGAGAATCACTTGAACCTGGGAGGTGGAGGTTGCGGTGAGCTGAGATCGCGCCACTGCACTCCAGTCTGGGCGACAAAGCTAGACTCTGTCTCAAAAAAATATAATATAATAATAATAATAATAATAAAGCAGATAAATTGTTTTGTTGACATCCATCAGACCAAAATCCGCAGAAAAACCGATGCTGATTATGGCAGAATATGCTTCCAAGGCCCTCTTTGGTTTATATCATAGGATCATGAGATACCAGAACCAGAAAATTTTTCTGTGTTTTCAGCTCGTTCAAAAAGCAGATAACTTATGCAGGGAGCAAGAGATACTGAGCTTTACTCCTAGCCCTAGCTCCATCTCAACCCGAATACCAGTCTCTTAATCATAGTCAGAGATTCCCAGAAGTGACAGGCCCTGCAGGCAGGCAGCTGGTTTTCGGGATCCCTGGGCTTATCGACAGGAAGGAAGCCAAATGGCAGGTGTCAGTGTGGAATTTGCAATTAACTTCTCAAATGGTAAATAATTTTGTTATTTATAGTAATATGAAACTTTATAACAGCCATTTAGCATTTTGAGTCCATTTCTTCACTTATGATGGTTTCTTAGTGCTTCTCTTATATATTATTTCATTCATGCTAGCTCAATTTATGAGTAAAAGTATTGTTGAAATACCCAGAAATGTTAGAGAGACTTAGAAAACGGGCAAAATGTAGCCAAAAGAAGAAGCAGTAAAGAGCCCCACTCTTGTCATTTCTGCAGCATCTGTTTACTCGCAGAGTAAATGTTATCATTTGTCTCGTGGGGAAACTTACTTTTCTCACCATCTCTTCCCAGGAAGAACCTCTGCCCTGCTCTCATCGTCATCCTGGGGAATCCAATTCATGACAAAACCATCACCTCTGCTCACAGCAGCAGCACCAGTACCAGCCTGGAGTCGGACTCTGCGTCTCCGGGAGTGTCTGATCATGGCCGGGGATCAGGCTGCTCCTGCACTGCTCCAGCCCTGAGCGGGCCCGTGGCTCGGACTATCTATTACATTGCAGCCGAGCTGGTCCGGCTGGTGGGGTCCGTGGACTCCATGAAGCCCGTGCTGCAGTCCCTCTACCACCGAGTGCTGCTGTACCCCCCACCCCAGCACCGTGTGGAAGCCATCAAAATAATGAAAGAGGTGAGGAGGCACTGGAGATCGCCACCAGGTTTACAAGGTTTACAGGTTACAAGTTTCGCATACAAGAAACGCTCAGAAAAGGCTTGTCAATCACTTGCCAGAACTTCATTGCTGCCTCATGGTGTCCACTAACGAATGCTGTGTCTAGAGTCTGTGCGTGTGAACGTGTATTGCGAACCTGAGTGAGAGGGGTCAGTGATGTTCAGTGATGCAAAACCATTTGAGAATCGAGCTAGTGCTTGGTAAGACTCTGTTAGATGTGCACCTGACCAGGCCCATGCTGAGATTTCATTCTTCTACCTTAGGTGCTGTTTGTGCAGATATATGTGTTTATTCACCTTTGCCAACATTAGATTTCAAAATGATTTTATACTCAGGTGGCACATTATCCCAGAAAAAAGAGCTTTGCCAGTCTCTGCTAAGAGGAATCCTTTGTTCCATTCTTTTGCCTCATTTCTCCCAAATGTCACGACCCCAGCGAGAACATAAAGGTTGTCCAGATTGCAGTAGCCATCCCAGTGTGCTGCTTCATAGTTTTGAGGCAGAATTAGGCTTATTTTTGAAGGTGCTTCAAACAAAGATTCCTCTGCCTTCTCTCAGAAAACCAAAAGGAAAAGTCATCAGTGTTTTTGTATTTGTGAATCTGATCATAAAGGTCCAATTGCAACATTGCATTTCCTTTTGGTATCTCACCCCTGCAAAAACCAGAGTAGCAAAATTCCCTTGTCGATGATTAATTTATTTTAAGCGATCATTGCCACCAACCAATATCTGAGAAGTTAAATTTGAATTCTTTCTTGGTGTTTTAATGAGATTTTATTGTTATGACTATTGGAAAGTTCTGACCCACTATTTCTAGAAATTAAGGAGTGGCCCAGATTTAATGGCTGTTAAGAAAATCTATGAGCCCATTCATTTGCATTTTCCATCACTTCCCAGGATGCACCTTCATCCCATTGACTGCTTTGTTCAATTCCCACCTCCCCGCCTCTTCAGGGTTTCCTGTCCCTTAGTCCTGTGGGCCACTCTCCCCTCACAGAATTGAGTGGTTAATTACAACAGGCTAGACAACACTGCTTCTTCCCATTAGCTTATGTACAAACTCCCTTAGGAGATAATATTATGCCTATTTTCCAGATGGGAAAGCTGAGGCTCTGGGGGGATAAGTCACTTGCCCAAAGTCCTTCACGTTGTGAGTCGTAAAGCTAAGACGGTGAAGCCTGATGTTTTAAGTATGGCTGCTTCTTTACTATCAAAATCCTTGTCCTTCATGGCTGGGCTTCCTCAGACCACTGATCGTGTTCTTCTTTAAATTCCATCCCGCCATTTAGCAATTGATTATACGCCCCATCACACTGATTGTTTCACAATAGAATGGGGAACAAGCTTCTTGTCTCCTCAACTAGACTTTTCTGTGTAGATTGCTTCTGTATGTTTTCCCCTAGTATTTAACACTATAATGCTTGAATCAGAATAAGTGTTTAGCAACTTTTGACTGACTGACATGTGGACCTGAAGACAAAATGTCTACAAAGAGGCTATTTTATAAGCAGCGGCAACCTTTCTTTTCCCCTCAGAAATGACAGGCACTAGAGCAGTCACTGCCCACAGTAGAGCCGCTTGATACCTGGATGCTAAGTACATACTTTGCGTATGGCATACGTAAGTCTCTAAATGTGTTTTAAATGATTTGCTTTGTACTGCAGAAGGAAGTTAGTTATGTTTTTCTGTTCATCATACATGTTCTGTCTTCCCAAGGTCATTTTGCAGAGGTGATGCTAGAATTTGATGGTAGTACCCAAGTAGCACGTCCAGTCAGTGCTGCCCCAAGGAGCCCAGCAGACTAATTGGGGCCAAGATGTTCTAAAAAGCAGCACCTCCACTTTATACGACAAAATAAATCATTTGGGAAAGTTGGTAACCTAGATACCAAAATGTGCAGGGCTTGTGCACACAAAGAAAACCACTGGGTTCCCAGGATGTTTGTTTAGCCTTTTGGAGTTTGTACGCTTGGTGTGTTATTTCCCTGTTCTAGTTTTAGTTTGTCACTCTGCCATATGCAGTGTGTGCCTATTGATCAAGGACATACAGGACATCTTTGGTTTTCAAAGCACAGCCCCTTTTTTGTTTCTGATTTCCCCTTAAAATGAACAGTAATGAAAAAGCACAGCTTGCTTCCTTTTCTCTCCTATGGCTCAGCTTTAGAAGTTCCCTAGTCTTTATCAGACCTCTGGCACCCCAGCCACAGATCCCACAACTCTCATTCCCACCTGAAGAAGCTGAGATTAAAACATCTTTCCTTTTAGTATTTGTCAAGGGTTCTCCAGAAACCTTATCAATCCATCCCTTTCCCTCCAGATTCTGAAGCAATTGAGAAATAAGCACAAGATTAATGTGGGAATTAAAATAGATTATCTTGGGAGGCCAAGATGGGTGGATCACCTGAGGTCAGAAGTTCAAGATCAGGCTGGCCAACATGGTGAAGCCCCGTCTCTACTAAAAATACAAAAAAATTAGCCTGGCGTGGTAGCACATACCTGTGGTCCCAGCTTCTTGGGAGACTGAGGCAGGAGAGTCTCTTGAACCCAGTAGGCAGAGGTTGCAGTGAGCCGAGATTGTGATGCTGTACTCCAGTCTGGGTGACAGAGCGATATTCCATCTTTTAAAAAAATTAGTGAATTTATTAACAGTGAATATCTAATTTATTACTGGTGAAGCTGAATTTTAAATTGTGGTAGAATCCCAGGAGACAGTGAGGTTTTCCACTCCATCTTTTGGAAATGCACTTTTCCTTCCAGCAAGAGATGGAGCATCCTGAGGCTCAGAGGGTCCAGCCACGGGGCTGCAGGCCTGTAGAGAGGGGGTGAGAGAGAGAGAGGGAAAGAGAGAGCCTGCCAGACTTTAGCCCCAGCATTGTCACTCTTTTTTTGATGTCAACAAAAAGTGGAAGCTTCATTTCTATTCCTCCCGGAGAGCAGAAATGTTCAATTTCTGTGGTAAGAAAGAAATATGGAGAGAGGAAAAGAGAAGAGTCACTTAAAATACAGCTTCTTCTGTGTAATGGACCTTTTCCTGCTTTGCTTGGAGTATCAATCACTTTGAAGATGAATGGACATACAATGGGATGTCTGCTGCAGACACACTGCATTAACCATCTTTCCTTGAATCAGTTTAGCCTTGAGTTGACATCTTCTGTAGACTTCTACCGTATGTATATAAAAATGTGTTAGAAATGAACAATTATGAACAGTCTACATATGAAAACTTGTGAGAAGCAGTAAATGGGAAGATATGTATAGCTTTAACTCCTTATATTGAAAAACAGAAAACCTTAATGTCCTAATTCTCCAGCTTAGTTAGAAAAAAAAGAATAGAATAAATTCAAAGAAAGTAGAAAGGAGGAAAAATAAGGATGAAAGAAGAAAGTAATGTGACAAGGAAATATAGGGGATTTTAAAAAGCAGAAAATGTTAGGACTGAAAAGATCAAGAAAATTGAAAAACTTTTCTCAAGAGCAATAAAAAATTTTCAAAACAGGTACAAATGAACAAAAATAAAAATGAAAAAATACCTAACTATAGATGTTACACACATTAAAGAAATAAAAGAGAGTATTAAGACATCTTTAGAATAGTAAATTTGAAAACCAGGTAAAATGGATAAGTCCCTAGGAAATAATGCAAGTTTTGAAAAGTTGGTTCAAGAAGAAATTGAGGACCTGAATAGTGCTATAATCTTTAAAGAAATGGAGGAAGTAGTTGAAGGATTCCTATTAAAATTCTGGCCCCATGTAGCTTTAGAAACAAGTTATACAAGCATTCAAGGAGCAGGTAATTCCAATCTTCCATGAACTTTTTCGGTGATGAGAAAGAGGGCATACTTCTCCACCCAGTTTATGAAGCTAGCCGACCTGTTACCAAAAGTAGACAAAAAGAGTCCAGGAAGGTTATATTAAAGGCCAATCTTACTAAAGAACAGAGATCCAAGTGTTTTCTAGTTCTGTGCTAGAAAAGATTTTTCAACAATCCCTCTGAGAATTTTCTTTGTCTAAGCCAGCACTGAGCTGAGGAGCCAGGAGCCTGATACACACCATATGTCAAGAAGAAAACCTAAATCAGTCTTACTAAGATTGGAAGTTCCAAATAGTTGCGTTTCTCCTTATACTATAGCACTCAGTAGGGAAAGTACATGTTTATTTGATCTCACAATTTAAAAACCTTGTGCTTTTTTGTGATACTCACTTTTCTGTTACTCTTTTACCTTTTTCTTTAAGATACTCGGGAGCCCACAGCGTCTCTGTGACTTGGCAGGACCCAGCTCCATTGAATCAGAGTCCAGAAAAAGATCAATTTCAAAAAGAAAGTCTCATCTGGATCTCCTCAAACTGTATGATATTTATCCTTTTAGGTCTTTATTGAGGCTGCTTTTCTGAAGACTTTTAACTTTGCTTGCAAATCCCTGAGATTTTAAAAAATTCTACATTATATGAAATGTGTCTATTTAATAATTCACCCACAAGCTACATGAGAAGACGTACCTCAATTTATTATAATCATGGAACTTTGTTTATTTTCATATTGACTTAAAACCAAATGTACCAAGTGAAATGTATAATAATTATTCATTGGGATTTTTTTAGAGAAGAACTTTTGACTTACAATACTGTAGCTATAGGATTTCTTCACATGTAGCCCCCCTAGAAAACTGAATATTATAGGCTCGTAATAGTTGTATTCACATACATCTGTTCAGGAATATGTTTACTTTATAGGGGAAGGTCCACATTATCATATAACCATTATCACTATTTTCTATTTGAAATACCGAGCATAATACAAAAGTGAGATTGTTCGGGAAGGTCATAAATGCTCATCGGGAGCTTCTATTTGTACCCAGATAAACCAGCAAGCCAAGAGGAAGGGTGATTCAATGCAGACCCCCCCTTTTTTTTTTTGACAGAGTCTTGCTCTGTCGCCCAGGCTGGAGTGCGGTGGCGGGATCTCGGCTCACTGCAACCTCTGCCTTCCAGGTTCAAATGATTCTCCTGTCTCAGCCTCCCGAGTAGCTGGGATTACAGGCACACACCAACCACACCTGGCTAATTCTTTGTATTTTTAGTAGAGATGTGGTTTCATCTTGTTAGCCAGGCTGGTCTCAAACTCCTGACCTAAAGTGATCCACCTGCCTCAGCCTCCCAAAGTGCTGGGATTGCAGACATGAGCCACCATGCCTGGCCAATGCAGGCCACTTTATCTGAAGATTTTTCTCTCCCACCTAAGCATGTTTGTTTCCTTTATTTATTGCCCAGACCATTTTGCTTTATGCAAATCAGACTATCCGTTTTGAATACTATGCTGTTAGCCAGTCTAACACTCTTGTTCCTTTCAGAGATATTTTCTATATTTTATGCATTTGTTCCGTTTTCTCTTTTGAACACTGTTTAGCATCATGGATGGCATGACCGAAGCATGCATCAAGGGTGGCATCGAAGCTTGCTATGCAGCCGTGTCCTGTGTCTGCACCTTGCTGGGTGCCCTGGATGAGCTCAGCCAGGGGAAGGGCTTGAGCGAAGGTCAGGTGCAACTGCTGCTTCTGCGCCTTGAGGAGCTGAAGGATGGGGCTGAGTGGAGCCGAGATTCCATGGAGATCAATGAGGCTGACTTCCGCTGGCAGCGGCGAGTGCTGTCCTCGGAACACACGCCGTGGGAGTCAGGGAACGAGAGGAACCTTGACATCAGCATCAGTGTCACCACAGACACAGGCCAGACCACTCTCGAGGGAGAGTTGGGTCAGACTACACCTGAGGACCACTCGGGAAACCACAAGAACAGTCTCAAGTCACCAGCCATCCCGGAGGGCAAGGAGACGCTGAGCAAAGTATTGGAAACAGAGGCAGTAGACCAGCCAGATGTCGTGCAGAGAAGCCACACAGTCCCTTACCCTGACATAACTAACTTCCTGTCAGTAGACTGCAGGACAAGGTCCTATGGATCTAGGTATAGTGAGAGCAATTTTAGTGTTGATGACCAAGACCTTTCTAGGACAGAATTTGATTCCTGTGATCAGTACTCAATGGCAGCAGAAAAGGACTCAGGCAGGTCCGACGTGTCAGACATTGGGTCGGACAACTGTTCTCTAGCCGATGAAGAGCAGACCCCCCGGGACTGCCTAGGCCACCGGTCCCTGCGAGCTGCCGCCCTGTCTCTCAAACTGCTGAAGAACCAGGAGGCGGATCAGCACAGCGCCAGGCTGTTCATACAGTCCCTGGAAGGCCTCCTCCCTCGGCTCCTGGCTCTCTCCAGTGTGGAGGAGGTGGACACTGCTCTGCAGAACTTTGCCTCTACTTTCTGCTCAGGTCTGTAAACAATTCTCTGCTGTATAGTCAACAAGATTATTCAGAGCAGTTTGCCTTAATGGGCAATTACTGTCATGCTTATAGTTTGAAGTGCTCAAAGCATATTAATGAATCTTTGGGTTTCCCCAGTTTAAAAAGGGCAAAGACATCTAAGACCTATTAGTGGTGGTTTATTTGAATTCTACAGCAGTCAATGGCTGGAATATGTAGAGGATGAGACTGATAAATGTACTATGAGACTGATAAATGTATAGGATGTAAAGTAAAGAATGAGAAGTAGCTGCATTCTAGAAAGGTGCTACTGATAGAAACAACCTGACAGTCTGTAATTCTTAAAACACTGAATTATCAGTATGCTTCTATGTCTTGGTGTCTAAAATTCATAGAGCAATGTACTTTTGGCGTATCAAAAAGTAAACTATTTTGAATGCTGTCTTGGATCAGTTGCACTCCAAGTCCTCCCAATATCTTCTGAATTCTACTGAACATTCGAACAATGTGTGATAGTCCAGTATAGCTTGGTAACATTGCATTCCCCCATCTCAGACCCTTCCATATGTTGAATTGTGAATCAGACCATAAACAGTGGTGCTGGGGGAATAGTGGCCAAATTACATCAGAGAATCATGCTGGTATTATTGAAGGGAAGGAGAGAATCACTTAGAGTTTTGGTGGAGGAAGCAGACAAAGAATACAGGGAAGTAGTAGCATTTCACATAGTAAATAATTATTTTTAAGGTAGTTTTCTTGAAAGATAATACAGAAAGAAAGCAATTAATGGGTACATAAAATGCATGGTAGGAATAAATGTTTGTGTGATACCAGGGAGGTCATCTGTGCCTTTCCCTCAAATACAAGTGTCTCTTGACCACAGAATACTGAGGCGAATGAATCTCCCTAAGCCTGTGCTCAGATCCAAAGGGCTGACCCTGAGAACTGACACAGAACTGCTAAAAAGCCATGATCACTTGCTCGTCTACCACCTAACCTTGAACTTGTGTTTGTCATTGCGCTTGCTGCATTTATCATAGTCATTTGTTAATGCATCCACCATCCCTTCCACCCTCCCCTCTCTATACTCCATGCTCTTTGAGGGCTGAGACCTTGTCTCACTTCTTATTTTCTAACAAAGAAAACTTCACACACATACATGAAAAAATTGTAGCCCAGTTACTGGAACTTGGTTAGAAGCTGACAGATGTGTAGCTTAATAAGTATCTTTAAGAAGCTGACAAATTGTCCTTTTTCAAGGGGACAAGTAAAAGACACTTAAATCTCTGTATATATAAGGAGGAACTTTTTTTTTTTTTTGAAACGGAGTCTCACTCTGTCACCCAGGCTGGAGTGCAGTGGCGCAATCTCGGCTCACTGCAAGCTCCGCCTCCGAGGTTCATGCCATTCTCCTGGCTCAGCCTCTCAAGTAGCTGGGACTACAGGCGCCCATCACCAAGCCCGGATAATTTTTTGTATTTTTAGTAGAGATGGGGTTTCACTGTGTTAGCCAGGATGGTCTCGATCTCCTGACCTTGCGATCCGCCTGCCTTGGCCTCCCAAAGTGCTGGGATTACGGGCGTGAGCCACTGCCCGGCCGGAACATTTTTAAATATGAGAATGATCCAAAGTTGTAGCAAGCACCAAAGGAGACACAAAATTTTTAGTCCAGAAATTTTCACATGACCTAGAAAAAGATGTAAAGAGAAACGATTTCTCCACTTTCCTAATTTTTTTTTTTTTTTGGAGGCGGAGTCTCGCTCTGTCGCCCAGGCTGGAGTGCAGTGGCCCGTCTCCACTCACTGCCCTAATTCTTATTTCCTAAGAATTTCACCCCCTATTTCCTAATTTCACACCAATTTTTAAGGCTTCCTAACATAACTTTTTTCCTCAATATTTTTTCTTTTGGAGGTAAGTATAACAAATGTTGGATTTTTTTTATTTGTGTGTGAAACAAAATTCATGTTTCATTGGAAGACTAGGAAAATGTATACTCTTCTTAAAAAATTATATTTTTCCCTAATATCTTTTTTATACCACTGTCATTAAATTTGACATTCTCTTATTGAACATTCTAGGGGTATGTTTTGTGCATGTTTGTGTCTGTCTCTCTGTCTTTTTGTCCATCTCTCTCTCCCTTTCTCTCTCTCTCTCTCTGTCAGACACACCCATGCAAATCCTCCTTCAACCAGCATTTATAGAGAAGCTGAATTGTGCTATATGCTAAGGTCCCAGGATATGTACAGCTTATTCTCAATCAATATTTATTGATTGTAAATTGATGAAGTTGTTCTTTGGTCTCTCTTTCTTTTTTTCTGTAACACGGTCTGACTCTGTTACCCAGGCCGAAGTGCAGTGGCTCAGCCTCCCAAGTAGCCGAGACTGTAGGCACCACCACACCCAGCAATTTTTTTTTTCTTCTGTAGATATGGGGTATTGGCCAGGCATGGTGGCTCATACCTGCAATCCCAGCACTTTAAGAGGCTGAGACGGGTAGATTGCTTGGGCTCAGGAGTTTGAGACCAGCCTAAGCAACATGGTGAGAACCTTTCTCTACAAAAAAATACAAAAATTAGCCAAGCATGGTGGTACACCTGTTGTCCCAGCCCCTCGGGAGGCTGAGGTGGGGGGATCACTTGGGCCTGGGAGGTTGAGGCTCCAGTTAGCCATGTTTGCACCACTGCCCTTCAGACCCTGTCAAAGAAAGAGAAAGAGAGAAAGAAAGAGAAAGAGAAAGGGAGGGAGGTAAGGGAGGAAGGGAGGGAGGGAGGGAGGGAAGGGAGGAAGGGAGGGAGAGAGGGAGGAAGGGAGGGAGGGAAGGAAAGGAGAAGAGGAGGGAGAAGGGAAAGGGTCTCACTATGTTGGAAAGAAGGAAATAAAAAGAAGAAAAGAGATGAGGTCTCACTATGTTGTTCTGGCTGGTCTCGAACTCCTGGGCTCAAACGATCCTCCTGCCTTGGTCTCCCAAAGTGCTAGGATTACAGGAATGAGCCACTGCACCAAGCCTTTAGGTCTCTTAAGATGTGCAGTAGTTCATGAGCTGAAGGAGTTGTACATAAAGCCTCTCAGGTTGTTCTTTGGAAGTGGTTGGTGGATCCTTTGAGTCTCTGCCTCTTCCCAGCTGGGAATACTCATATGGAGAGGTTTGGCATCCTTGGCTACTCTGACCAGCTAGGTGTCCCTTGTACCAAGGCAGAGAGCCCACCAAACATGGTTAGTCCCCAGAATAGCTGTGTATCAGAGCTCAGCATGGCCACTGGTTGCAGTAATAATTATGGCCTTGAGCCATCAAGAAATGGTAAAATTATAGTTAGGGTCTCCTATTTAAAATTAACATTATCCAGGAGGCTGAGGCGGGCGGATCACTTGAGGCCAGGAGTTTGAGACCAGCCAGGTCAACATGGCAAAACTCCGTCTCTACTAAAAATATAAAAAATTAGCCAGGCATGGTGGCGCATGCCTGTAATCCCAGCTACTCAGGAGGCTGAGGCAGGAGAATCACTTGAACCCAGGAGGCAGAGGTTGCAGTGAGCCGAGATTGTACCACTGCAGTCCAGCCTGGGCAACAGAGCTACTCCACCTCAAAGAAAAAAAAATTCAAATTATCCATACAAAATAACTCCACTGCCAAAGTTTCAGCACAATATATAAAATTTAGCTCTCAGATAACTTCTTTGTCAACACATCCCCAGAAATTCCAGATGAATGAATTGTCACAGTGGTGAGGACTGACTTCCAAGGGACCACCCTCATTTCTTATGAGAATCAAGAAACATAATCCTAGCAAAGTCTTTTTAAAATTTGAGGCCAAAGCAGGTCTTCAGTTTTATGTTTTTGTACCTTTCAAATCAATACTTATTTATAGTATATGCAAAACAGGGCTTTTGTGAATTTTTTATGTGGCCAGAATATGGCCCTATAAATGTTGCAGACTGCCCAAATTTTAGAGTTCCATAAATTTCCCATCAGACCAAATATGTTTTATGAAATTATTTTTTAAATGTAGAAATCAATACATTGAAAAGAGACTTCACAAATGTTTGGTTGTTTTCGAATATCATTTTTATTGACTGTAATTTAGTTGTAGGTCTATTTAATTCTAGTGACATCACAATATTTTCCTATTCAGGAGTTGGACTCTCTTTCCAAATTACAGACCCATCACTCTGTGGTCCTGTTACCAACAGCTGGCTGTCTTCCATCACTGCTGTGATTCAACTGGTGGCACTCATCATTGCTTTGGCTACCCTCCAGCCACGGAGTGCTGGCCCACGTCCATCTCTGGACTGAGGCATGTCCTCTTGCCCCCTTGCAAGTGCCACTTCCATGATTAAAAATCAACAAAAGAGAAACGTAGATGCTCCACTGAGACAGGGAGATGGCAGATTTCCTTTGTTCTTCTGAGAGAATGTTATGAAAGTAAAAATAGAAGAGAGGGAGAAGGGAAAGAAACTCTCCGAGGTTCTCATTATTTATTTTGATGTCAGAAGCTTCAAACCTCACTTTGTCATAAACATCCATCGAGCCTTCATCCCTACCCTGTTATCAGGGAGCTGCTTTCTCGGCTGAATCACAGTCACTCAGTGTTTCTCAGTGACTCCTATCTTCAGACAGCTAATATGCCATTGAAATGAGCCTTCTTAATTCTACAGGATTCAAGAGAGCCTTTCTTTTCAAAGCAATTAAAGTTTCATATGGTAGGGGAGTTTGAAAATGTTCAGGCAAATAAAGTACATTTTTTATAAAGACAGTGCTTGGCATGAGCTGTGATCGCTGCAGAAATGCCTCTTTGATCCTGGATAGAACAAAGTGACATCTGTGTAAGGTGGCTCCTCAGCACTAAAGGAAGGTCCCAGCCTTGTACAGCAATTGATCAAGGGTCATGGGCACTGACTTTGGATTGCTGTTCCTTAGATTACTGGTTTTCAGTTGCAGTCTTGTGACTTACTGTAACCAAATGTAAGGCTGTCATAATGCTGCAAGCAATATGATATTTATAAAGTACTAGATTTCCTGAAAGATAGTATAGCAAGTATCAATCTCAGTTATATAAGATATATCTATTTCTTTACATTAAAACAAAGCTGACTCTAGCCCCCCAGCCTGCCTAGCAGGGAGAACATTTGGTCTCTGCCCTCCCTTTAGTTCTAAACCCAGGGTCAAACCGGAAGCTGGAGTTTGTGTGGTATCTGTAAGGCCCCTCACCTCTTATAGCACCAGGGAGCCTCCATTATCTCCAATCATTGGCTCCCTAAGCGTCCTGTGATTTTGCTGCTGTTGTCTGGCCTCCCCGGGGGTCCTACCAACCCTGCAGGTACTGCCAGGCGGTGGGCAGCCCCAGACCTGCAACCTCTGCCCAGCCTGGGCTCTCCCTTCTCTGCCTCACTGCTTCTTCCCCTGTCTCTTTACCCTCTAAGGAGTGGGCCAAAGTCTCTGGAAGGAGCTCTGGCTTTGTGACTATACAACCAGGAAGGCATTTATGCTGTTACCAAGCCTCAGTTTTTTTCTCTGTGGTTTAAACACCTTAAAAGATGGCAAATACAAGTTTACCTTGCTATCTTTGTATAATGCAGAAGGTAAAATTACAGGAAGAAAACCTCAAATAAGTAAATGAGTATGTTATGCTGCCTCTGTCAGTTAGGATTAGGTTTGTTTGCATATATAGAAAATGCAGATGATGGCCTGGTGCGGTGGCTCACGCCTGTAATCCCAGCACTTGGTTGGGGGAGTTCAAGACCAGCCTGACCAACATGGAGAAACCCCGTCTGTACTAAAAATACAAAATTAGCCGGGCGTGGTGGCACATGCCTGTAGTCCCAGCTACTCAGGAGACTGAGGCAGGAGAATCTCTTGAACCCAGGAGGCAGAGGTTGTGGTGAGTTGAGATCACGCCACTGCACTCCAGCCTGGGCAACAAGAGGGAAACTAAAAAAAAAAAAAAAAAAAAAAAAAAAAGGCAGATATTATTACAAAAGGAAAGAGATTCATTTCCTTTCCCCTAAATTGAGTCTGAGGTCTGATCTCCAGAGCTCCACAATGATCAGGGACCCAGGTGCTCCTGTCTTTCTGCTCTACTCTTGTTAATAGGTGACTGTCATCCTCAGGTTTCCTCATGAACCGAGACAGCTGGTGCTGGCAGAGCTGCTGGCTTCTCATCCATAGTCTGAGCAAGAAGGAAGGGGGCAAGGCTAGCAAAGGAGCCACCTGAGAGCTAAATACAGCTGCTTTCAGGAGCTGTCTGGAAGAGCCACACAACAACCTCAAGTTCACTGACCCCTCCTAGGAGACAGGGCACATTGCAAGCCCAAGTAAAGTCATGATTCTATTACCAAGTAAGAAGAAAATGGTTTTGTATAGTAACAAGCAGTTTCTAATACAGCACCACATTTTGTTTTAAAAACCAACTATGGATTCAGAGTTATCCTTATTGTAATGTCGTTGGTGACTTCCATTCTTGAATGTTGTCTCAGACAGAAAGGGGGAGAATGAAACCAATGTTCAGAAAGTTTATATAGACATAAATATGTCTGAGCTCTAACTTCAGGAATTTTTTTAAATTTTATTTATTTATTTATTTATTTATTTTTGAGACAGAGTCTCACTCTGTCACCGAGGCTGGAGTGCAGTGGCGCAATCTCGGCTTACTGCAAGCTCCGCCTCCCGGGTTCACGCCATTCTCCTGCCTCAGCCTCCGGAGTAGCAGGGACTACAGGCGCCTGCCACCACGCCCGACTAATTTTTTGTATTTTTAATAGAGACGAGGTTTCACTGTGTTAGCCAGGATGGTCTCGATCTCCTGACCTCGTGATCCGCCCGCCTCAGCCTCCCAACTTCAGGAATTTTACATAGGCACACATGTATATGTAGCTGGGCTCTAGCCATTTCTCGCCAATAGCTGTGACCATGGGCAAGTTACTGAGCCTCTCCCTGCCTCACATTGCCTGCCTGTAATGTAAGTATGATAAATGGCAGTACTTACTTTATCTATTCTGCAGATTAAATGCAATAGTACATGCAGGTGAGGATTCCTCCAACATCTACTGTAGTGTGAGTGGGTGAGCCAACAGAAAGATTCCATTCAGAGTGGGCCATCTAAAATCTAAATCAGTGATGTTGCAGGAAGAACCCTGGAGTGGGGTGAATTGATTCTGAGTGTTACTGTAGGAGCCCATGCGTGGGAAGGGGTGGAGTAGAGGGAATGATGGATGGCATGGTTGTCAAGACTCTAAAAGGACCTGGCGTTGGATGAGTTGGCCATCTAGAGGCTGAAGTCGTGCAGGATAATGGCAGGAAGGGCAGGAGGCATTGGGGTGAAGAGGAGGCCACAGACTGCATGCCAGGGTGGTCAGTGAATGTGGCTGTGTCTGGCGTATCACGGAGGAGAGTTTCAAGGATGGGTGGAAGATCTGGCCAGATGATAGGAGCCTCAAAGGCTGAGAGTTTGCTTGCTTGTTTTAATAAATGGAGGAAGAGAAGTATTCTAGAAGCAGGGATGGAGAATAAGTAGTCTAACAAAATCCTCTACCAACACCTGGCATTGTAGACTATAAAACTTAGAGAATGCAACAATATAAAAACCACACAAAATCTCACCCCTGTAGTCTCAGCACTTTGGGAGGCCAAGGTGGGAGGACATAGTGGGCAACATAGTAAGACCTTGTCTCTACAAAAAAAGACAACACAAAATAACTAATCATACCACCTAGAAGCTGACTCTGAAATATCGTGGCATCTTTCTTTGCGGTCATTTTTCATCATATGAATGTGCTTATTTACATGTATGTGCAATAATAATAATAGCTAATCTAGCATGGAACTTCCTGCATGCTGTGTATTATCTAAGGGTTTTATAGATATTAACTCATTTAATACTCATAACAACGCCATAAAGTAGATGGTATTATTATCCTCATTTTACAGATGAGAAAACTGAGACACAGGTTAAGTAATAAGTCATCCAAGGTATGTACATAGCTAGGAAGCAGTGATACCAGGATACGAGCCTGGCTCCAGACAGCACACTCATTACACTGCACAGTACCAGGATGGGGGGAATGAATGTCATATGTGTCATTTTGTAACTTACTTTCTACTTAATATTTTGTTGCCATGTTCCTTGTGTCTTTAAGTATTCTTTGCAAATATGACTTAGGATGCCTCTATAATACCCATTTCCTGCTAACTTACCACAATATACTCAATTTCTCCTTTTGGTGGATCTTTAAACTGTTCTTCACATGCTTCTCTTAGAGGATTTTCAATTATTTAGGAGATGCTGTTCAAGAACACAAAAACCTCTGGAGTTCATTAGCTCTGGAGAAAAAAAAAAAAAAAAACCATGGTGGCTGAAAAGCTGTAGCCCAGCAAATGTATGAGTTTTTTAAGTCCTGACAGACTTAAAAATACCAGTGGATACCTGGCGTCTCATTGGCTCCTGGGAACCTACATTGAAGAAACAGAAACTCAGGCAGAGATTTATAGCATACTAGCAGATGCCATTTATTTATTTATTTACTTATGAGACAGTCTTGCTCTGTCACCCAAACTGGTGTGCAGTGGCACGATCTGGCTCACTGCAACCTACACCTCCTGGGTTCAAACGATTGTCCTGCCTCAGCCTCCTGAGTAGCTGGGATTACAGGCATCCACCACCATGTCTGGCTAATTTTTGTATTTTTAGTAGAGACGTGGTTTCACCATGTTGGCCAGGCTGGTCTTGAACTCCTGACATCAGGTAATCCACTTGCCTTGGCCTCCTAAAGTGCTGGGATTACAGGCATGAACCACTGCACCCGGCCTATATAGCCATTTACAATGATGTTTTCCAGTAATATTTAATGATGTGAAAAATTATCATAATGTAATTTTAAAAAGAAGGATTTAAAATTCACATTAAAATGTTAATACTGCTTATCTCAGCCTGATGTTATTACAGATTATTTCCTTCTTTGGGCCTTTTTCCAAAACTCTAAAAGAATTTCTTGCAACCTCTATCAGAAGATAAAGCAGTATTGTTATGTAAAAATTAGAGCCCTAGGGTTAAACAAATCTCTGACTAAGCAAAGTTGTGTAATCTTATCACGAAGATTTAGAAAGCTCATACTGCCCCGCGTTGCTGAGAGCCGGTGTAAGAGTGTTCTTGTGCACAGTGGGTGGGTGGGAAAATTGGTATAAATCTTTTCGGAAAATAGTTTGGATGTATCTATTAAACTTAATATACTTATTCTGCTTTTAGTACACTTGCAGAAGTACTAACATTCATTTCATTGTTTCAGTTTTTTTCATAATTGAAACAACATAAATGTCCACCAATAGAGCATTAAGATCAAATAAACCACAATGTAACTATGCAATGGTATATGCACAGTCATTAAAAAAGAAGGAAACAGACCCAGAAGTGTCGATATCAAGACACATCTATCACATATTTTTAGAAAACATCAAGTTACAGTTCGACATATGTAGTGTGATCTCGCTTTGTGGTATTTTCATACACACAAGGAAGTCAGTCTTTCTGGTAGAGGTATCATTGGGCCTTGGAAGAAGCGGGGACTACTGTTCTTATTTTTTATACTCTTCAGTACTATTAAATGTTCTAAATTAATGTTTATCTAAAGAAGAAGTACCAAATTCTCTCAGACACAGAAGAGACTTTTAGGGGTCTCTTGTGCTAATCTTGTATCTAATATTTCACTGGTAAGCAGTCAAGTAGGTGACCCATCCTCCTGTTTCCACAGTCAAGCACATCTTAATTATAAAGGGAGAGAATTAACTTTAGTTACTGAACACTGGGCAATGCAAAGAGTGAGAATACGTTAAAGGTCATAGTTCCTATAGTTTATTACTGTAAATTGGATAACACATCAGTGAGGCCAATCAGAGGGAAGAATGGAAAATAGAGTATCTATTAGAGAGATACTGGATATGGCAGAATCTTTTCATGACATTCAAAGCAAGTAGAGCATGGCTAGTGCAAAAACCTGAAGTGTGGGCCCAAAAGAACTTTGCTGATTTTGAGCTGTGTAACTTTGGGCAAATTACTGTCTCTGGGACACTTTCCTTACTGGTAAACAATTTGGCAGGATTAGAAAGTGATGTATGAGGAGAGATTGGTTCTAGGCAATAGAAAGCATTTAATGAATTATCTTATCATGTTTCCATTATTATCAATATCACCAGTAAGCTATATCTGACATAGCAAGAAAATGGCTGTTTAAGTTGACAAAATAGACCTTATTTTGTTTTATTTACAAATTTGCCAGCTCTTTGTAATTTAAGAAATCAATCTGTATGCGGATATAGGCTGGTACCAACAGATTACCTGTAACCAGGGTAACCTGACGAAGTCTTTCCTGTTGGGTGTCTTCACCGGCAGTACCTGTCAGGGCTTCATCACTTCACTGCTGATTTTGGTCTCCATGTCAACACTCCATTAGTGGCCTTTTTCACTTTCAGCATCTGAGCAAGTGTTCAGTTTTCCAAAACATCCCAAGGTAAACATTTCAACATTTTGAAAGGAATTATTACTGATCTCTAAAATGAAAGTCATTTACAGATTCATTTTTTCTTATTGATAGATTCAATTGTACCTTTCATCTATGATCTAAGATGGTTAAACACCCAACCCTGAATGCTACTTTCTGTTTTACCATGGAAGGAGACTGGTCTTGTGCCCTGTGTCTCCTCCAGATAACTGAAATCAGCCCCACTAGCACCTTGAGAGTGCCGGAGGTTCCCATGGACCATCAGGGCTGAGATACACTGCTCATGTGCTAACCAAAGATGTAGTTTTCAGATCTGACTTGCAGTCTGATCTTCATTTTAAAATGCACCTCAGCCTTGCCAGGCGCGGTGGCTCACACCTGTAATCCCAGCACTTTGAGGGGCTGAGGTGGACAGATCACCTGAGGTTGGGAGTTCTAGACCAGCCTGACCAACATGGAGAAACCCCGTCTCTACTAAAAGTACAAAATTAGCCGGGCATGGTGGCGTGTGCCTGTAATTCCAGCTACTTGGGAGGCTGAGGCAGGAGAATCACTTGAACCCAGGAGGCAGAGGTTGCAGTGAGCCAATATTGTGCCATTGCACTCCAGCCTGGGAAACAAGAGCGAGACTCCACATCAAATAAATAAATAAAATAAAATAAATAAAAACATAGTAATAATAATAAAATGCACCTCAGCCCATGATCACAAAGTGCTCTTGGTAGACAACGTCTTCAGGCAACTTCAAAATTTCTGCAGTTTTGAATTTCTCGCGCCTTGTTTTATAAGGCAGAGGTAATGCCCAACCTTTGATTGTCTAAGGTGGTTTTATGGGAATAATATATATGCTTACTCCCACCAAAAAATGTTTATACTGCCCTCAAATATGGCAAATTCTTGAATTATTTTCAACTTTGAAAGCTTTCTCTGGTCCACATCTTCTTACTTACCTATTTATTAAAATTCACAGGGATGGCTGGGCATGGTGGCTCACGCCTGTAATCCCAGCACTTTGGGAGGCTGAGACAGGCGGGTCACAAGGACTTCAAGATCAGCCTGGCCAACATGGTGAAACTCTGTCTTTACTAAAAATACAAAAATTAGCTGGGCGTGGTGACGCACGCCTGTGATCCCAGCTACTTTGGAGGCTGAGGCAGGAGAATTGCTTGAACCCGGGAGGCGGAGGTTGCAGTGAGCCAAGATCACACCGCTGCATTCCAGCCTGGGCGACAGAACAAGACTCTGTCTCAGGAAAAAAAAAAAAAAATTCATAGGGACGACATCACTGGATAAACATTCTGGTTGTAAATTTGTATCTCTCATTTCTTTGTTAATTCTAGAAAACTCTTACATTACATATGAGCCATATTTTTGATTAAAGAATAATTTTAGACCTGATTTGCAGAGTATATGGACATGTGTAATTTGCATGCACAAATGTAGAGATGGACTGTTTCCCCCACATCGCTAAATTCAGCCTCCGAGTATTTGCAGGAACAAATGGAACATTCATTGAAAATCTCTTAAGGTGCTCTGAGAGGAATGGCTCGGTGTGTTTTGTCCACACTTGTCTGGGCTGATCATGCCTGTGGGGCTTTGGAGGGTAAGAGGAGATGACAGTGTAAGGACACAGATGTGCAGTTGTCTTTGGGCTGCAGAGCTGTGAGCTGACCACCAGGCTCCAGATAGTGAGGAACCCTGAGGGCCTAGAAATGGCTGTCTACAGATGGCCTTAGGACCAGCATACTAGCAGATGCAGAGAAGCCGACTTCCATAATTTTGTCACCCCAAGCTCCCTGTGAAAGTTTGAGCCAAGATACCAACAACTCTGACTGAATGAACTCATCTTAGGAGCATGAGATATAGTTGTTTGTTTTTTCAGTTTATTTATATAAAGCTCAAAGGGATCTTCAAAATTAAAACTTTAGTAAGTATAAAATATCTTTTAAAAGAAACAGATAGTGGGGAGAAAGTCGATAACTATTATTTAATGGTTTTTTAAAAACCTCTTTATTTCCTCATTTATTTATTAACAGTTTTATTGTGAGATAACTCACATACCATACAGTTTAACCCACCTAAAGTGCACATTTAACATGGGTTTTTATGTTTTTGTTTTTTTGTTTTTTGGGAGTTTTTTTGAAGCAGAGTCTCATTCTGTTGCCCAGGCTGGAGTGCAGTGGTGCGATCTCTGCTAACTGCAGCTTCCGCCTCCTGGGTCCCAGTAATTCTCTTTCCTCAGCCTCCCAAGTAGCTGGGACTACAGGCACACACCACCACGCTGGGCTAATTTTTGTATTTTTAGTAGAGATGGGATTTCACCCTCTTGGGCACGATGGTCTCGAACTCCCGGACTCAAGTGATCCGCCTGCCTTAGCCTCCCAAAGTGCTCTGGGATTACAGGTGTGAGCCACTGCGCCTGGCCTAACGTGTTTTGATGTATTACATTATTATTTGTTTTCATCATGGTAATAATATATGTAACAAAATTTGCTATTTTAATAAATTTTAAGTATACAATTCAGTGGTACTAATTATATTCACAGTGTTGTGCGAGTATTTCCAGAGCTTTTTTAACATTCCAAATAGAAGGTACTCTGCCCCCGGTCCCTGGTCCCTGGTAACCTCCAGTCTATTTTCTATTTCTTCAAGTCTATTCTAGGTACTTCATAGAGTGCACCATATATATTTGTGCCTGACACTTAGCATGTTTTCAAGGCGCCTCTATGTTGTGGCATATATCAGAACGCCATTCCTTTTCATGGCTGAGTAATGCCCACTTTATGTATATGCCACATTTTGCTTATCCATTCATCTGTGGATGGGCACTTCAGCTGTTTCCACCTTTTGGCTATTGCGAGTAATGCTGCCGTGAACACTGATGTACAAGTGTCTGTTCAAATCCCTGCTTTCAGTCCTTGTTGTTATATGGGAGTAGAATCGCTGGGTCATATAGTGATTCTATGTTTAGCTTTTGGAGGAACATTATTCCTTTTGAAAAGTTGTATTTACCAGTAACTTTTCTAAACATCTTACATGCATTATTGCATCTAATTCTCATGCTGGCATGTCCATTAATTCTTATTCATTCAGCAAATGTTTTTAAGGGTCTACTAGGTACCAAACACTGTTCTAGGCACTGGGGATTCTATGGTGAACAAAATGAATAAAGTATCACCTTCTTATTGATTTTATAGTAGTGATGGCAGATGATAAACAAGTATATATTAATATAAAGCTGGGTAGAATAAATGCCATTGAGGCCATTTTTTAAAAGCCAGGTAAGGAAGCGGCATATTGGTGGGCAGGAGTGGATTTGCTATTTAATAATGGAATTAAAAGGGAAGGTGTCTCTGTCACTTGAGCAGAGACTTGGCAGAATCGAGGGAGTGCAGCATCCAGAGATCCTGGGATCAGTCTAGGGAGTGGCAAAAACAAATGCAAAGGCCCTGCGGCAGGTCCAGGCCTGGTGTGGCTAAGGGACAGCAGGCAGTCAGGGTGGCTACGGGGAGTGAGAGGGAGAGAATAGGGTGAGGTTGGAGTTTTATTATATTGTGATGGGGAGCCACCGGAGGGCTCAAGCTAGGGATAGAATGCAGTCAGTTCTTCTCCCTATTACAGGAAAAGAAGGTGAGACTTAGAGGGTTTACATGATTTTATCAAAGTTGTAGCTGCTAAGTAAGAGATCAGGATCCAGGCCCAGGCAGATCCACTCCTGAGCTCACGCTCTTTGCCACCAGGCTGGCGTGTGTATCAGGCCCTAAGGGTATTCCTGGCTAGCTGTCAGTGCTATACATAAATGTCCTATATGATGCAGCATCTATCACAATGGGTTTGCAGCTCTTTGGAAGCCAGCCTTGCCAGGCACACTGTTCACAGCCCCAAAAGTCCCTTCATTTTCTCCCTTAGGCATGATGCACTCTCCTGGCTTTGATGGGAATAGCAGCCTCAGCTTCCAGATGCTGATGAACGCAGACAGCCTCTACACAGCTGCACACTGCGCCCTGCTCCTCAACCTGAAGCTCTCCCACGGTGACTACTACAGGAAGCGGCCGACCCTGGCGCCAGGCGTGATGGTGAGTGTGCCATCCCTCGTTGGACTGGCAGAGGGCAGGCTGTGGCCTCCTGGTGTACAGTCGAGTGTCAGTGCCCTCAGTGGGATGGCACAGCATGTTTTGTCCCACACTGCTCTAGATTGGTAATGCCAGTGGGACTTTGGGGGGTGGAAGGAGATGACATATATATAAGGGCACAGATATACAGTTGCCCAGCACCGTGATCACAGAGCTGCCCACTGGGCTCCAGTGAAGAGTGTATGGACGTGAGGCCCTGGAAATGGCTGCCCAGGGATAACCCGTTAGTTTCATCCCATGCCATTATTAAACACATGGATAAAACCTGTTCAAAACCACATCACTGATGTGTTAAGGGAGATCAGAAGATATGCAGGAAATTTGCTGAAAATGAGTTGTGTTTTTCTTTGTTTTGAGACAGAGTCCCGCTTTGTTGTCCAGGCTAGAGTGCAGTGGTGTGATCATGGCATGTCTCACTGCAGCCTCAAACTCCTGGGCTCAAGCAATCCTCCCACCTCAACTCCCAAGTAGCTGGGACTACAGGTGTGCACCACCATGCCTGGCTAATTTTTTTTGTTATTTTTTGTAAAGACAGGGTCTTGCTATGTTGCCCAGGCCGGCCTTGAACTCCTGGGCTCAAGCAATCCTCCCAACTTGCCCTCCCAAAGTGCTGGTGTTACAGGCATGAGCCACCATGCCTGGCTGAAGGTGTGCACTTAGAAAAACTCTTCACCGTATTCCAACATGTTCCCAGACCGACTGTTGACCCAGAACGAAGCTCACTGGCTGTTGCTCATAAGCACCTCCTGTAAGGGATGCAATGAGAATGTTGATTGTCCTGTGGTTAGCTCCTGTGATGGAGCAAGCCACTCCATGGTGTACCCTATTATCAGTTCCTGAGCCTAAATCCATGGATCTACATGAAGGAAATCAACAACCATTTGTTTGCTTGATAAATTGTAAATTCCCAAAGGTAAGTGGTTACTTCATGAGCATAAGTGAAGTATCTCTGGAAATGTGCACATTCCTGCAGGAACAGGAACGCGTTCCATCTCTGCTGCTGTTGGTGCTCTTAGAAAAGGAAGCTCTGTTACTCTATTAAAGACATCTGTGCAGTTGCAAACGTTTCCACACATCCAGGAGTAAGAATGAAAAGTGCAGTCTCTGTAATCTTTCTGCAAGGGATCTGTCAAAAGGTGTCATCAGTGAAGGAGACCTCAGCACATCTGGGAATTCTCCATCTCCGCTTCTCCCCACTTGCCGCCCCATTACCCAATACACAAGCCTTGGTTTAGTTCAGGGCTCTGTGTCGTGAAGAGGCAGCAGAGGCACTTAGGAGCCTGTTAGTGAGCGGGGTGTTACGTGGTCACCTTCTCATGCGATCTCTCTGTAGAAGGACTTCATGAAGCAGGTGCAGACCAGCGGCGTGCTGATGGTCTTCTCCCAGGCCTGGATTGAGGAGCTCTACCATCAGGTGCTCGACAGGAACATGCTTGGAGAAGCTGGCTACTGGGGCAGCCCGGAAGATAACAGCCTTCCCCTCATCACAATGCTGACTGGTCAGTGGTTTGTCGCAAGGCCTTGGGGCACATGGTAGGGTGGGATGGCTCACGCTTTAAAGCCTCTTTCAGAGAAGTGTTGGTGCTTGGAGCAGACTTTGAAACAGCACCCACAGAGCTTCCCTGGCATTGGTGACAGTTCCAGGGAAGTGTCATGAGTTCACTTCACAGGAGTTTTCTGTACCTTTTCCATGTGGGAGTCTGTAGGGCTCACTGTGCCCCATTAGATGAGGACTAACTTAGCACCTTTGTCTGTTGGTATAAAACTGTAGGCCATGTCTGTAGGATGTGTAGGCCCAGGATTATTCCTGGAAGTTCTCACATGCTAATAGTCACCCATATCATTTCATTCAGTGTTCTTGGGATTTACCAATAAATGTAAAATGACTGATTTTAAAGTTGGCTTCCTGGCCAAGCACCGTGGCTCATGCCTGTAATCCTAGCACTTTGGGAGGCCGAGGTGGGCAGATTGCCTGAGGTCAGGAGTTCAAGACCAGCCTGGCCAACATGGCAAAACCCTGTCTCTACTAAAAATACAAAAATTAGCTGGGTGTGGTGGCAGGTGCCTGTAATCCTAGCTACTTGGGTGGCTAAGGCAGAAGAATCACTTGAACCCGGGAGGCAGAGGTTGCAGTGAACCGAGATCATACTACTGTACTCCAGCCTGGGCAACAGGAGCAAGACCCTTTCTCAAAACAAAAAAAGTTGGTTTCCTTCTGTTTTCTATCTATATCAGAGGCCCTCCCTTCCCTTCCCAGCTGTACCAGAATTAAGAATAATGCCAAATACTTACCAGCATCTTTGTCTTCGGTGTCCAGAGCTTTTTTTTTTTTTTTTGTAAAGAAAATATTTATTCAGGAGTAGATGTTGCAACGGGAATATGCCTGCCATAATAAACTACGTGCTTATACAGGGAGGTAAAGGATGGCAAAGGTGTTTAAAGGAAAAATGAGGAGGATTTCATCATTGTTTTGAGATAATGATCTTTAAGTAAAGGATCAGTAACAGGGGCGGTGCCAGTTTAACTTGGACAGGCAAGCAGGTGCCAGGCAGATGTCCTCACAGGAGTATTATTTTGTGTAAGGTTGCAATGGCTTGTGAGTTGCAATGGTTTGTGAGCAAGTTGGTGCTTTTTGCAGAGTCTCATGTGATAGTTCTCTCTCTATATATATAATTTCAACTATTACTTTAGACTAAAGGGGTACATGTGCAGGTTTGTTACCTGGGCATATTGCATGATGCTGAGGTTTGGGGTCAACTGATCCCATCACCTGGGTACCGAGTATAGTAGCCAACAGTTTTCAACTCTTTCCCCTCCCTCCCTCTCCTGCCTTGCAGTCCCCAGTGTCTATTGTTAACATCTTGATGTCCATGAGTACCCAGTGTTTAGTTCCCACTTATAAGTGAGAACATACGGCATTTGGTTTTCTGTTCCTCCATTAACTCGCTTGGGATAATGGCCTTCAGGTGTGTCCATGTTGCAACAAAGGACATGATTTTGTTCTTTTTTATGGTTATGTAGTGTTCCTTGGTGTATATGAACCACCATAACTTTTAAAATCCTATTTGACAATTAGAAATTTCACATGAGAGTGTAGAGAGCAGTATGCCATATTGTCGTGGGGCAGTGTTTTTTGGCAAAAGCAGCTTTTCATGGCTTCTTGTGGCTTGGCCATAATGCCAAAGATGTGCAAAAGTTTAGTCGGGTCATCGCTTGCCTTAGTAAGTTAGAGCTCCAGGCTTGTCCTGGATTGTCTCTAAGTCCCCAAACTGGGTTTTTTGTTTGTTTGTTTGGTTGGTTGGTTGGTTGGTTTGGTTTTTTTTGTTTTGTTTTGTTTTTTTGAGACAGAGTCTAGCTCTGTTGCCCAGGCTGGAGTACAGTGGCATGATCTCAGCTCACTGCAACCTCCACCTCCCAGGTTCGAACGATTCTCCTGCCTCAGCCTCCCGAGTAGCTGGGATTACAGGTGCCCACCACCGCGCCCAGCTAATTTCTGTATTTTGAGTAGAGACAAGGTTTCACCATGTTGGTCAGGCTGGCCTTGAACTCCTGACCTCAAGTGATCTGCCTGCCTTGGCCTCTCAAAGTGCTGGGATAACAGGTGTGAGCCACTGCACCCACCCTCCCCACACTGGTTTCTGATGCAGTTATCCTCTCGTGCCTCCAGCAGAAGGAGGTGCAGAGCAAGGCCCTGACCTCTCTGGAGTATCTGTATCCTCACACAGCTCAGCATGGCTCTGTGCCCAGCAGGAACAGCACAGGACTGGGCAGAACAGTCCAGCTGGGGCACAGGATCTGTTGTCCAAAGGGTGTGTTATGTTGCCTATGGTTGGCACTGGGGGCTCTTACAAGGTGTCAGAATAAACTACTGGCAGGTGGAACCCAGCCATGTAGAATTTGAGGTGAGGCACTATTTAGGAATCAGGCAGAAGATCAGAACATACAGTGAGGTCTGTCCACGGGTGGCAGAGTCCTCGTCATTGATTGGCATTTGGAGTCTTGTTTCAAGAACTAGGATGGAACTGGGGGAAGTAAGATTGGGTCTCGAACCTTGCGGATCAGGATCACTGGAGAAGTGATCAATTTGTGTTTTGTTAATCATGATAGCATTTACATCCATTTGAAAAATAAGCATTCAGGCCAAGCACGGTGGCTCACACCGATAATCCTAGCACTTTGGGAGGCCAAGGCGAGTGGATCACTTGAGGTCAGAAGTTTAAGACCAGCCTGGCCAACATGGTGAAACCCCATCTCAAAAAAAAAAAAAAAAAAAAAAAAAATGCACAAATTAGCCGAGCATGGTGGCAAGTGCCTGCAGTCCCAGCTACCTGGGAGGCTGAGGTGGGAGAATCCCTTGAACCTGGGAGGCAGAGGTTGTAGTGAGCTGAGATCGCGTCACTGCACTTCAGCCTGAGTGACAGAGCGAGACTCTGTCTAAAAAAAAAAGAAAAAAGAAGAAACAGAAAAAAAGAAAAGAGAAGTAATCATTCAAATGTATGAGAGTCATTTATTTAGTTTACCTATAAGCAATGCTTGATTTCTATCTATTTTCACAAACTCCTTTCAGTAGGGATGGAAGGTACTGCCCAGAGCCTGTAAGTCTGAGAATTTGGATGAGGATCCTAAACATTCCAGCTTTAATTTGCAAATACCATAGTTTCTGCCAAAGTAATCTCTGTGACTCTCTTGCCCAGGCCTTAATAAAAGGAGTCATTCAGTAGATGTAAAATGAATAAGTAACAGACTATTCATAGTTCCCATATTCATCAATCATCACTGTTAATTAGCCATCGCTGTTATTAATGGAACAGTAAGCTCAATTGCTATGTCCATAGGAAAGCTATTTAACTTTAAAGATGAAAAGGGCTTTTCATAAGAATTCAACAAAATAAGGGTCTATGATTCTTTATGATTGTAAATTCCAGGTATGAAGTGACAAATGAATCAGAGCAGCAGTTAGCCTAGAGTTTGGAGACTTCTATCTGATCTTTTCGTTATGTATGACGAGAAGCAATGCCAGCAATCTGATGATGAACCCTGTACTAACTGTGGCCATTCCTGGTGTCATGTCAGAGTATTGTATAGAACTGTGGAATTTTAGCACAGAAATAAACTTTGCATTACTTGAATTCATCAGACCTTTACCTAGCACATAGAAAACATCCATTATACTTTGATAAATGAAAATTTCTGGCAAATGTCATTTGACCAGACATCAAATTAATTTCAGAGAAACCAGTCTGTTTCCACCTTAGCAGCCATATAAATTTCGTCCCTGTTTTGGTCCTGATAGTTGCCGAGAAGTCTCCAGGCTTTTTGTAATTTCTGTAAGAATACAATGGAACACCATGCAAAGAAGTCTCATCCTCTTGGGGTGAGGGTGAAGTCCTAAACTCAGGGAATAAATACTAATAATTACAGGCAGTGGCTCACGCCTGTAATCCCAGCACTTTGGAAGGCAGAGGCGGGAAGATCACTTAAGGTCAGGAGTTAGAGGCCAGCTTGACCATCGTGGTGAAACCCCATCTCTATTAAAAATACAAAAATTAGCTGGGTGTGGTGGCACACACCTGTAATCCCACCTATTCAGGAGCCTGAGGCATGAGAATTGCTTGAACCCAGGAGGTGGAAGTTACAGTGAGCTGAGATTGCGCCACTGTACTCCAGCCTGAGTGACAGAGTGAGACTCTGTCTCAAAAAAAACAAAAACAAACAAAAAACCCACAGTTACCCTCCTTTCCCATCCCCTCCCTGTGTTGCATTCAGCTATATTAGTTGCATCCAAGTATGTATATTTCAACTCCATAGTCACTTTTCCAATGGTTACTTCCTTTATACTGAGGAACTTGGGGCCTTGGCGAGCCTGGCCCAGGGCTACAAGGCTACTTAATTCAGAGCCAAGACTAAAGCTCAGCCTTCTTGACCCCACTCCAGTCCTTTCCTCACCATAATGTTAAAGAGTGGTTTGTTGAGCTAATTCTGTAGAAGAGAATTTGTTTCAACAAAAACTTAAACAGGATAACTGAGGATCTAGTATGGAGCTGGAATGGTGTAGAGAGGCCTGGATGGGAGTCAGAAGACATGAATACTAATTATTTCCGTCATCAGCCTCATGGCCTTGAACCACTTACATACTTTAAACATGGTCATGCATCCTTTAGCAAGGACAGGAACATGTTCTGAGAAATGCATTGTTAGGCAATTTTGTCATCATGTGACCATCATAGAGTGTACTTACACACCTAGGCTAGATGGTATAGTCTATTGCTTCAGAGCCACAAACTTGCGCCACATGTATTGAATACTGTAAGCAGCTGTAAAAACATTGTAGTATGTATTTGTGTATCTAAACATAGAAAAGGTGCAATAAAAATAATGCTATTATAATCTTAGGGGGCCACTGTCTTATATGCAGTTGGTGGTTGACGAAAATGTCATTTTGTGGTGCAGGACTCTGTTTCTTCCTCTGTGAAATAAAAATAATACTGACCTGCTTACCTAATTTGAGCTGTTTCAATGATCAAGTCAAAAAATTTTATGTGAAAACACTTTGAAAATTATAAGATATTATTTATTGTACTTTGCAATTTGACTATGTGATGATCTGACCAAAGAGGCTTATTCTCCTCTTAATTCATGTAAGGAAGCTCTGAAAGAAAAGTTCACATCTGGGTAACCTGTACCAGGTTTGGGAATATATAATTCGGGAATAATCAATGATTCTGAATAAAAAGAGTATTTAAGATCAAAATATTCTAAATCAATAGATTTTCTAACAGATAAATAATTTATAGTTTACATCTATTTTTAAATAAAGATAGGCAACAATGTAACAGAAGAATAAATATTCCAATATGAAATAAAACTAGACTGAGGGAATAAAACAAAATTTATGATAGTCTCATAAAAGGTTGCTACATGCTTGAAACATAAAAGATACAAGGAATATTTGTTAAAAATGAATATTGTGGTGGCCATGTCCTTGTTTTTGACTGGAGTGTTTTATTTAGGGAAAACTTCACTCTTTTTCCTTGACAGATATTGATGGCTTAGAGAGTAGTGCCATTGGTGGCCAGCTGATGGCCTCAGCTGCTACAGAGTCTCCTTTTGCCCAGAGCAGGAGAATCGATGACTCCACAGTGGCAGGTAATGACTTGGATCTTGAGTTTATGAACACTGCATGTGTTACCAGCAATTACATTATTATGTGGTGACTTGAATCAAGATTTTGTCATGGTTAGAAAAAAACTAATTGGGCCGGGCACGGTGACTCACACCTGTAATCCCAGCACTTTGGGAGCCGAGGCGGGCAGATCACGAGGTTAGGAGATTGAGACCATCCTGGCTAACACAGTGAAACCCTGTCTCTACTAAAAATACAAAAAATTAGCTGGGCGTGGTGGCGGACACTTGTAGTCCCAGCTTCTCAGGAGGCTGAGGCAGGAGAATGGCGTGAACCTGGGAGGCAGAGCTTGCAGTGAGCCGAGATCACACCACTGCACTCCAGCCTGGGCGACAGAGCAAGACCCTGTCAAAAAAAAAAAAAAAAAGAAAAAGTAATTGATGGAAGTCACTTAGCATCATTCAGCTGATAATGCAACATTTATTTTTAAAAGAACAAAGTGAAACATGATCCCATATAATCCATTAAGTTATATTTCCTTTTGTAGAATTGCATGCAACTCTGTACTGCTCATTTGATGGCAAGAGAACACCATGTCATTCATTGTCAGGTCATTTTTGTCTCTAGAAAATGACGCACACTCCTCCATGTTCCAGGTGTGGCATTTGCTCGCTATATTCTGGTGGGCTGCTGGAAGAACTTGATCGATACTTTATCAACCCCACTGACTGGTCGAATGGCAGGGAGCTCCAAAGGGCTGGCCTTCATTCTGGGAGCTGAAGGCATCAAAGAGCAGAACCAGAAGGAACGGGACGCCATCTGCATGAGCCTCGATGGGCTGCGGAAAGCCGCACGGCTGAGCTGCGCTCTAGGTACCAGCGGAAGTAGTGTTCCCTGGCTGTGTTCCTGCAGAACTTACTGGGAATGATCCGGCAGGGTAGGGTGGGGGGACCTTTTAGAAGGGGTTCTGCTAGGTGAATGGTTAGAGGATATACTCAGTCAAGAAGTCGTTGTCTGTCTCCTCTGAAGGGGTTGCTGCTAACTGCGCCTCGGCTCTTGCCCAGATGGCAGCTGCCTCCTGTGTCCAAGAAGAAAAAGAAGAGAGGGAGGCCCAAGAACCCAGTGATGCCATCACACAAGGTAACGACTGGAGGGCCAGAACCCACCTGATGCCTTGGGTGCAGTATGCACACACCTGCACAGGCTAACACATGCCAGCCAATACTCGTGCCTGTTCTGTGTGCCCTGCCCAGTATGTATACACCACTGATCTCGAGATCCCATTGAGCCACAGGTGACCTACAGAAGATCCCTCTGGAGAATGAGAGACATACTGACCCCTGGTGGCAAGGAAAGTGCAGCAGGCCCAGGAGTCCCACCGGCCCACCTGGCCTAACTGTTCATATCTGTCATCTAGTCACTGGCTTTGGCATTTCACACAAGTGCACACTTGAAGAGCCTTCGGGTTATAGTGGGGAAGGCAGATTGGCCAGTTTTCTAAAGGGGAGAAAACAGATGGATAAAATTAATGAGGGGAGGCTCAGGAAGAAGAGGCTCTCATCAGAGAAAAATCTGAGCTTTGTGAACTCAGGAAATGGCTGATTTTTAACCTGTTGAAATCAGTGAGTCAATGAAGCTGATGGTTATCTGGATCAAAGGGAAGAGAATGACCATCCTGATAGCAACAGAAGATACAAGGCAGGCAGCAAACAAAAGGAAAAATGCAAGCGTGGTCCAAATTATGTAACTACTATCAGATATGTACAGTAGCAAGTCACTGAGTCAGCTGTACATTTTTAGCCGAGAAACACAGTTTAGGTCTGTGTTTCTCAGATTTGAATCAAATTTAGAGACCCATTTGAAAACAAAATAGCTCTCACAGATCCCCAGGGTTAACTTAAAATGGAGTCTCACAATTTTACTTAAGTATTTTACAACCATGAGCTACATAAAAATCCTTACATTCACAGTTCTTTAAAAAACCACAAAATCAAGACCACAATATTCTGATTAAATACAAATAAAAAATAAGATTAAGGCTGGGCACAGTGGCTTACGCCTGTAATCCCAGTACTTTGAGAGGTCAAAGAAAGTGGATCACTTGAGCCCATGAGTTCAAGACCAGCCTGGGCAACATAGCAAAACCCTGTCTCTACTAAAAACACAAAACTAAGCCAGGTATGGTGGCATGTGCCTATAGTCCCAGCTACTTGAGGGGCTGAGGTGGGAGGATCACCTGAGCCTGGGGAGGTCCAGGCTGCAGTGAGCCATAATCATTCTATTGTACTCTAGCCTGGGTGACAGAGTAAGATCCTATCTCAAAAAAAATAGATAAAATGGCCAGGTGCAGTGGCTTACACTTGTAATCCCAGCACTTTGGGAGGCTAAGGTGGGTGGATCATTTGAAGTCAGGAGTTTGAGACCAGCCTAGCCAACATGGTGAAAGAAACCCCATCTCTACTAAAAAATACAAAAATTAGCTGGGTGTGGTGGCGGGTGCCTGTAATCCTAGCTACTTCAGAGGCTGAGGCAGGAGAATTGGTTGAACCTGGGAAGTGGAGGTTGCAGTGAACCAAGATGGTGTCACTGCACTCCAGCCTAGGTAACAGAGAGAGACACCAACTCAAATAAAAAAATAATAAATAAAATTAGTATCACATTTATGAGACAAACGATGTTTTGCTAAAAATCACTTTGCTTCTTATGTTAGGAGATGGTTTGGATTCCTTTGAGGTTGGCTTGCTATATTTCTGGGTTCTGGACCGTCACTTAGTTATCCTACCACATGCAGTGACTTGAAACCTTTTTTCAAGGAGGACACTGTGGTTTGGCCTTGCCTTAGCATTTTGCATTACTGACATCTGAAGTCACTTTCTGCATTCTTTCTCATTAATCATCTACAGTTTTTTTTTTTTGTTTTGTTTTTTTTTGAGACCGAGTTTCACTGTTGTTGCCCAGGCGGGAGTACAGTGGCATGATCTCAGCTCACTGCAACCTCTGCCTCCCAGGTTCAAGTGATTGTCCTGCCCCAGCCTCCTGAGTAGCTGGGATTACAGGCATGTGCCACCACACCCGGCTAATTTTGTATCTTCAGTAGAGACAGGGTTTCTCCGTGTTGTTCAGGCTGGTTTTGAACTCCCAACCTTAGGTGATCCGCCTGCCTCGGCCTCCCGTTGTTGCTGGGATTACAGATGTGAGCCACCACGCCCGGTCTACAATTTTTTAAAGTGTTATTTGGAGCTCACAAATACAAACTCAAGGGATGAAATGAAATCAGTCTTTTTCAGTGATAGAGCAGTCATTCGGGTGCTCAAAATACACATAAATAAGTTGTTTTAGAGATGATGATCATAATGAGAACCTAACATTACAATAATCTCAGAGAAAACTTGCAGAAAGCCAGGAATTCTTCCATTTGACCAATTTTTGGGAAGGGTGAAAGGTCTGGGCCCAGATGGTTTTACCTGGAATTGGCTCATGAAACCCATCCGCACTGCTGTGCCTGACCCAGAGCCCATGAAAGGGCCTGGAAGGAATGGCACCTGCCAGCTCAGGATCCATCCCACTTCTGGAGCCGGAGAGCTGGGGCCATCGGCGCATGGGACCTGCCAGCTGAGTGGTTTGCATGAGGGTCCGCAAGGACCTGCTGTGGAGGCGCTTGCTGCCACTGACGTCTGTCCTTTCCCTTTTGCCCTTGCATGACACACATTCTTTCATTTTCATTCTTTCTCTCTCCCTTTCTGTCTCCCTTACTCAACCTGTTATTTTAATAAATGTCTTTCTGGCACAGTGAAACTAAAAGTGGAGCAGAAACTGGAGCAGATTGGGAAGGTGCAGGGGGTGTGGCTGCACACTGCCCACGTCTTGTGCATGGAGGCCATCCTCAGCGTAGGCCTGGAGATGGGAAGCCACAACCCGGACTGCTGGCCACACGTGTTCAGGTGCATGATGGACTCCCACCCCCAGATGGCACTGACCCTGCCTCAGAAAGCCTGGAGTGGGCTCTGGGGGGTGGAGAGGGGTAGCCTCAAGAGCCTGCCAGCATGTAAATCAATTATAACAATTCACAGAGTTTGATTAAACTTCAAATAAGACATGAAAAGAAAAGACGCAATAAGGGCCCAACTAAATGTATGTTTTTGAAGAACAAGGGACAGAACTGGGTCTCAGGAACTGTGACTTTTCTATTGACATTTTTACTAGAGAAGGAAGGAAGAAAAACCAATTAAATAATTGATTGAGATGACTACGTAAGTTAAGTGAATACAGTGCCAATCTAAAACTGGTCATGTCTCTGCAATATTACATTGCTAAATGTTTACCAATGTCCTCTTTACTTAAAGAAGGATTTCAGATAGCCTATTTGGATACATAAAATACAAGATACCTACTTTTAATGTAGCTAGACTGAAACAAAACAAAACAAAATAGTACACCTCTGCCAAAGACAGACCAAAAATTTGGCTCTAAGCATTGTAGCATCAAAGTGAAAAGAAGCTCCCAGTGAGTTACACAGTGCACAGTGCCTGTAAGATGAAAACCAGCAATAGCTCCAGAGTCCAGGTCCTCTTACAACTAAGACTGAAAGCACATCTCCCCAAGCGCTGCATCAGGGCAGACCCAGTACCGTGGAAGGAGCACTGCCCATGGAACAGGACAGGGGCTGGCCACACTGTGCCTTCTCCTTCTTTGCATCACACACCTCACACTCACTCCAAACCCAGGTCTAGGCAGAGCAGGCATGGGGCAAGAGTGGCCAGGGTGATGGCCGATGGCCCAGGGCACCAGCCAGAGATGGGTTCAGTTTCACGTCTTCAAAGCAAATATAGCCATGAGTGTTTGTTGAGCAAAATGGTTCTATTATGAAGGCTGCTAACCTGCTGCTCTTTATTGCTCTAACAAGAAAAAAAAAAAAAAGGAAAAAAGAAAAAGGCTATCCTGGTACACAAGCAGCGGGTAAGGGATTGAAAAATTCTCTGATTCTAGAACATCAGAGTGGATTATCCACGACGCTCTTTACCGGTAAACGGACTTACTCTGAGATGAGGGACCCTGCGAACCATCCTTGTCCCAGGTTCTGTTGGGAACAAACCATTTAGAAGTTGGCAGTTGTAGCACATGTGGTGACTCTTCTCTGTGTTTGCCATGATTCAGTGACTGCCCTTCCACCCGGCCGCCACCCACTGCACCCAGACTTGAGTTATGTGGCGCCATCAGGACCAGGCAGGAGGTGGCTGGGCAGAACTCACTGTGGCTGGATGGCCTGTCCGTCATAGCTCTGGCCATTCTGGAATCCCATCGTAAGGAAATGCTTCCCAACTCCTAATCAGAGCACTATATAGAGGGAAAGAGGGTGCCTGGGGAAAAGTGGCTCAAACAGCAGGAGGGGGGATAAGCCAGTAAGCTGGACTAGGCAGGGGGATTGGATGAACGGGGCCTCATTACCTATCCTTCTCCCAGCCTGGGGTGGAAGAACCCAAATAATCCTTTACTCATTTCAAGGCTGTCTGGTCTAACTCAAATACTACTACTAATAATGCTGTGTGACATGAGAACACAGGAGGGAAGGACTGACTGTGCTCACAGGAAAGAGGAAAGCTGGGGAGCTGGCAGAGCTGGCTGCATTTCCTTTGTCTGGCACTGTGGGGTTGATGGAGCTGCCGGGATGAGCTGCAGAGTCTAACAGCTGCTTGTCTGTGCTCTTTCTAGGGTGTGTGAGTACGTGGGCACCCTGGAGCACAACCACTTCAGCGATGGCGCCTTGCAGCCCCCTCTGACCATCAGCCAGCCCCAGAAGGCCACTGGGAGCGCTGGCCTCCTTGGGGACCCCGAGTGTGAGGGCTCGCCCACGGAGCAGAGCCCGGAGCAGGGGCGCTCCGTGAGCACGGCCCCCGTCGTCCAGCCCCTGTCCATCCAGGACCTCGTCCGGGAAGGCAGCCGGGGCCGGGCCTCGGACTTCCGCGGCGGGAGCCTCATGAGCGGGAGCAGCGCCGCCAAGGTGGTGCTCACCCTCTCCACACAGGCCGACAGGTGCGCGGCGCCAGCCTCCCACGGGCCGGGAGCCTGCTCACCAGGCGACACCCATGTCCATCTGGTCTCAGTCATGCCAGGGACGACCCATGTGTTAGCCAATCCCTTAAATTTCCTCCATCTTTTTCAAGCTTTGTTCTCTCTACCATTACATCCATACTCGGAATGAAACGTTTTCTACTAACCCTGGAGGGTCTGAGGCAGGCCACCTGGGGTCAAAGCACTGCACTTACTCTGGGATCTCAGGCAATCTCACCTCCCTGGGCCCTGCCTGGCCTTCTCCATTGGTAAAATAGGGTCATTTTTTAAAAGTAATTCTGTCACCGGGTAGTTGTGAGGGTAAATTAATTAGTAACTTGATGCACCTGGAGTGGAGCTTGGCAAATGGTAAAAATCCACTATTTTTATGATTAATGGCTGTTTTCAAAAATCCCACATGCATGTGTTACTTATTGATGCCCAACGACCATGTGAAGGTGAGGAGCAAAAATCTTCCTGATGTAGAAAGTGCTTTTGGTCACCAGTCACACACAGCTCCACCTCACTTACCTCTTCAGCATTTGGTCACTGTGTCCCAGACCCCCTGCACGGGCACAGGGAGGACCGTCAGGAAGGGGATGGGAGTGGGAGGAGCACTCCCTGGGCCGGGACTCAGATTGACCTGAGTTCCTGTCCTGGCTTTGCACTCCCCAGCTGCCGGGTCATGTCTGTAGACATAGCTGCACTGAGACTCAGTTTCTCCATCTACTATCCCACTACCATAATTGCTTTGTCCTGCTTATCCAAGTTGGCTGTGAAAATGTTTTAGAATCTGGAAAGCAATAGACAAGTGTCAGGTGGAATATAATATTCATCACTATTTTCTTACTAGGAATGAGGGAGGAGAAATGGTCAATGGGACCCAGAAACCAAATGGTATCAAAATAGCAAGAAAAATATGTTTGTTTTGATAATTTATAAACGTTTGATCCACTAATTCCCATCTTAACTTGCATGTCTCATTTTCCTCCTTCAAAAAGGACTCATGATTCCATTTCTATTAGCGACCCTCTCCCTGAAGCAGCCCATGGTGCCCCCTCAGCACTGATTGCCCTGTGGTGTCGTGAGGCTTGGAAGGCAGATACCAGGGTGACCCAAGAGCCATGGAAGGCTCACCTGGCACATTCCTCATTGTGGCCTCATAAAACAGATATTTAATCTTTACCATTCTTCATTCCAGTGACCTTCAAATCCTCCCCTAAATTCTGCTACTGTGCTCCCCACCTTCCTAAATCTTTCTGCTGGCAAGGTCTGTGCCCAGCTGAGCAGAAAAGAAAAAGAACTTGCAAGACCCATCATATTAGGGAACGTTCTTTCTTCCAAACAGATACTTGAGTTCCCATCACATCCAGGCGTTTGGGTGTGTATGAGGCCAGTCCCTGCCCTGAGGGGGGCTTACAGGATCCACTCTTAGCTGTTTTTGTATCCCTTCCAGCATTATGCCCATAAATTATAGACAGACAAAATGTATTCATCAATTTACTGGGGTTTTTTGACATCATTTATGAAATTGAAGCTAATTCTGAAGATTCCATTCCCATTTACTCAGTTTCTGGGAACAATGCCTTGCCATCTTTCAGCTTCTTGCCAAGCATTTTATGAGAGCCTACCATGGCTGAGCTAGACCATGAGGGCACAAAGATATTTTTAAATATATTCTTTGTGCCTTTGAATTAAAATGTCACAGAGCAGACTTGTACACAGTTAAAATAGATATAATAATACCATACATTTGTCTACAGTGTTTACACACATTTCCACTGATCACATCAACAAAATTGCCATAATCATTCTGCCATAAAGACCTTGCTGAAGTGTTTCCAAAGAGCACATCTCTTTCTGTTTGCATCCAGGCTCTTTGAAGATGCTACGGATAAGTTGAACCTCATGGCCCTGGGAGGCTTTCTTTACCAGCTGAAGAAAGCATCGCAGTCTCAGCTTTTTCATTCCGTCACGGATACAGTTGATTACTCTCTGGCAATGCCAGGTAATTGTTTCCCGGAAGAAACCATATACCAGGAGGTTAGCAGGAAACAGCCCAGGCCTCTGTCACCAGTAGCGTGCCTGAAGATTTGACTCCACATTCCCTTTGCTTACACTCACACAAGCTACGCCCAAGTATAGATTTGTCTCCGGATTTTGAGGCACCCTGTGTGAGGGGTGGTGTAACTCTTTGTGAATGGAAACGTTGCTGCTACCACATCTATAAGAATTCCCACTGGAGCTGGACTAGGTTGTTCTGCTAAGTTTTGTGCTTGTGGTAGAAATCGTGTGGCTCAGGGTGCAGATAGCTTCCTTCACATGAAGGTGGAACTTTTCTGCATATCAAAAATCACACCACACATCTCTGTCCAGTTGGCTGGACAGAGGTGATTTGTGATATGCAGAAACAACCACTGATCCCAAAAGGGGTGGTGAAAAAGGAAACTGCATACCACTCTTGCAAAACTGATCTCAGAGGCATATCCCATTAATGATGGGTCAGTGTCCACGTCGTCTCCAGTGAGGCCAGGTGAATAAATGAGGCCCTCTTGAAGGCCAGTGTTGTGGAAGACAAAGTAGAGTTGTACTGAATTGTCCAAGGGGCCCAGAGGGTTGGCAGGTTGCTCACAGATGGAATTGTTCATCCACAGCACCAGTGGTTGTCCTGAAACAGTGAGCACCTTGTCCCGAATGAGTTCAGGCAGAGACAGGGAGCCATGTGCTGGGGACGCACCGTAGTGACATGTTGGACTGCACAACCTCTGAGGTCCCTTCCATCCTTAGGAATCTAAAGTTCTAAAAGCAGTATATTTGATTTTTTCATCCTTGCTGCAGATTTGGATTTGAGAGCCACCGTTGTTGCCCCACTCATTTTTAACAGACTTTAAAACCTGAGCAATATAAAGCCAACCTCCCAGGCCCATCAGACTTTCAGAGAATCTCTGAGCCCAGGGGTAACCTTCAAAGTCTTTCTCATTGGAGAAAACGGTAGACTCTGAGCTTACAAAGCACATAGTGAGCAGGGGCCAGGAAGAGGCGGTAAATCTAGGAAGAGGGAGACTTGCTTCGGAATCAGTCAGGTAGGAATATAAAATGCGGCCTCCAACACTTACCAGCCACAGCATCTGAGGCAAGTCATATCACCTTTCAGACATTCAATTTTCTACTCTGTAAAATAGCAATAATTATATTTTCTTCTTAAAAGAAAATATAGGCTGCGTGCTGCAGCTCACGCCTATAATCCCAGCACTTTGGGAGGCCAAGGCGGGCAGATCACCTGAGGCCAGGAGTTCGAGACCAGCCTGACCAATATGGTGAAACCCTGTCTCTACTAAAAATACAAAAAAGTTAGCTGGGCATCATGACATGTGCCTGTAGCCCCAGCTACTCAGGAGGCTGAGACAGGAGAATTGCTTGAACCCGGGAGGCGGAGGTTGCAGTGAGCCGAGATTGCACCACTGCACTCCAGCCCAGGCGACAGAGTGAGACTCCATCAAAAAAGAAAAAAAAAAAAAAAAAAAGGAAATATAATTGCTTTAAAAATTAAAGTTATTAAAGACTTATAGAACCAACACAGTGTCTGATGCAGGGTAAATATCCATGATGATTATTATAGGTTGAGTATCCCTAATCCAAAAATCCAAAATGCTCAAAATTCAAAACTTTTTAAGCACTGGCATAAGGCCACAAGTGGAAAGTTCCACACCTGACCTCATGTGACGGGCCACGCTCAAAATGCAGGCACACAACACACAGTTTATTAAGGGTCCCCAAGGGATACAAAAATTGCCTTCAGGCTGTGCGTAAGGTATATATGAAACAGAAATGAATTTTGTATTTAGACCTGGGTCCCATCCCCAGTAGGAAGTAGAGGAGAGGCAACAGAACATGAGCAAGAAGGGAGCGGGGAAGATGAAGGCGACAGTGGCAAAGAAGTAGCCCAAGATCAGGGTAGACAAGGATGGTACTGAAACAAGACAGAGCAGGCCAGACAGCATGTTACTGAGCAGCAGAGGGACCAGGTCTGCTTGGCAAAGGCTGCAGAGGTTTATTAAGGATTGTCAAAGTAGATGATGAAGTGAAAGGTGACAGGAACAAGAGTAATAATAATAGCTAATAATGTTCAGTTAGTATGTGCTGGGCCCATGCTGACCACTTTATGTGTATTATCACGTTTAATCTTTAAAGCAATTTTAGGAGTGGGCAGTATTATCCCCAGGTTTACAGATGAGATCATTAAAGAGGAAAATCTTTTTTTTATTATTTTTATTTTTTGGAGACGGAGTCTTGCTCTGCCACCCAGGCTGGAGTGCAGTGGCGCGATCTCGGCTCACTGCAAGCTCCACCTCCCGGGTTCACCCCATTCTCCAGCCTCAGCCTCCCAAGTAGCTGGGACTACAGGTGCCCGCCACCACGCCCAGCGAATTTTTTATATTTTTAGTAGAGACGGAGTTTCACCGTGTTAGCCAGGATGGTCTTGATCTCCTGACCTCGTGATACACCCGCTTCGGCCTCCCAAAGTGCTGGGATTACAGGCGTGAGCCACCGTGCCCAGCCTAAAGAGGAAAATCTTTGGCCAAATATAACACAACTACTAAATGGTGCCAGGATTTGAACTCAGACAGTCGGACTTCTCGGCCCTCCTACCGAACCGCTACCTCATTCCCTCTAATCAATTCCTGATCACACCTGTCACATCTCAGCTACCGGGGCTACAGTGCTGAGTGAGAGGGCGATGCAGGCCTTGCTCAGTGAACCACCACATCCTTCTCGAATCCAGGGCTCCCTCCTCCCTTGGTTAGCCAATATCGAATTACCCTGCTGGTCCTACCTAGATTTTCAACCTCTCTCTTTGCTTGAATAGGTCAGACTGTGTCTGAGTTTGGGCTTTCTGGCATTTATGTTCTTGCCTTCCTGTAGGAGAAGTTAAATCCACTCAAGACCGAAAAAGCGCCCTCCACCTGTTCCGCCTGGGGGATGCCATGCTGAGGATTGTGCGGAGCAAAGCACGGCCCCTGCTGCACGTGATGCGCTGCTGGAGCCTAGTGGCCCCACACCTGGTGGAGGTGAGCACTGGAAAGGTGGGAAGAGCCTGGAACTGCTAAGTCAATGACCAGCAGAGCCAGCACGGGGGCCTGTAGTCATGTATGGGGACAAAGCACTGTGGCCACTGGGCAGTGGGAACTTGCCCATCACCTGGTCACAAACATCACTGTTTTCTAGTTATACTTCATGGCATCTAAAGAATCACCCCAAAGGGCAGTACTACCCTAGTCTCACTCTGACCCTCTTTCTTTGCAATTGTACAACTCAGCTAGTTTTTCATTTTTTTGATCTGGTATCAACCTGAGCCTGGAACACAAAGACTGTGGATGGTTCCTAATAGCTTTATTTGTATACATAAATATAACAATGTCTTTGGTTCCTACCAGTCCCTGTTTTCTAATAGCTAAATATACTCAGGACAGTGTCCTTTCAGTCAGGGAACACTATGTCTTAGTTTTCTTAACAAAATTAATACTAAGACCCTTTCACTCTCCAAAGGAAAGCAGTTCATGTGATCAGTTTTATGGCAGCTCTACATCTAAGCATCTCAATACATGAGGACTGGCCACTTCCAAGTTGACAGGGAAAACTGTTGCCCTGTTTTGCAGTGATAGCTATTCTTAATAGCCCTTTTGCTCTTACCTGGTAGAGATAAATCATAAAACACTTCTTGGAACTTATTAACCTGAGAACATTCTAGTAAGCAAAATGGGTAGAAAATAGCAATGTAGACATGGGGAAAAAGTCTGTCCGTTATCTTTTACTCTACAATAAGGCCTCCCCAACATCTAGTGGCTTAAAACAACCACCGTTTATTTAGCTCATGATTCCATGAGTCAGATATTTGAGGTAGGCTTCTCTGGGTAGTTCTGGGGTTGGCCAGGCGTGGCGGATCTCACTGGCTTTAATTGTGTATCTATGGTCAGCTGGTGCAAAGTCTGGGGCCAGATGGTTCACGATGGCCTTAACAGGGATGGCTAGACAAATAGGTCTCTCTTTTCATGGTCTCTCATGTAGACTAGCCTCCAGCAGACCAGCGCCAGCTTGTTCACATGGCATTCTTAGGGTTCCAAAGAGCAACAACAGGGCTAACCCCAAATCACAGGTACTTTTTAATTCTGTTCTTACATGATGTTTGCTTGTGTTCCACTGGCCAAAGCAACTCACACGTCCAAGCCCAGGGCCAGTACGGGAAAAGACTACTCAAGAGCATGGATACCAGGAGGTTTGTAAACCAATTAGAGCTACTGTGGCAATCTGTCCCTCACCTCACTGAGGAACAGATGACTCATCTTATCTTCCTACGTGTGGGGCACAGCTAAGATGAAACCATAAGCCATTCCTAGTCTGGGTTCTGGTGTCTTTATAGTGAGCATGTTCTGTACCATTTAAGAAAACTGTCATGTTACAGAAAAATAAATTACAAGAAACTTTTCTTTTTCTAGAAACATTAACATGAAATTGAAGTTGTGCCTGATAAGCTCGTTAAATTGTTTAAAATGCAATTTAGTGTGCAGTTTGCTTAGACTTATCCCTTAGAGTGTTTTGATTTTAACAGAATTGCTGTTTCTCCCTCCTTGTAATGAGGTGGGGTAGGAAGGCCTTCAGAAACCACATTCTCACTGTCTGCTGTCCTGATGGTATGCCACTCTCTGATGAATTTTGCAGGCTGCTTGCCATAAGGAAAGACATGTGTCTCAGAAGGCTGTTTCCTTCATCCATGACATACTGACAGAGGTCCTCACTGACTGGAATGAGCCACCTCATTTTCACTTCAATGAAGCACTCTTCCGACCTTTCGAGCGCATTATGCAGCTGGAGTTGTGTGATGAGGACGTCCAAGACCAGGTCAGTGTGACATGGTCATCAGCGTCATAGCTGGCTCTTACTGAGTGCAGTGGCAGGCACGGTTCTATGAGCTTTGCACTCTTACTCTTTCCAATAATCCTATGTGGAATCTGTAACAGAGAAATTAAGCAGGGCCAGGCATGGTGGCTCACACCTGTAATCCCAGCACTTTGGGAGGCCGAGGCAGACAGATTATGAGGTCAGGAGTTCAAGGCCAGCCTGACCAACATGGTGAAACCTCATCTCTACTAAAAATACAAAAATTAGCCGAGTGTGGTGGCACATGCCTGTAATCCCAGCTACTCAGGAGGCTGAGGCAGGAGAATCGCTTGAACCCGGGAGGCGGAGGTTGCAGTGAGCCCAAATCACTCCACTGCACTCCAGCCTGAGTGACAGAGCGAGACTCCGTCAGGAAAAAAAAAAAAAAAAAAAAAAAAACAGGTAATTTGACTAAGGATACATAATCAGTGATTGGTGGAGCTGCGATTTGAACCTAGGCAATCTGCTGGCCTATCTCTTTACACCTGGCCTATATTCCTAACTGCTGCCATACTGTCCACTGAAGGCAAGGTAAAGAAACTAACTGGAGACTTCGTATTTCACATGATGGTGGGCTAGAAATACAGGATCTCTCTCTCTGAAATCCACCAAAAATATTGAATAGAGGTTTAAACATTTCTTTCAAATACCTTGACACACTGACAAGAAAGTAAGGAGGCCCCAAAACTGAGTGCCAGTGGGAAGCCAGAGAAGTAAGCAGAGCCCTTAGGCTGGTTTTACCATGAGGGAATTTGCTATTAAGTGGAGCAGAAGTTCTGGTCATCTCAGACGAGAGTGCACAAAAACAGAAAACAAATCTCAACGCAAACTTTGCAAAGCTGATGTTCATTCAGGCCAAGGTTAAATTAAAACAAACTTGATGTTCACTCAGGCCAAGGTTGAATTAAAACAAACTTCCTGAGGATACTATCAGCTTGTTTCTAACACTGGCTCTTAATGGAAAGTTTTTTAAAAAGAGCGCTCCAGGATTTATTATTACAACTTAGCCCTTTTATGTGATCTGTGTATGAAATTGCACCACCTCAGGGTCTGAGAAACTATACAGGCACCATACAGAAGCAACAAAATTCCCCCTAGAGCAACTCATGTCAATTCAGGCCACAAAATAATCCCACAAACAAAGTTTCAAGGTATGTGAGCTCTCGGTATTTTTTTAAAATTCACAAAACACACAAGAAAACAAGGCAATGGAGAGAACTGATAAAACAACCAATGGTACAACTAGACCTGTAAAGAATTGGATTGAAATATTGGTATCTTCCATGCAAAATATTAAATCAAAATGCCTAGTAAGTTTATGGAAATAAAGGAATGAAAATACAAGTTAACACCTAAAGACTAGATTGTTAACACTTAAGGTAAGTTAATACCTATAGTTAGCGCCTAGATAGTTAACACCTACAAGTTAACACCTAAAGGTTAGATCATTAACATCTAAGATAAGTTAACCTAGATGGGTTAACACCTAAGACTTTATACCCATAAGAGTGAACTAGGTGATTCAGATCAACTTTCCCACAGGGAACAACTAAAAAAAGCTGGATAAAAAAAATTTAATCACTCAAAGACACTGACATAACTATAGGGCAATGAAGAACTACAGGGCCAAGATGGGGGAGAAAAAGAATACCCAGAATAGTCTTCCTGGTATTTGAGGCTGTTTTTCCTAAAATGGAATCTACTATTTTAAAAAAAGGAAGATATTGGGTTGGTGCAAAAGTAATTGTGGTTTTTGCCATCACAGCAAAAACCACAATTACTTTTGCACCAGTATAATAAAAGATGGAGAAGCTCAGCAAAGTTGCAGTCTGGGACCTCCCAAGTCTGGTAACTTCCTGACATCTTGAGTCAGGATCTTAAAGTGAAAGGGACATCTTAGAAAGAGATGTCCCTTTAAATAGATTAGTCATAAGAGAAAATAAACCCAACTTCAAATAATCCCAATCCCTGACATGAGATTAAGGTAATCTGAGATTTCTAGTGCCTTTCTGACAGAAGGCACCATTAATAATAAGCTTCAAATTATTTCTTGATTTGCAGGTGCAATGTTTGCATTCAATAAAAAATAACCAGGCTCATTAGGAAATAACATGTCATTGAAAACAAAAGTTTAAAAAACGAACAATAAACACACACAGGAACCCAGACATCAGAGTTATCAGAGACGTATTTTAAAATAACAATGCTTAAATGTGTTTAGGAAGATTAAGGACAGGAGCAGCTTTGGCTATGGTGACTTGAAGAAGTTAGGTTAACCTTCCCCACAAAAATCAAGCATAAAACAAGACAGGACAGAATTGTCCAAAGCAACCATCTGAGGGGTCTGGAAATTGACCAAAAGCAGACAACAAATTGAGTAGCATTTATTCTTAAAAACAATGTTTGCTAGAACTTTGGTGAAGAATAGTGGGAGTCTGACTTTCTTGCCAAAGACTGAAGCAAGCACCTTTACTCCCAAGCTCTATTGGCAAGAAGAGTAGTTTGACCCGTGTGAGGCTGACTGAGAAAATCATTAGCTTTTCTACAATCAGGGACAGACTTGGTATGGAGAAGAGTGGGGAGAAGATCATTGACTTGTCAATTAAAAGTGATGAATTCATGGAGAAATGAACAGGGGAATCCAACCTTGCTGGCCTAAGGTTTGCAGTCAGTAGTGTACTAGCAAGAAATCTAAGATCCTGGATATCAGAGATTCATAGGATAGAGGGACCAAATAGTCTGTTCACACATCCCTGGGGCATGTACAGGGGAGACTGTAAAGATTTCATCAAAAAGTAAAAGAAAAAGGAGATAAAAACTTTGAATATTCTGAGCAACCTTCTCACACAGATTGATTGCCAGAGGGTAGGAACCTTAAAGACTCAAGGTGTTTGAGCACAGTTTCCACCCACATGATCAGTTAACTACTCAGCTATGCAGACATGGGGATGAACACTAGGGAGTCAGGATAAAAAATAAAAATGAAGAACAAAAACTGAGCAGACACATGAGCGCCATGGGAAGAGACAGATTCTACAGACTAAGTCCAAGCACCTTAGTCTGGTGGGGGGAAACCCTCAAAAATAAATTAGCATCCAGCATCGCTACAATATATTTTCTAAAATGTCTAATTCTCAAAAATATGAGCGATGCAAAGAAACAGGAAAGAGTAAAACATACTCAGAGGGAAAAATAGTGAATAGAAACTGACTTAGAGTGAGCCCAGATATATTTGGGAGCCAGAGCCTTCAAAGTACCTTTTAAATATGTTTCAAAAAATTAAGGGAAAATACGACAATGACTCAAAAATAGGGATTCTAAATATAGAAATGGGAACTATAAAAATGCAAATTTTAGAGTTGAAAAGGGCAATAACTGAAATGAAAAATTAGCTATATGGGCTTACCAGAAAGATTTGAGATGGCAGAAGAAAGCATCAGTGAACATGGAAATAGATTAACATAAATGATCTATTGTGAAGATCAGACAAAACTAAGTTTGAACAAAAATAAACAAAGCCTCAGAGATTTGTAGAACAATGTCAAGCATACCAACATACCTGTAATGAGAGTCCCAGGTGGAGAGGAGAAAGACAAACAGATGGGAAAATATATTTAAAGAAATAGTGGAACCCCAATTAGGATCAACACAAAGATATCTACAATAGACACATTATAGTCAAAATGCTCGATGACAATGACAAAACCTTAAAAGCAGCAAGAGAAAGACTATATTACTACAGAGAAACTAATGCTAGGATTAATGCTCGGATTAACTAATGCTGACTTCTTCAGAAAGAATGAAGGCTAGAAGACAATGTAATGACGTATTTAAAGTGCTGAAAGAAAAACTGTCAATGAAAGAGAAATTACTCTTCAAAAATGAAGATGAGGTAAAAACATTCTCAGATAAACAAAAATTGGGAGAATATCTTGCCAATAGACCTGTTCTACAAGAAATACTAAATTCCTTTTAGCTGAAAGAAGTAACACAAACTGGTAAATCTATTGCATAAGAAGAAATGGTACATATGTGGGCAAATATAAAACAGTATGTACATTTTTCTCTTTCTCCTAATTTATTTCAAAAACCTAACATTTAACACAATAACTCTAACACTGTATTGTTGGATTTATTAAATAAGAAGATGTAATATAAATAACATTAGCAGAAAGGAAGGATGGGAAATGGAGCTGTGTAGAAGCAAAGTTGCTGTATTTTGCCAGAATTTGCTCAGTATTAACTTGAGGTACAAATGTGATCAATTGAAGATTCATATTATAATCCCGAGGGCAGCAACCAAGAGAGTAACACAAAAAGATGAAAAAATAAACATGAATGAAAGTGATCACAAAAAAATGTATTTAACATAAAAGAAGGTAGTAAAAGAGGAACAGAGGAACAAAAAGGACATGATATGTAAATACGCAGAAAACAAATAGCAAATGACAGATGTAAAAAGAACCATGTCAATAATGGCATTAAATATGCACTAATGAAAGGATGGTCAGCATCATTAGTCATTAGGAAAATATAAATCAAAACCACATGAGATAATATTTCACATCTACTAGGATAAAAAAGATAGATAATAGCGGCCGGGCACGGTGGCTCACTCCTGTAATCCCAGCACTTTGGGAGGCTGAGGCGGGCGGATCACGAGGTCAAGAGATCGAGACCATCCTGGCTAACACAGTGAAACCCTGTCTCTACTAAAAATACAAAAATTAGCTGGGTGTGGTGGCGCACACTTTAGTCCCAGCTACTCGCGAAGCTGAGGTGGGAGAATCACTTGAACCCGGGAGGCGGAGGTTGCAGTGAGCCAAGATCGTGCAACTGCATGCCAGCCTAGGTGACAGAGTGAGACTCGGTCTCAAAGAGAGATAATAGCAAGTGTTGGTGAGGGAGGAGGTGGAGACCTTGGAACCTTCATGCCCTGCTGGTGAGAGGGTAAAATGTGTGGCTGCTTTGCAGTCTGGCAGTTCCTCAAGAGGTATGTACCCAAGAGAAATGAAAACATCCATACAAATCCTGTACACAAATGTTCATAGTAACATTATTCATAATAGCCAAAAAGTTAGAAACAACTCAAATTCCAACAGCTGATGAATAGATACATTAAATTAGGTTATGTCCACACAATGAAGTACTGATATATGTACAACATGGATGAATCTTGAAAACATTACATTAAATGAGAAAAGCCAGTCACCAAAGACCATATGTTATATGACTGCATTTATATGAAATGTCAGAATAGGAAAATCTATAGTGACAAAAAGTACATTAGTGGTTGAGGGTGGGGTGGTGGAGTAGGCAATTACTGCAAATGGGTACTGAGGTTTTTGAGGGGGTAAGTAAAATTGTTTTTAAATTAGATTGTGGTGATGTTTGTACATTAAAGGTCTGTTAACCTCATAAACTTGTCATTAGTCTTTGAAGAAAAAATATGTAAAAGAAAAATGTATGTATACATAATGTAAGAATTTGTGTCTAAAGCAGGGTTTAAAATTCTTTGGAAAAGTTTGACAAGGTATATCATGTGAATTCAGATTCATCTTAAAGAATTATGCTTAGATAGGAAAAAGGAAACTTATTTTGGTCTCAAGTAGAAAAATATATTGCTTTGAGTTTTATGTACATTTAGACTTTTAAAATGTTAGAATTGATTCTTACTAAAAGTGATTTGTAAAATTACACCCTTGGTTTGATCACCGGTGATTACAGTGTTATTCTCATACCTTTGTGTATTGAATTATTTCCAGAACCAAGTTTATGTAGATCCTGAACAGTAATATGAGAATGTGATTGGTATTTGTCACCTTTATTTTAAAACTAGCATCTGAACACTTCAAAGCTGTCAATGTGGATTGGTTAGACCAATAACCTCTGCTTGGTCCTTACAATTAAATTTTGTAACTAATGGTATTGTTCTTTCAAACAAGTGACATGTTTTCCATGACTATTATGGGGAGGGGGGAAATAATTTAATCAGTTCTTGTTTAACAAATTGAATAAAGCAAAGGTTCATACATTTTTAAAAAAAACCTCCCCACAGTACCCCAAGCCCGTTGGTTGCACTGGTGAATCTGTAAACTAAGGATGAAATAATAGCAACCCTACTCAAGCTCTACCAGAAAATAAAGCAGGAAGGAATACTTCCAAACCCATTTTATGAGTTCTCGTTTCTGTGATACCAAAGCCACAAGAAGGAAAACTATAGACCAACATTCTTTATGAAATTAGACAAAAAATTCCTTTAAAAATTATTGGCCAGGCACAGTGGCTCACACCTGTAATCCCTGCATTTTGGGAGGCCACAGCAAAAGGTTTGCTTGAGTCTAGGAGTTTGAGACCATGCTGGGCAACATAGTGAGACCCCCATCTCTACAAAAAAAAAAAAATACATATAGCTGGGTATGGTGATGCATGCCTGTAGTCCCAGCTGCTCAGGAGGCTGAGGTGGAAGATTCCTTGAACCCAGTAAGTTGAGACTGCAGTGAGCCATGATCACATGCCACTACATTCTAGCCTGGGCAACAGAGTGAGACCCTGTCTCAAAAAAAAGGCAAAATAAATGCTGTAATATATAAAGAAAGAAGATTAAACATTGTGGCATATGGAATTCATCCCAGCAATGTCAGATTGGTTTAACAGCTCAAAGTCAATTAGTAGACTAAAAGATTAAAACCACACGATCATCTTGATATAGACAAAACATTTAACAAAATTCACCCATTTTTGACAAAACCTTTTAAGAAAAGAGGAATTAGAGGTATTTCCTCCATGAGATAAGGGGCATCTTTGAGAATCCCACATCTAACATCAACTTAATGATGAAAGACTGAGTGTTTTTCTCTTGTAATCAGTAATAAGACAAGGATTTCTGTCTTCTCTATTTCTGCTCAACTTTAACTTTTACTCATTGTATAAAGAAATTAAAGACATCAAGGTTTGAAACGAAAAGTAAAGCTATTTTAGTTCACAGACAACATGCGGTTATATATAGAACATTATATGGGATTTACAAAAAAATTCTAGTCAAGCAAGATCACTGCATACAAGATCAACATACTAAAATCGATTGAATTTATATATATGAGAAATAAATTATCCAAAGATAAGTAAGAACAAGTCCATTCAAAACAACATCAAATATGATAAAATATTTATGAATAAATTTAGCAAAAGAAGCTCAAGACCTGTACACAAAAGCTACAAAACATTGCTGAGAGAAATTAAAGATTCAAATAAATATGAGATATACCATATTCATGGATTGAAAGACTCAATATTTTTAAAACAGCAAATTTCCCCAAATTGATGTATAGATTCAATGAAATTCTGATTAAAATCCCAGTAGACCTTTTTGAAGACATTGTCAAAGTAATTCTCAAATTTATATGAAACTGCAAAGAATATAATAGAGAAAACAAACTTGAAAAAGAAGACAAATTTTGAAAATTTACACTACCTGATTTCAAAATTTCAGTAATCAACACAGTGTGGTATTGGTTTGAAGACAGATCTATAGTTCTGAAGAGTAAAGAAATAAATTCTCATGTTTATAATCAATTGATTTTTGATGAAGATACTGTTGCAATTCAATCATGAGAGGGGATATTTTCAGCAAATTGTGCTTGAATGTATGTGATAAAAATAAACTTACACCTTTACTTCTCACCATATTTTAAAAAGTTCAAAATGGGTCATGATGTGATCCATTAAAAGAAAAATGGATGAATTGGACTTCACCAAAATTAAGAACTTTTAATTTTCAAAAGACACCATTAAAAAACAAAACTTTTAAAAAGCCCAAAGTTGTGGAAAAATATTTGCAAATTATATCTTGGGAATATATAAGGAACTCTAAATACAAACAAACAAAAAAGAAAATAAGAAGACATGAACCCAATTTTTTAAAACAACAAAATATTTGACTAATAAGATGTGAAAAGTTGCTTAGTAGCATTAGTCATTAGCGAAATGCAAATTAATACAATAAGGCAGATTATTCAGAATATTTTTGAGTGAGTTGTCTATTCTGGTTTTTCCTTTTCACTAAAATTAACTCCAAAATAGGGGACAGAGAACTATATCACCCTTCCCAGAAATTATGCTCCTTTTAAGGAGAGGACTTTAAGTGCCCCTTGCTTTGCATCTGCCAGGTTGTGACATCCATTGGTGAGCTGGTTGAAGTGTGTTCCACGCAGATCCAGTCCGGATGGAGACCCTTGTTCAGCGCTCTGGAAACAGTGCACGGCGGGAACAAGTCGGAGGTGAAGGAGTACCTGGTTGGTGACTACTCCATGGGTAAGAATGTTTGGATGATTCTTGCTATTCAGCATTAACTCTCTGTGCCAAGTTTCATGCTATGAAAAAAAAAAAAAACAGTTGAACAATAGGGAAGACAGATTGTCAGCCATGTTTTATCAGCAGGAAAGAATGTGGTGTAGCAGGAACATGAGTTCTGAGTTCTGCCAGCAGGCTGAGAGCCCTGAGCATTGTCAGGCCCTGTTCTTGCTGACAATTGGGCAATAAGGCTGAGAGATTTCTGTTGTTTCACTTATGCATTGCTGTGTTGAGTTCATTTCTAAAGCCAAAAAGAAAAATGTTATCCATTTGCTGGTAAGAAGCAGAAAAGTATCATAACACAGAGTAACCAGAATTAGGGAGATTCAGTCTGCTGGAAATGGATGGGTACCCACAAAGCATGCCCAGGGCCCAGGAGTGTTGTCTCAGAGGTTCCCAAAACCACCCCTAAACTCAGAAACCCACGAGAAGGATTCATGGGACCCAGCATATTATGTTGAGATTTATTACACAGTTCATGACTAAGTTTTAGCAATGGAGGAAGGACACAGCAGATTATGAAAAGGAACGACACAGACAGAGTCTGGAGGAATCTACGCACCAGCCTCCCTGTGCTCTCACCCTCCCAGGAGGGATCACGCACAACACATTCTTCCCCCAGCAGTGAAAACACAGCAACATGTTTGCAATGTTTCTGCCCGTGGAAGCCCATTAGAGATCTAGCTGGGGACTGACCACTTATGTACCCCTTGCCTAGCACATACCAAAATCCCAGACTCCCAACAGGAAAGCAGGTGTTCAGCATAAACCATATGGTTTGCATGAACAGTCTAGGCACGGTGAACTACTCTTATCAGTTAACTGTGACCTGGGAGTACTCTGAGAGCTGAGTTCCCAGACACCAGCTGAAGGCCAGTTTTGCAAGCAAGCTTTCTAAAAGGAGAGTGGTCTCAGGCCTTCTGTGCTCTTTTTCTGCATAGATATAAAGAAACTCAGATATGCCACCAAAGGTCTGTCTAAACCTGCCCTGCCATGTCCTGTAGATAATCTACAAATACCTGTGCAGTAGCATTCCAGAGGCCACGTGGTTCCCTGCTCTTTAGACCAGCACATTGCCTCAGCTCGGCACTCATCTCTCTGCTGAGCTGCTCCCCTGCTGGCAGAGCTGAGCACCGCCCTGGAGTCAAGCCAATGATCCAATAAAAAACCCAGGCATCTCCCCAGTAGATCTTTCTCAAGATCTGTCTCAGTGGAAGGTGCTGGGAATATGGGCAACCCTGGCAACCCCGAGGGCAGAAACTTACTTTCTTACAATTCTATAATCTTCCTCCCTTAGGAAAAGGCCAAGCTCCAGTGTTTGATGTATTTGAAGCTTTTCTCAATACCGACAACATCCAGGTCTTTGCTAATGCAGCCACTAGCTACATCATGTGCCTTATGAAGTTTGTCAAAGGACTGGGTAAGCAGAACCCTCTTCTCATGCCTTGTAACTGCCGAGGACCCTTTCCAGGGTGGCTCTGTGGCTGGAGAAAGGGCCCACTGACTGCCTGGAACAAGCACGCATCCTGGGATACAAGCAGATGGTGATGTTGTGTACTCAAAAGCAAAAACTTACTGTGAAAGCAGCTTGAATTTTGTCCAAGGTTGATACTTTTCATTGTGTTCATGGAATATCTTATAGCATATTTTTAATCTATTTATTATTTTATACTAACTATTGTCAAATAATATCAACCTTATATTTTCCCTTTGTAAAAGGTTCTCAGGCTCCAGGTCTAATCACACTCTATGCAAACTCTCAAAATGTTGTTTTTTTATAAACCTTTTGGTTTAACTAAGTGTCCCTCCCTTTCATTTCACCCCGGATAAACCTGTGCTATATAAAAATCTCCTATCGCAGGTCATGTTGTATAGTCAGAATCTATTTTGTTAAGGTGTTTCTAAATTAAGTAGAAAATCATCTGGGTAGTTTCTGAAATACACGAGGCTTTCAAGAAGGGGGACTTCTATACTTAGAAAATATATTTTATAATTAAAGCCTGGTGTAGGAGGAATTCTTAACTTTCGCTAAAAAGTTGGGAAATCAAACTCAAGCTGCTAATCATATGACACTGAGAATAGGTTTCTGCATAAGGCCAATTATTTAATATAATATTGACTAATCTAAGGTTGGAAATCTTAGAGCATTCATACAATTATGGAGGCTGAGAAGTCCCACGATAGACCATCTGCAAGCTGGAAACCAGGAAGCTGATAACATGGCTCAGTTCAAGTTCAAAGGCCCCAGAACAAGGGGCACTGATGGTGTAACTCTTAGTCCAAAGCAAGAGGCCTGAGAACCTGTAGTTCTAAGACAGGAGAAGAAGGGTATCCCAGCTCCAGAGACAGAAACACAGAGAATTCTCTTTTGCTCTGCCTTTTGTTCTCCCTGGGCCTTGGCTGATTAGATGGTGTCTGCCTGCATTGGGTGAGGGTGGAGCTCCCTTATTCAGTCTGATTCAAATGCCAACCTCTTCCAGAACCAACCTCACAGACACACCCAGAAATCATGTTCTACCAGTGATCTGGGTCTCCCCTAATCCAGTCAAGTTGACATCTAAAACCATCATACAGAGGACATCGAAAACAGCCTGTTTTCTTCTGTGAATTATAAGGTGGAGTTATTTGTATGGGGCCTGGGGTCAGTGGAAAAAGCAGAGTCCCCTGTATAGTCATGGTGCCTGTGTCCTGCCTGGCTCCAGGGAGTGCCATCCACATAGACTTGGATGCTTTCAAATACACAGCAGCCACGGTCTAAACGTTTGGGACGCCTGCTGTAATCATGGGTAGGAAATGAATTTATGGTTAATCCCCACCTGCTTATTTCCACATGAATTTGACCTGGTCTGTTTCTGTATTATAAAATGTGTTCATCTAAGCCAGGAGTTGGCAAGCTATGGCCCACAGTTTTTATAAGTACAGTTGTATTAAAACATAGCCATGTTCATTCATCGATGGCTGCTTCCATACTACCGTGCAGAGTTGAGTGGTTGCAATAAAGACAGCATGACCTGCAAAGCCTGAAGTAGTTACTCTCTGGCCCTTTGCCAAAAACGTTTGCTAACCCTTGATCGAAAACATAAGAAGTGTTTTCTGTTTTTTTAAGGAGAAACATGCCTCTTTCCTTCTGAATTTTAGCTAATGCCTAGTAATTATGTCTGTTTACTCACAGGGGAGGGTTCTAGCTCTTACAATTGTAGACAATTAGAAACAATTACAACACATGAAATGATTTGATTAAATGTATAGAAATAGATTCAAGAAGAAAAATAATAATTCACAATTACCATTCTTATAGAAAACCCCAGATAACCCTCTACAGACATGTTAAATCTCTAGATATGTACAAAAAATAGAAAAAATCATGTAAATGCAATTAAGTAGTCTCTGTCCCCAAACCCCAGATGTTTAGACTCTTCCGAGAGACCTCATTTATCATCACCATTTAGTGCCACGCACTGGCAGAGAAAGAAATCCTTTCCCAAATGGAGAGAGGGAAGTGCTTCATTCCAACCCAATCCAGGACTTGTCTCTGGGATTGTCCTCTGTCATCAAAAGTCACTCCATCCAATAGCAGGTCCCAGAAATGTGATTTACCATGTGCCCGTGTACAAAGGAACACCGTCCAGCCGCTAGAAGTACTGTGGTAGAATAGAGAGGAGATGGTGATTGTTTAGTGGAAGGGGGAGTTACTAAACCATATAATCTCAACAAAATGATAGGTAGAGTATGGTCCCAACTGTATTTAACATGTGCACATGCAGCCGGGAGAATGGCCGAAAGGATTTTCCTCAGGGTTGTGCAATTTGGAGTCATTCTTCTCCTTTTCTCCCACTCTCTTTTAGTAGATATTTGGTGCACTAGTGCTATGTGAGTAAACAGGTCTCCTGTTAGAAGAGGGCCTGCAAGGGTAACAGTGTTGGTCTCTGTCCCCCATGCTGGCCCTAGGGGAAGTGGACTGTAAAGAGATTGGAGACTGTGCCCCGGCACCTGGAGCCCCGTCCACAGACCTGTGCCTCCCGGCCCTGGATTACCTCAGGCGCTGCTCTCAGGTAGGGGAATGGTCCAGCTGGGCTCTGAGCCTGGAAACCTGCCTTGGAAGATGCTCCCAAAACACGCGTGGGGGTCTTTTGCTGAAGCCCAAGAGAGACACTTTGCCAGCTGAGGAGACTGGGGCACAGTTGTGGAGTATACGTTTTTGTCCCTCCTTTTTCCGTGAAGGAAAGAAAATAATGAAAACATACTAGAACACGCAATTGGATGCTGAGGTCTCTGAAACTTCTCCCTCACACTCAGAGGCCCAAACTACCAGAATTTTTATATTTGCATGAGGTTTTAGGGGAAAGGGTCACGAAGTCACAGGAAGTCTTCCTGAGGACACCAAAAAGTGGAGAGCAGGGGTGCAAGCAGTGAAGAGGGACATTAATAAAAGAAAGACATGTTCAGTCAAGATCATCTAGTAGAGGTGGGCAGATCACCTGAGGTCAGGAGTTCAAGAACAGCCTGGACAACATGGTGAAATCCCGTCTCTACTAAAAATACAAAAATCAGCCGGGCGTGGTGGCATGCGCCTGTAATCCCAGCTACTGGGGAGGCTGAGGCAGGAGAATTGCTTCAACCCAGGAGGTGGAGGTTGCGGTGAACTGAGATCATGCCATTGCACTCCGGCCTGGGTGACAAAGCAAGACTCCCTCTCAAAAAAAATTTTTTTAAACTTAGTAAAGAGACAGAATAAAACAGCACTGTCATAGTGAGCAGTGACCATCATTGTGTCCATCCTTCTCTGCCTGACACCATGCCCCCTCCCTGAAGCCGTTTCTCTCTAAGCTTTAGTGACACCCCTCTGTCAATACTTTCTCACCTGTCTTCTCCGGTGGTGTCCCTGGGCCTCTTTGGGGATCTATGTACAACCTCTTCCTGGGTGATAGCATTGAGCCCATGGCTTTAGAAGGGACACACAGCCCTGGCTTCTACATCCAGCTGCCTCCCCCAGGCCCCGTATAATATGACCCCTGCCCGGCTCTTTCCACCCTCACATCTTCCCCTCTCCCTCACAGTGCTACAGCCACGCTGAGCTTCTGCCCTCCCCCAAATACACCTGCTCACTGCTGCGCAGGGCCACCTCTGCTTCCTCCACTGGGACTCTCCCCGGATTCTAAGTGCCACTCTTTATCTCCCAGATCTCATCTGACATGTCACCTCCTCAGAGTGCAGAGCTAGAGGATCTGCCAATTCCTGCCAAGATTCCCCCTATGTGGTCACTTTTTTTTTCTTGGCAGAGTCTTGCTCTGTCGCCCAGGCTGGAGTGCAATGGCGTAATCTCGGCTCACTACAACCTCTGCCTCACAGGCACAAGTGATTCTCCTGCCTCAGCCTCCCAAGTAGCTGGGATTACAGCCATGCAACACCACACCGAGCTAATTTTTGTATCTTTAGTAGAGATGGGGTTTCGCCATGTTGTCCAGGCTGGTCTCGAACTCCAGATCAAAAGTGATCCGCCGGCCTCAGCCTCCCAAAGTGTTGGGATTACAGGCGTAAGCCACCATGCCTGGCCTTCACTATTTCTAGTACCACCTGTTTAGTTTTCCCTGTAGCATTTATGTCTAAAATTTAATTACTTGTGAAAGGACTGTAGTTGGTGAGACCCACCAGGACAGGAGTTTTGTCTGTTTGCTCATAGCCCTGGTTCCTTGAACAATGTGGACAGGGCAGGATTCTAATTCATGAAGACATAAGGGGTCTTTGGAAGTCTGTCCCAGTAACAGAGAGCTCAGGGGTGCCTGGGCGCTAGTCCCAAGACGGGAATACAGAGCCCAGGCCACTCTGCTGGCTCTGCTTCTGAGAGCTTCCTGTCCCCTCCTGGCCCCAGCCTCCTTCATTTCTCCAACTGCTCTTGCCCCTGTGTTTCCTCAGAGGTTGAGTCAAGGGAAGGAGAAATCTGAGTCTGGTATCTCATTTGCCTGTGGACTGTCTTCTCAGTGATCCCCAAAGAACACTTTTTCCCATAGGCAAAAATTCTTGACATGTTTCATGGTTCCCTCGGTAGGTTTATAAACATCTATAAAACTCATATGTAATTAAAATGCTGAATAATTATTCCTAGGATCCTTTTTCCCTCTACTTTTTTGTTGCCGTTGAATGCTATTTCATCTGCTTCATGGGATAAATGCCTCTTTTTAAGCTACCTTTATAAATCCAAATCACGAACAATCAAATTTTCAATGACCCGTTTCCCATCTCCCTTTAGTACTAGTGTATAATTTCATTATTCTTTAAAACCCACAATGCAGCTTTTTCCAATATATAATTGCAGGGTTTTTTTTCTTTTTAAATTTAGTTATTGGCCAAAATCTACAAAATGCCCTTGAAGCCAATATTCCTTAGTGGGAGACTTGCCAGCTTGCCTCGAAGGCTTCAGGAACAGTCAGCCAGCAGTGAGGATGGAATTGAATCAGTCCTGTCTGATTTTGATGATGACACCGGTAAGTTAATTGATTGGACTAAACTAGGTTATTTGCCGTGTTCATATTCCCAGAAGCTTAAGTCATAAATGAAGTACCTTAAGCTTCTGGGAATTGTCTTAGTCCATTTTGCGCTTCTGTAAGAGAATACTTGAGAGTAATAAATAACGGATTTATTTCTTACAGTTCTGGGACTGAGAAGCCAAAAGTTGAGGGGCTTGCCTCTGATGAGGGCCCTCTTACTGTGTCATCCCACAGAGGAAGGGCAAGAGAGCACTCAAGGAGTTCAGGGTGGTGGGGAGAGGAAGGGGGGCCAAACTCATGCTTTGATCAGGAACCCACTCCCAAGATATTAACTCACATTCATAACAATATTAATCCATTCATGAGGACAGAGCCCTCATGACCTAACCACCTAATTGCCATAATCACTGTTGCATTATGGATAAAGTTTCCAACACATGAATTTTGAGGGATACATTCAAACCATAGCATCCCACTCTGGCCCCCAAAATTCAGGTTCTTCTCACATGCAGAATACATTAATTCCATCCCAATAGTCCCAAAGCCTTAACTTGTTTCAGCAGCACCTCAAGAGTCTCATCTAAATCAGGTACAGTTGAGGCTAAAGACATGATTCATTCCAAAGCAAATTCCTCTCCAGCTGTGGGCCTGTGAAATTAACAAATTGCATGCTTCCAAAATACAATGGTAGGAAGGCATAGGATAGACATTCACATTCTGAAGGGGGAGAAATCGGCAAGACAGGAGTAACATGCCCCAGGTGAGTCCAAAAACACAACAGAGCAGACATTAAATCGTAAGACTCCAGAATACTCTTTTACTGCACTTTCCATGAACATGTGAACTTTGGGGGAAATATTCAAACCATAGCGTAGATCATAAGAATGATCATCTACTTTTGTGGTTATTTTTTGAAATTCTGTCACAATAAGTCTGCTTAAAGTTTCCATGGACTTTCCAAAAACATCACTTTACAATGGATGCCTCTATACCCATCCTTTTAAAATGGATTCCTCTGTCTAAAACTAGTGCAGATTTGCAGATTCCACTTAAGTAGTTTCTCTCAATTCTCTTGACTTTAGCAAATTGGAATGAAGTTCCATTGGTGCCTGGGTATTTAAATTGACTGGTAATTGTCTTTTAGTATCTTTTAGAAAACAAATCATTATATAATTACTTCCTTCAGGACTATTTGGCTAGAGACTGGGGAAATGAAGCCATTACTAAAGAGAGAATCTATTTGTGACTGTTGAAGCTGAAGGTTCATGAAAGGAATGATTTTAAAGAATTTGTTTCAGATTAGGTCCCATGTGATCTCCTGTGAATCAGAGTTCAAACTAGTAACTGTGGATCATTTTCAGATGAATTAACTCATGCTCATGCCTTCTGTCTTCTGTCTCAGAAGACCCTGTCCTGTTCTACATCTAGAATTGGATATCATACCCTCACATGGGTCTAATTTCTGGGTACAGGTTATTTCAAACTTTTTATAAAAGGACTTTTGAGGGGAAGGTTTTTTGTTTTGTTTTATTTTGGTGTTACAAATTTTGTGGGGGTGGCCAAGAGATTTAAGAATTTTGATGGAGATTATAAACAACAAAATCTCACAAGTTCAGATTAGTTGTGAGGAGTAATTATAGGAAAGAATATCTAATATAGAGAACAATTAAAGTATTGGAAGTTGGCTAGATATTGCCTAATAGAGGTTTCAGTTTAATGATTAGATAAGAACAATTTTTAGCATTTAAACCTCAAACCCAGATAATTATAAGCAGAAGCTTATGTTGTTTATCTATAATACATTCTTTAAAACATTTTTAAATGGTTGTGTCTGTAACGGCGAGCATTCTCTTTCCCATTTGTGCAAATCTTTGATTTTTTTTCTAGGAACCCCATCTTCTAAGGGATACAGTTCAGTCCAGCACTTAAGTTTTCTACATAATCAATGTATCAAGGACTTTAAAGTTATCATTATGTAGACATGGTAAATCAGAACAAACATCAGTAACAGCTTTAAATTCGTTTTATAAAATTAAACAATCCTCAACATTGATACATTCTCAGATATTATTCCTCTGGTTTTCAAAGGCAAATAATTAAATTTTTCCCCTTATGGAAATGTCAAACATATGCAAAACTTGTATATTTTGAATATACAAAATACATATACAGATATACATATGTAGAATATACAGAACTAAACAGAATAATATAATGGACTTATCACGCAGCTTCAACTACTATCAATTTATGGCTAATCTTGGATCATGTATATCTTTACTCTCTCTTCCTCTTTCTCCATATTTTAAGGCAAATCCTCAACATAGCATTTCATCTGTAGATGTTTCAGTGTGTTCTTTAAAGATAACAAACATAAGCACGACACCACTATCACACCTCAAAATCAACCATAATTTATAGTACATTAGAGGTACCAGGGACTGGAGTGAGGAAGAAAGGACAGTAACTGTTTATAGCTCCGGAGTTTCTGTTTGAGATGACAACGTTTTGGAAACAGTGATAGTTGCACAACATTGTTGTCATGAATGCCACTGAATTATACTCATAGAAATGGCTAAAATGGCTTTTTCTGCTCTACATATTTACCACAATAAAATCATTTTTTAAAAAAAGATAGATGAAGGTGTTAGAACTGGATGGATATCTTATTTGTTACCATCAGCTCCCAAGAAACCTGACAGCCATTTCAACGTAGTAGAATTTCCTTACCCTATCACCTTTTTATTAAAGGGGAAGAAGGAGAAAATGTGAGTATTTTCCCCCTTGACTTTGTTAGAACACATAAATCATCATCTGTTCATGTCTATGGCCACTGAAGGCTAACACGCTGGGTGATGGCTCACAGCTGTATAGCATTTGGCAGTTTATATACAATGTTTAATTGGATCTTAGGATGATTATTCATTGTGTCTAACTAGATTTCATACAGGTCTGCTTTTTGGTTTCCAGGTCTGATAGAAGTCTGGATAATCCTGCTGGAGCAGCTGACAGCGGCTGTGTCCAATTGTCCACGGCAGCACCAACCACCGACTTTGGATTTACTCTTTGAGCTGTTGAGAGATGTGACCAAAACACCAGGTAAATATTTCTATGTCCGTCTTTTGGAGGAGTGGTTATACGTATAACTCTTTTCACGAGGGTGTTTCTGCAGGTGTCTGCCTGTTTTCACTGTTTCCTAGAATTAGTACAAAGCTTCACACGTAAGAGATGCTCAATAAATGTTTGTTGAATGGTAGTAATGTTTAAGATATGGCCTGTGTATTGTTTACCTGTCTTCCTAGAAGTCTGGTTACAAGGATTGTGTGGTGGCCAGTTAGTTGGATGTGCAGGAGCTCCACGTTAATCAGATCAAGGCTATAGTATCAGTGTCTCCATGAGCTATTTGGCTTTGCTGTGTTCCATGGTCACAGCCTTCCTTTGAGGCAGGATCTCACAGTCACATACTCTTGGGCCCTGGGCTGTTGGTTGGGCTTACTGGGTCTTGCAGTAATATAAACAAACCACTTGCAACTATATGCAGTATTAAGGTAGCAACACCCCGTTTGTGTAAAGGTCGTAGGTGATTAGATTTGGAAAAAGACATTTAGTGCTCGCCTAGTACAAGGCCCCTGAGAGTATAAGAACAGCATGACTTTTAGGAATTTATTTCTTGTTGTGAATTAATCAGTTTTAGTATATACATTTATTCATCCCAATTTCTCAAGATAAAAAAAAAACTTTTTTATAGAAATTTAAGTATTTTACTAACAATCAGACCCTAAATGAAGCCACTTTCATACTAAGAGGTCTGTACTCACTATAATGAAGACTTGATAATTGATACTGTTTCAAAATCTATAGCAAAGTTTATATTATTTAACAAAAAAACCATACATACTCCCACATGTTAAAAAGTCAAAAGCCTTCCATCAAAGAGTAAGTAGGTATTTTATAGAATTGCAAACTACTATTTCTAAATCTGTTTTACTCATCAGTACCATTTTCTGCTTTCACATTGATTGCCACTAAATGTGTGTGAAGAGCATTTAATCCACTTCTGTTCCTAGGAGCCTGTCATCTAAGGAAATTATCAATAATAAAGACAAAATTGTATATATAAGATGTTTGCTGAAACATCTTGAATGCCAAAAAAATTATGAACACCCTAATTGGGAAGCGGTTAATTGTGGTAAATATTCTGCAGGCATTAAAATTAATATTTGTGAATAATATTTAATGATGTGAATAATTACTTACAAAGCATTATATTAAAATGCACATACTATGGAGTGCAGTCTCAACTATATGAAATTTTATGCAATTATAAATACAAACACACATGCTTTCAAAAAGTCCTAAAAGGAAATACATCAAAATGTGATTATCTCTAGATGAGTTTTTTCTTTTGTATTCTCATGTAATTTCCATATTTATTATAAAATGGATGCTTTGCTTTTGTCATCATAACTTCAAAAACTCATCAACATTTCCATGATGTTGAACAAAGAAGCACAATGATTTTCATTATAGCGTAGTCTATAAAACAAAAAATTAGAAATACCTTAAATGTTCATCAGTAAGGAAATGGATAAGTAAACTGCTGTATGTAAATACAACATAAATAGTATGTGGCAATAAAAGTGAAGAATATCCAAATTTGCTGACAAAGAATAATCTCTAACACTTTTGGGGTTTTCTTTGAAATGGAGGTCTTGCCCAGGCTGGAGGAGGTGGTGTGATCATAGCTCACTGCAGTCTCAAATTCCTGGGCTCGAGCGATCCTTCCATCTCAGCCTCCCAAGTTGCCGAGGCTACCAGCACTCTACAATGCCCAGCTAATTTTTTTTTTTTTTTTTTTTTTTTTAGGAGAAGGGATTTCACAATGTTACCCAAGCTAGTCTTAAACTACTGGGCTTAATTAAGCAATCCTCATGACTCAGCCTGCAGAGTAGGTGAGATTACAGGCATGTGCTACTGTGGCCAGCTATAACACTATTGTTAAGTAAAAAAAAAAAATGAGTATGCAGACCAAAGTTTACATTATCTTATTTATATAAAATAAAAATAAACTCTGTATTTCCCCATGTAGTTAGATTTCATAAATATATGATTTCAAAGGGTATTTTCTTATACACACATGTGTATTTGTGTGTTTACATTTGGGTCCTAGGAGTTGAGCAGGTGATATTTTAGCTTTACCAGCAATATTTTTGAATGTTTTAGGAGTATATTCACATATTGCTCACATAACTAAAACCCTGCATAAACAAAAAGGAAAAATGCCACTGAAGACCATATATTCCCCCATCAGCAGTAAATTCTTTTTCCCTGCACTTTCTCAGCAAATGTAGGGATCCTTCAAAAGAGAGCAACAATGCCAGGTGGAGGCAAAGAGCTTCCCTTTTATTACAGGTTGTTGCTATGCTGACTTTTCTTTTTCAGGACCAGGGTTTGGCATCTATGCAGTGGTTCACCTCCTGCTTCCTGTGATGTCCCTTTGGCTCCGCCGTAGCCATAAAGACCATTCCTACTGGGATGTGGCCTCTGCCAATTTCAAGCATGCTATTGGTCTGTCCTGTGAGCTGGTGGTGGAGCACATTCAAAGCTTTCTACATTCAGGTATCTGAAGTGCCAGAGCAGTTCATTCTGGGTATTTCTTTGGTAGACAGCACTGTCAGCTAAAACGGCATAGTAAATACCTGATGCAAATACTAATGCAGGGTTTTTGCCCTGGGAATTATTAAAATAGAACAACATGGTCAGTGTCAGCCTTCTAATAGATTTTCAAAGAGAAAATTCATACCCATGTGTCTTCTACAAAATTTTCAAACCGAATGCTCAAAATATATGTGTGGTGGAAAACAAAGTGCCTAATAAGAGGTCTGGGGTACCTGTGCCTTAGGAGAAGGGAGGCAAATTCAAGTATATAATAAATAAAAAAGAAGCAATATCCCTGTAACCTGTGGGGGGTTAGGGGATATATCCTGTCACCCCGCTTCATCTGGGGAGGCTAAATGGAGGAGGCAGGGTTTTAGAAAAGGCTGCCACTGTGGGCAAGAAGTAGCTTAACAGGCTAGGGATGAAGAGAAATTTCTTAATATTGATGGCACTTTGTAAAGGCTGTGAAAGTGTAGGATGGACAGTATGCTGAAGTCAGCAGATGGAGAGGGACCTAGAGGCAGGGAATGTGTTCACTGTGGTTCCAGTGGAGCCACCTGTGTGAAGATCTGGGTGTCCGGGAGCAGAAGAAACATTGCTGCTACCCGCAGAGCTTATAACTCGAAGGACTCATGGTGTAAGGGAAGAGATCCCCTTGCTGGAGAGGACAGAGAAACTAAGGAGGATGTTGACCCCAGGGGAGAGTAACAAAGCTAATAAAAGAAACTGTGTCTCTATTAAGTTTAGCAAGGACAATTTACCCTGCAAAAAAAGAACACAAATTGCAAAAGAAAACAAGTGAGTTTTTCTACATGTAAGTGATAACTGGTAACCATATCCCTAAGGGTAGCCACATGTCCCTGGCCAGGTCATTGCTTTGCACAGTGTGAGACTCTGATATAGCAACACATAAAAATGAACTGCATGTTTCATTTTTATTTCTCTAGAAGTGGATGAAACATGCTGAAATTGGGTAAAAATCCAAGAAAATTATTGTTTTACTGGGTTTTTTTGGGGGGTAGGGGGGTGGGAGGAAGATATGGCCATTTTTCTCATTGTTCTATTTCTTTCTCCCAGATATTTGCTTATCATTCAGACTTTCCTCTGTTGCTGTAGATGGCCATTTCAATCTATCCCTTTACACTAGACTTGTGTGAAACTGTGATTTTGCTGTTTCCCATAGACATCAGGTACGAGAGCATGATCAATACCATGCTGAAGGACCTCTTCGAGCTGCTGGTCGCCTGTGTGGCCAAGCCCACTGAAACCATCTCCAGAGTGGGCTGCTCCTGTATTAGGTGAGAAAAAGCTTTCCTGACTCTCCACAAAGCTGGAGTTATTTAAAAATCTCAGGAAATTAAATTGTCTTTGTGGTAGGAATCGGCTTTTTTGGATTGCTTTCTGTAAGTAGACTTTTGTAATTAAAAATGACTATGTGCTAATAATTCTTCATTTCAGTGTTCAGTCAGCAAATGTGTATTGTGTAAGACATTATACAAAGTATTCTGATTCAGTTTCTCAAAAGAAGACATACAAAAGGCAAACAGGTATATGGAAAGGTGCTCAGCATCAGTGATCATAAGAGAAATGCAGATTGAATGTACAATGAGATGTCATCTCATGCCAGCTAAAATAGCTTATCCAAAAGACAGGTAATAACAAATACTGGAGAGGATGTGGAGAAAAGGGAACCCTCGTACACTGTTGGTGGGAATGTAAATTAGTACAACCACTATGGAGAACAGTTTGGAGGCTCCTCAAACTAAAAATAGAGCTATCATATGATCAGCAATCCCACTGCTGGGTATATACTCAAAATAAAGGAAATAATTATATCGAAGAGATAGCTGCACTCCCATGTTCACAATAGTCAAAATTTGGAAGCAACCTAAGTGTCAGTATTAGTCCATTTTCATGTGCTGCTGATAAAGACACACCCAAGACTGGGAAGAAAAACGAGTTTAATGGACTTACAGTTCCACGTGGCTGGGTAGGCCTCACAATCATGGTGGAAGGCAAGGAGGAGCAAGTCACATCTTACATGGATAGTGGCAGGCAAAGAGAGAGCTTGCTCAGGGCCACAGGGTACCCAGACATTTGGCCAAACATTATTGTGGGTGTGTTTCTGGATGAGAAGAACATTTGAATTGGTGGAGACAGCAAAGCAGATGGCCCTCCGTAATGTGGCTGGGCCTTGTCCAATCAGTTGAAGACCTGAATAGAACAAAAAGGCCGAGTAAGAGGGTACTTTGCCTGCCTGACTGTTTGAGGTGGAACATCAGTCTTCTCCTGCCCCTGGACTATACTTACATCTCCCACTTCTCAGGCTTTCAGACTTGGACTGAAACTATATCCCTGGCTCAGAGAAAACTCATTTTAACCATCAGATCTCATGAGACTTATTCCCTGTAACAGCATGGGGAAGACCCGGCCCCACGATTCAGTTACCTCTCACTGGGTCCCTCCCACAACACGTGGGAATTCAAGATGATATTTGGTGGGGACACAGCCAAATCATATCTGTGTCCGTCAATAGATGAATGCATAAAGGAAATGTGGTACATACACACAATGGAGTACTATTCAGCCATAAAAAAGAATGGGATTCTCAGCACTTTGGGAGGCCAAGGCGGGCAGATCACAAGGTCAGGAGTTCGAGACTAGCCTGAAACCCTGTCTCTACTAAAAAGACAAAAATTAGCTGAGCGTGGTGGCGGGCACCTGTAGTCCCAGCTACTCAGGAGACTGAGGCAGGAGAATTGCTTGAACCTGGGAGGCAGAGGTTGCAGTAAGACGAGATGGCACCACTGCACTCCAGCCTGGGCGACAGAGCGAGATTCTGTCTCAAAAAAAAACAAAAAAGTTGGGGGGGATTCTGTCATTTACAACAACATAGAGGGACTAGAGGTTATTATGCTAAGTGAAATAAGCCAGGCACATGGGAGAGCGAGTCACATGAAAAATGGTGACAGTGAAGCAAGGACCTCGTTGTAGCAATGACACTGGTCACCTCCTCTAAGGTGGACAGGCATGGGGGAGGTGGGGACTTTCCAAGCAGAAGAACAAAATAGCATTGAGATTAGAGTTGTAAGTGACAATAAGAGTTTGGGGTTTGGTTTTGCTTGTTAGTTGTAGAGGAGTGATGGAAAATGGAACTAGAATCCAGAAATCACTACAGAATATATACAGTCTTGCATACAAGTCTACGCTTAATGATTGGCCTATTTGTAGAGGGGATCCATTGATATTTCTATATTAAAATGGTTTAGGAAGTAGTATTTTGACAATGGAATACCGGATGGTTGAGACAGGGAGACTTGGCAGGGAGCTGCAGAATAAACCTATGCATGAGTCCATATGGCCTAAATTTTGTGGCAACAAAATGGAATTCAAGACTCCTATGTGGCCGGGTGCGGTGGCCCACACCTGTAATCCCAACACTTTGGGAGGCCAAGGTGGGTGGATCACCTGAGGTTGGGAGTTCAAGACCAGCCTGACCAACATGGAGAAACCCCGTCTCTACTAAAAATATAAAATTAGCCAGGCATGGAGGCACATGCCTGTAATCCCAGCTACTCAGGAGGCTGAGACAGGAGAATTGCTTGTACCCAGGAGGTGGAGGTTGCAGTGAGCCAAGATCATGCCATTGCACTCCATCCTGGGCAACAAGAGCAAAACTCCATCTCAAAAAAAAAAAACAACAACAACTTGTTTCTTTTGGCAGATACGTCCTTGTGACAGCAGGCCCTGTGTTCACTGAGGAGATGTGGAGGCTTGCCTGCTGTGCCCTGCAAGATGCGTTCTCTGCCACACTCAAGCCAGTGAAGGTACATCACTGGGAGGAAGCCCTCCCTGGAGCAGTTCTAACCGTCTTTAGCTCCTGATCCCTTATCATGTTGGGCACATGGGTTCTGCCTCCTCTGAGCAGGCAGCCTCACTTTAGATCTTGCAGAGGGTGAGAAAGAAGTTGCTGGGTCAGTACTTTTATCTCAGACACAGTAACGATCTCAGATCCAAGACTGGGCCTGGCCCATGAACCAGGATGCACTCAGTAAGCATCTGCTATTTCTCCCCAGGACCTGCTGGGCTGCTTCCACAGCGGCACAGAGAGCTTCAGCGGGGAAGGCTGCCAGGTGCGGGTGGCGGCCCCATCCTCCTCCCCAAGTGCCGAGGCCGAGTACTGGCGCATCCGAGCCATGGCCCAGCAGGTAAGGGCAGGGGCTTTTGATCTCAGGGCCTCTAGAAACTTGAAATGCATGTTGGGAGACCTTCCTTCAAGGTCTTGCATCACCAAATTGCCTTTCATTCCCTGAGGGACATACACTTTGTTGCTCCCAACTCTTGCCAGTACCATTCTTTGCCAGGAATGACATTAACCCAATCAACAGCATTACCTCCTGTCCATCATCTCTTGCTTGTTGCATCCTCCAGTGCCCAGATCAAATAGAATCACTGTCCTTTGTACGTAACTTGCTTGAGCTATCTGTAAGTATTTGCTTAACTATTACTGTTAACTGCTAGACTATGAGTGCCTAACAATGGCAAACTTATTTGGGCTTTTTTCTTATATCTTTCATTCACAACATAGAACTTAACATTTAAAAGTTGCTTACTACATTTGAGTTGAATGTAGCATTAAAATTCAAGTGTATTCACTCATGCAGGAATCATCATATGCCAATGGCTTTTTCTTCTTGAGACACGTTTAAGAAGTCACAAAATTTGATTGTCAGCTGCTGAGGAGTAGAGAACACATTCTGTATATTTACCTTGGTATTTTTAGAGCCAGGCCTAGAGAAAATGTTTAGTAGGTCTTTGTTGAATCAATAGGTTACTGAGTCACAGAAATATCAGAAGAATATAGTAGTATCACAAACTACAGATATGCCCTAAGCTCCTAAGTGACATGGCAGTCTGCCTCTAGGAAACCCTGGATGTGACTCTCAGCAGCAGTCCAGCTAAATGCCATCCCCAAATTCATATATAATCATAACCATGCTATTCATAGTAGTGAAAAATGGAAATGGACTAAACTCCCAACAACCATTGACTGGCTAAATATTCCATCATTTAATAGCAACAGACATGTCTAAATTGGGTCTTCATATGAAGAAACTATTTTGCATATGCATGTGTATGCATGGTATGTATTTAAAATATTAAAGTTTTACAAATGTAATTGAACTGTCACATTTGAGTTAAATTTGAAGAAATGAATTGGAGGTTATACTCAAAAGGCAAGGCCCCTTTTCTCTACCAGATCTGTTTAAATTCTTAATAAAATTTTCTCTTAGCACACTGATAATCTGGGATCCCCTGATTACCCATGTAAAGAACTCAGTCAGTTGAGAAGTTTCTTAGCCAGGTCTGGCTTCTTTGGGGCTTTTCTCAGCTATCCTGAGGTAGTGGGACAAGAACCTTCTACCTTCGGTTTCTCACACATCTCTGCTGAGCACATGCCCTAACACCTGGGACTTGATGATTCTGCTGGTTCTGAAGGAAGGCAGCATGTCCCACTGAAGCCTCCATGGCCAGTCTGCAGAAGTTGGGAAAGAAAGGTTGTAAGGCTGCAACGAAGAGCCACTGCTAGCAGCATGGCAATTGTGGCTGCTACAGCAATGGTGTAGCTAGAAGTGAGAACAGAGAAACCAAGAAGGTGGCCCTCCAAAGGGATAGCTTCTCTAAATACGCAGTTATTACATCTGGCTAAAGCATTTACACGCGTGCCTGCAGTGGTCTCTGCAACCCTGTCCAATCATACAGCAAGAGAATCTTCTGAAATAGATCATTAATGGAGAAGAACAGCAAGAACTGTTTAGTGAATTGTTCACTTCTTTTTCTGTTTTGTTGTTTTGTTTTTTGTTCTTGCTGTTGTTATTGTTATTGTTGTTTTTAAGACTTGCTCTGTTGCCCAGGCTGGAGTGCAGGGTGTGATCTCAGCTCACAGCAACCTCTACCTCCAGGTTCAAGTGATTCTTCTACCTCAGCCTCCAGAGTAGCTGGGATTACAGGTGTGCACCACCACACCCAGCTAATTTTTGCATTTTTAGCAGAGATGGGGTTTCACCTTGTTGGCCAGGCTGGTTCTCAAACTCCTGACCTCAAGTGATCCATCTGCCTCAACCTCCCAAAGTGCTGGGATTATAGGCATGAGCCACCACAACTGGACAATCTTTCACTTCTTAATACTTAATACTTCTCTATTTCTTCCTGAATCCCAAATTTTCCTTATGTATTCACTCTTAAAATAACTCATTATTTGAAAATCTGATAATTGTTACAAGATTTTGCAAGAAAATATTTTAAAAGTATTCTAACCTTACCGGGCATGGTGGCTCACACCTATAATCCCAGCACCTTGGGCAGCCAAGGCAGGAGGACTGCTTGAGCCCAGGAGTGCAAGACCAGCCTAGGCAATACTGTAAGACTCCATCTCTATGAAATCGACAAGGAACTTAAACAAATTTACAAGGAAAAAACAACTCCATTAAAAAGTGGGCAAAGGACTTGAACAGACTCTTCTCAAAACAAGACATACATGTGGCCAATAAACATATGAAAAAAGCTCAACATCACTGATCATTAGAGAAATGCAAATCAAAACCACCATGAGATACCATCTCACGCCACTCAGATTGGCTATCAGTAAAAGTCAAAAAACAGATGCTGGTGAGGTTGTAGAGAAAAAGTAACACTTTCACACTGTTGGCGGGAGTGTAAATTAGTTCAACTATTGTGGAAGACAGTGTGGTGATTCCTCAAAGACCTAGAGGCAGAAATACCATTTGACCCAGAAATCCCATTAGTAGGCATATACCCAAAGGAATATAAATCATTCTGTTATAAAGATGCATGCACATACATGTTCATTGCAGCACTATTCACAATAACAAATACATGGAATCAACCTAAATGCCCATAAGTGATAGACTGGCTAAAGAAAATGTGGTACCTGGAATACTATGCAGTCATAAAAAGGAATGAGATCATGTGCTTTGCAGGAACATGGATGGAGCTGGAGGCCATTATCCTCAGTAAACTAACACAGGGACAGAAAACCAAACACTGCATGTTCTCACTTATAAGTGGGAGCTGATTGATGAGAATGCATGGACACATGGCAAAGAACAACACACACTGGGAACCTGTGGGGGATGGGGGAGGGAGGGCATCAGGAAGAATAGCTAATGGTTGCTGGGCTTAATGCCTGGATGATGGGATGATCTGTGCAGCAAACCACCATGGCACACGTTTACCTATGTAAGAAATCTGCACATACTGCACGTGGACCCCAAACTTAAAACTTGAAAAAAAACGAAAAAATGTTTAAAAAATAGATGGGCATAGTGGTGCACACCTGGGTCCCAGCTACTCGAGGGACTAAGGTGGGAGGATCACTTGACCTAGGACGTCAAGACTGCAGTGAGCCATGATCACACCACTGCACTCCAGCCTGGACAACAGAGTGAGATCCTCTCTATATATATATAATATATATATAATATATAATATATATAATATATATGATATATATATTATATATTATAATATATAAATAATATATATTATATATTATTATAATATACAATAATATATATTTACATATTACATATTATATATTATTATAATATATA